>NC_090301.1:89446408-89755173 GCF_039906515.1 Pseudorca crassidens | reverse complement strand
AGATCAATTGACTGTATTTGTGTGGGCCTAATTCTGAGCTCTCTATTCTGTTCCACTGATCTGTTTATTCTTTCTCAATACCACATTTTCTTGATTACTATAGCTTTATAAGTAAACCTTGGAACCACGTAGTGTCAGTTTTCTAACTTTGTTGTTCTTCTTCTATATCATTTTAGCAATTTGGGGTCTTTTGTCTTTTACACACAAACTTTAGAATTAGTTTGTCAATGTCCACAAAGTAATTTGGTGAGATTTTTAGTAGGATTACATTGTATCAATAAAACAAGTTGGGAATAACTGACATCTTGACAATATTAAGCCTTTCTATACATGAACATGGGATATCTCTTCATTTATTTAATTCTTCTTTGATTTCTCTCATCAGTTTTATAGTTTTCCTCATGTACATATTTTGTTAGATTCATGCCTAAGTATTTCATTTTTGGGTGTATGCTAATGTAAATGGTAATGTGGTTTTAATTTAATTCGTGGTATATAGGAAATCAATTGACTTCTGTATATTAACCTTGTATCCTGAAACATTGCTATATTTGCATACTAGTTCTTGGAGATATTTGTCTTTTTTTTTTTTTCAGATTTTCTACCTAGACAATCATGTTATTTGTGAACAAAGGCAGTTTTATTTATTTCTTCTGAACCTGTATGCCTTTTATTTCGTTTTCTTCTCTTACTGCATAAACTAGGATATCCAGTAAAATGTGGAATAAGAATATGAAAGGGGACATCCTTGCCTTGTTCCCAATCCTAGGGAGAAAGCAACTGTTTTGTCAAAAGTCCATATTCTATTATAAAATTGTGAAATCTACGGTTATCTCTACCTGACATTCACTAACCTTCATTGAGAAACGCTATGCACAGCAGTGTGCTAGAACCCTTTTCCCACCTCCCAGCCCCCACTGAAAATCAGGTTGAACAAACAAAACAAAAAGACAGCCCTCAGAATGGGAGAAAATACTGCAAACAAAGCAACCAACGAGGGGTTAATCTCCAAAATTTACATTCAGCTCAATATCCAAAAAACAAACAACTCAATCAAAAAATGGGCAGATCTAGATAGACATTTCTCTAAAGAAGACATACAGATAAGCAAAAAGCACATGAAAAGATGTTCAATATCACTAATTATTAGAGAAACTCAAATCAAAGCTATAATGAGGTATCACCTCACACCAGACAGAATGGCCATCATCAAAAAGTCTACAGACAATAAATGCTGGAGAGGGTGTGGAGAAAAGGGAACCCTCCTAAACTGTTGGTGGTAATGTAAATAGGTACAGTCACTATGGAGAACAGTATGGAGGTTCCTTAAAAAACTAAAAATAGAACTACCATATGACCCAACAATCCCACTCCTAGGTATATACCCAGAGAAAACCACAATTTGAAAAGATACATGCACCCCAATGTTCATTGCAACACTATTTACAATAGCTAGAACATGGAAGCAACTTAAATGTCCATCGACAGAGGAATGGATAAAGAAGATGTGGTACGTATATATACAATGGAATATTACTCAGCCATAAAAAAGAACAAAATAATGCCATTTGTAGCAATATGGATGGACCTAGAGATTGTCATACTGAGTGAAATAATTCAGACCCAGAAAGACAAATATCATATGATATCACTTATATGTGGAATTTTAAAAAGGGTACAAGTGAACTTGTTTACAGAACAGAAGTAGAGGCACAGATATAGAAAACAAACTTATCATTACCAGGGGATAAGGCAGGGGAGGAATAAATTGGGAGATTGGCATTGACATATACACACTACTATGCATAAAATAGATAACTAGTAAGAACCTGCAGTAAAGCACAGGGAACTCTACTCAATACTCTGTAATGGCCTATATGGGAAAAGAATCCAAAAAAAAGGATTAGATGTTTGTATATGTATGGCTGATTCACTTTGCTGTACACCTGAAACTAACACAACATTGTAAATCAACTATACTCCAGTAAAAATTTTTTAAAAAAAGAATAGAGTTCATGGTTCGCTTGGAGTTCCAAGTCTACTGGAGTGGCAAACTTTTACACAAATAAGTATGGGGCAGGTTATCCTGATAGTATAAGCAAAGAACAACTAAGGCTGAGAGAATTTACAATTATATGATTAGAGTGATACAATGTAAATGTACACTATTTGATAATAGAAGCCATACTCTATGTCCAATAAGGGGCACAAAAAAAACTCTATAGGGGAGTTACCGTTTGGTGTAAGACAGTGGATATTTTTAAATGTTGCATTTCCTGTTTCAGGTTCTAAGAAAAAAGAAGTGCAATGAACAAAAAGGATTGCAGGAAATGAAGGTGTGAGCTTCTAGATATTTACAGACATCAGAATGTCTTTAAGGTGTTTGCAAGGCAAACTTCAGAAGCAATAAATTTTATTTTAATTACTTATTTTGTTATTATTTATCTTTTTAAATTCAGATGACAATTATCTATCTAGTTTTTCAACAGATTAATAAGTATCCGGTTTTTAACAGGCTCATTTATTTCTCTAAGGATTCCAGTCTTATTGAAAGAGTCACCTGTTGGTATAGATCCATAAAATCATGAACCATAATTCCAGGCTTATAATTAGTACTTGTAAAATTGTACCAGTATTACCAAGATCCTGAAGATTTCTGCAAAAAGTAATTTTTCTCCTTATTTAATTCAAAACCAAAACTTTTCCTGACACCAGATAAGTCATCTAGTGAAAATTCAGACACAAGGCAGAAAAGCACACCTCACCATCATTTCTATGCCTCGTTTGGGACAACTGATCAGTATGTTTACAGTCTCTGACAAAAAACTACTCTCCTACTATGTCCTAGATATAAGTGAGTATTTATCAAATATCACTGGGTCATATTTATTAAATACAGAAAATAGTCCCTCTTCTTCCTTGCTCATTTAAGAATGAGTTACTATGGGAACAGTGGTAGATCTGTGAATAGTCTAGTAAAAAATATTCCACTTAACAGGGATTCCTAGCACTTCATTCCTAAGAAAAAGTTTACTTAGAAACCTGACATTTTCAAAAACCAAACATTTAAAAAGTCATTTAAAAGCTGTGCTTTTAAAAATATTTCTCAACATAAAAAAGTTCTGATTAGGAAGCTTACAAAATTCTGATTGATATACAGCATACTCATTTAGATATTCTGGCCCATATTTAATTTGGCAGGAGTATAAAATGAATTATCTATGGAGAATCTGTAAAGATAGATGCAATTATGAATAATTTTTTTCAGAATTAGCAACTGATACAAAAATGTACAAGCAGTACAGTAGTAGCTTTGTTTGTACATGTTAACAACTGGCTTGATCACAAGGGATACTCACCTCAAATATTTGAGGCCTCTGTCTACATCTAGACATGTGTTATCTAGGGCCTCTTTCATCTGTAACATTCTACTTTTTAATAAGTCCCTTTTCCTCCCATAGAGAATACAGACTACCTAGAATAATTAATCTACAGAGCTACTTAGCAGCAACAATACACTTCACGATATGTTGTTCCCAAACGATCACATTTCCCAAATAGTCAGGAATAAACAGCTGATTCAAGTAATTAAAAATAATATTTAAATGACATCAAGCAAATGGTTTTCATTAATATACATCCCAACAATAATTCTGGTATTTTGTGTCATCATTGACAATTACAGTTACAGAAGAGTATCAGACTCCATTAAGTTTCAACATCTGTGTTCCTTTTCACACTGTGGATGTCAATTTGGTTAGCAAAAGCTATGAAAAATTCCCTTTTACTCACTGCTGAATCTCAAGTACCTGGCAGAGTACCTGACACATAGAATATATCAGTAAATATTCCCTAAATGGATAAATGGATATACGTTCACATTAGGTAGAAGGAATTGAAGCAAAATAAATAAAAGAGAAGTAAAAAAATTTTAGTGCCCATTTATGTGATGCCAGATGTTACGCTTTATACTATCTCACCTATTCTCAGCAATAGGTGAAGAAATAGGACTTGGGGAAGAGTAAAATGAATTGCTTAATTGTTAACAGTCAGAATTCAACATTTCATTTTTAATAAAGCAGTGATAGAGAAAATTTCATTTGTATTTCTAATTCTTTCACCTTTAATTACTACTACATTTAGAAAAGTATCCTTACCTTGAATAAACTTATTTTCTTTCAATGACTATTAAAACCTTATTTATAACTACTGTCACCATTTCACTAATTTGTGCAGCATTTAAGTAACCAGAATCAATGATACATGCTTTGTCAGGAAAAGAAAGGAAAATGCCTCATGGATTTGCAAAGGTTGTAATCTTTACAGGTAATGATGACATATCAGAAAGCATTTGAGGAGTTGATAAAAATAAAATTTTAATTATAATTATTGATTACCCTTTTCTGCTTCTCTTTCTAAGAATGAAAAAGGGAGAGTAAATGACAAAAGGTTTTTTTTCTTGCCAGTAATCTCAACTAAAGATACATCTTCAAGTGTTGCTTTCCTAGAGTAATAGCAAAATGAACTAAGGTGTTTTGATTCTTGAGCCCAGAGGGCTCCAGTGTGAAGTAAATTGATTTCTATTGTTTCTCCTACTGAGAATGTGTGTCTCCAGTGCAGTTACTCTTACATGATTTTAATTAATGAGTATGAATCTAATGTATTCAGAGTTTACCCAAGAATAGTGAATTCTAGCAACATTTGCAAGGTATTTGAAATGATTCTTTACCTTGCTGCTGGTTCTAAAAAGCAAGTTCTGCCACCATTTTGGAGACCTGAGCAAAAAATAGCACACAAACTGTTTTCCCAGATTTACAGAATAAGTGAGACTAACAGTGCTACAGAAATCAATTTTTTAATGGCCCAACACTGAGCTGTGATCTTCTCCAAGCCTGTATCACATGCTGCTCCAGCAGAACTTAAATCTGGTTCAATATTCTTACCTCTGGCTCTGACAATATATAAAAATAATATTGAGTTTTGGGAAATCCTGTGAAGGCTGACTAGTCAAATATACGTAAATATTTTCTTAAAATATTTCATGTCTATTATGGCAAAAAACCATGGCACCTATCTTTCACCAGTTCATTTCAGTTCAGCAAACATCGTCTAGTACCTCTGCTAGGAAGGCAGGATTCAAAGACAAGGTACGGTCCCATTTCTTCCAAGAGCTTATGTTAGCTGTAATGCTACTCATTTTGTCAGCCCCTTACATTTTATTCATTAGGGAAAGCCAGTGACTGGTAGATTGATTGAGAGATGTTTGTACTGCACTATTTTTAATTGAAATCAGCCTCACTGCATTTAAAGTGTAAGCTCCTTGCGGACTGTGTTTACTATTTTCTCCCCAGAGCCTAGTGAGGGCCTGACACATGGTAAGTTTTAATGCACGTGAGTTGAACAAATGTCTTTTGTGGAATAAGAGAAGATTTTTTTTCTCCAGGTGTTACCATTCCTGGAATGGAGAAACCAAAGCATTCATAAAATACATGTTTTTGCTTTCCCTTTGAGAATTTTAGTGTGTTCTTGAGCAACAATATAACTATTTTAAAAAATTATTTATTTGTGCAAGTTTGTTCTATTCCATTGTCTAAAATATTTTTGTTTGGTTTCTGTCCCCTTCAAATTGTTTGACGTGAATTGATGTGTGTTGATCATCTATCCTAAGAGTTCTCACTGCTTAAGCACGTAGCAGATAGTAGGAGGAGATAACCATATTGTCATGTTGGAATAGCTTTTAGAATGTCAATGAAAGGGTTCAAAAACAGAAACACTCAATAAAGTCTGTCTGGCCAGCATGATAAGCTATGACTTTATATTTCCAAGCACAAATTAAAACATTAATTCCAACAGCTTTGTTGCAACGGTAGTTTATCACAAATCCTCAGTGTTCCATTTTTCAGCATTTGCCAAATGTCCTGCCTATACACATGGTAATGATTCACTTTGAATATTCAAATGCTTGAGTTTTCTCTTGTATTTTATAATTAAAATAATAACAAAATGATTTTGGTTTCTGTTGGCAGTTTCCCTATAACCATGTGGTGTTTCTTTGGGGCTCTTTATACTTTTGATGAGAGTAGGGAATGGTCTTCTGTGAGCCTGTACCTACCGGTTACTACAGAGATAAAAAACATGAAAGAGCATGTCTTTGCCACCTATGAATTTTAAAAAAATCTAAAAAACAAAATATCTTTTGGATGGATATATATTTTGTTATTCTGTTCAGTAGAAAACTTGGCTGTCTATATTGTTCAAGACAATCTTCACATGGGTTATATAACCTCCACTTAAAATTTACCAATAGCAATAAATTTGGTTAAAGCAAAAACAATTGCTTAAAAATAGGCAAAGCCATTTAAGTGGAATTTACTTATCTCAAGGGCAGTAGACTTACATCACTTATTCTAATGTTCTGAGTAAATTTGTAATTGCTCATGTTTGATGGCAACTTTCTTCAACTTTCCTATTTCTTGCCATCATTAGCTAATGGGATTTAGAATTCCAAGAAATGATGTTTGGGATATGAGTAGCAGACAGGCCACCTACCAAAAATCCCCTCTAATTCATAGTATTTGACTTTCTAACCAGGCTGAGTTGATCACATTTCAAATGTAGATTCAGAAACAATTTTGTTACGTATAAGTACATTATAAGGAGAAAATGAAAAAAAACAAAGCCTTACTAGAATCACCATAATAAATAGATAGAATCTATTTCTAAATTTTTTTGAAAAACAGATTCATCCACACTATTTTATTAGACAATCTAAATATTATTTTGCTTATATTATGCTATTCAAACTATCAAATTACATAGTTCCCAACTTTTTGAAATAGTTTGTGTACATCTAGAAAACAAAACCAAAAAAAGCTACTATATTTCCTTCTCTCTAAAGACATTTTGCAATAAAAATAAATATTCTTACTCTGTAAATAATTCTTTCACAGATTTATTGGTTTGTGTGAATTTAGTTCACGGTAGCATATTTTTTCATTAGCCATAAAGAGGGAGCCTTCCCCATCCCACCAAATAAACATATACATTGAGGTAAATAGTTCAGGAGACAAATAGTGACTCTTGCCTGAACTATATAAGCTGGAGTCAGCTATGCTAGTCATACTAGTGAAGTGCTCGGAAAAGTCACCAAAGTAAAGCTGGTGAGTGAGAGGAAAAAAAAGATCCACAGCCTATGATTCTTTAAATGACCATGCTAATGAGGTCAAGGAAATGAGTATTATACTGACTCAGAGGGATGAGTTTTGTTTGCTTTTTTTCAGAAAGAACCTCAGAGGGCCGCCCAACTCAAGCCAACTCTCGCTAAGGAATGAATAACAAAGAGGAAAGAAAAATGCAGAATAGATGCATACTTTTGAAATTACTTCTACTGTAAAAAACATCATCTCATGTAACCCTGCATTGATTCATGATGAGTGAGCATCTTTATCTTTTATGAAGAACATTTTTAAAAGAAAAGTTGCCCTAATCTGGTTTGATAAGAAATTGTGTTGGTAAAATAATTCATTAGAAATAATGGTGCAAAGTACATTTTACTATTAAATGAAAGACAATGGCTTTGGTACATGGGATGGAAAAACTGACACAAAGAGATATCAAATTCCCCATTTTTACCAATAAAAGCATTGAATTAGATGATCACAAAGACTTCTTGTAACGTTAAAATCCCATGAGGAGTTATGTAAGTTATTAATGAAGCATAAGTGTATAGCTCACAAAAGCTACAAAGATGTAAATAACTTACGATAACATCTGACTTTTCTTCTACATATATGATGGTATATAAGATAGATGGTAGTATACCAAGAGGGTTTGTGGGAGGTTGAAAGAAACAATAATTGCCAAGGAGTTAAATGATTGAGAACTTATTAGTCACTCACTGAGGTCCCAGAATGAATTAAATCCATGCACTTAAAAATCCAATGATATAATTATGGGTTGCAATGAAAAGAATTGGCCGCAAAGGTAAAAAGAATCCAAGTGCTATCTGCCCTCAGCTAATTATATAACAGGCAGAAGCATCAATTGTTTTTTCCATGGTAGCTTTGTGAACATAGGTATCATGAACAATCACATACAGTTGCATTCTCATGCTCATGATACTCAGTGCTACTACTCACAGAAGCAGCTTCCCAGAGGAGGAAGAAAAATATAGAATCTTTAGGAACAATAAAAATATGTAGGAAGATTTGCTTTTAAAAAACATCCATTTCTACTTTTCTTTCCCTCTATTTCTCTCTCTCTCTCTCTCTCACACTTTCTCTCTCTCTGTACCATACTAGTGACTGCCAACTACATGCCAGGATGTGAGCTCTTTGGATGACCTACTTAAAGTCAGCTTGCACTCCGTCAGTTCCAAATCAAAGACTCGTGAGGCTGAGCCAGGACTCCGGAGGTCGTTTATCTCAGACCCCTGCCTGGAGGAGTCACTGTTCTAACCCATCCTAGACTGAGGTTGAACACGGAGTTGTTTCCAAAGGACCCCGGGGTGCTATAGAAGCTGTGTTGGTGACTCAGTTCTCTGCATTCTCCTTCGCAGTCAGGGCCCAATCAAATTTCCTGAGAGGTGGAAAGGCCACCGCACGTTTAGATGTTCTGCCTTTCAAATGTACTCAAAATGAGTTCTTCACAATGAGCAGCCATTTAAAACTTCCTAGGCTACCTGAAAGCTATAGCTTTAACCGTTCCTTTAAAGAACTTTCACTTGACGTATAAAGTTTTCTATCTTTTCCTTATAGTATCAGTTCACTTACTAATCTTCTGTTTTCTCTCCATGTTGGACATTTACTGGATGCCTGGACATAATGTAGTCATTTATTTCCCCTGGAGGTGAGGATTGTTGTGCGTATGAGTGAGTTGTTTGTGAGTTTGTCATCAATAAAAGTCACAGAGGCAATAAAGTGTATTTTATTTAAATATTTTAGGGAATTAAAAATAAAAAGACATTCTCCTTTCTCTGATTCATGAACAAGAGAAAGTGGGTCAGTTATTGGCAAGTGACGTCTTCACTTGGTTGTCATCTATATTTGTGCTTGGAACCTTAAATTCAAATGACTCATGGTGACAAGAAGGTCATGGGTAGATTCTCCATTTGGAATGTGCCTAAATTAGCATGGTCCCAAGCCCATAAGTTAATCGTAGATTCCTTAGATATACTCCAGTCTCCTAGTAACCAGAAATAATGACATAACATTTTCTGAAGTATCTCATGAGAAACATCTTTGCACTGAGAAAAATGACCCTCTATCACAGACTGACATCTCCACGCTCAGGTATTCAAGTCACAGTCACCAAGTAGATGCCACGGATCTCAAGAGGAGCAAGAGGAAGGCTCACTAATAATTCTTTATTGATCTAATCAGACTAATGACAAAATAATTAAAAGTACTTTCTTAAAGGGCAGTGGCTCCTTAATTGTTGCTCAGTCCTCTCAATTCAGAGATAATGCCAAGGATGATATGTCTTAAACCAGAGTTAGATTGTATTTGAGAGGTAATCTTCCAATTGTGTCTGTACTGCATTGAAATCCAGCATTCCTCTACTGATAGGATGAAGGAAAATATGACTCCATGACAAACATTTGGTATCTGCCTAATACAGAAAGAGGAATCAGTAAAACGTGATTTTTTTGACATTCTCTGGAACTCAGGCCTGAGTCCCTCCCTGTAAGGAAAGACCAGGGACTCTTTCACGTAAGAGAACACAGGGGAGCCATTTAACCAGACTTTCTGAAATGTGGGAGTTTATGCCTAGCCTGTTTGCTTTCCATTTCTGAAGATCTTTGAAGACTTAGTACATTATAAAGGTAGCTTTTGAACAAGTGGTTAAAAGGTGAAATAAATAATGTTTAACTCCCTAAAACATATATACATTTTATATATATATATATATATATACACACATATATATATATATATATAATTTTGTGTTACTTATCTTAGGAGTTAGCAAACTTTTTCTCTTTAAGGGGCCAAATTGTGAATCTTTTTGGCTTTGTAGGTTTCTGTCACTCAATTCTACTGTCGTAGTATGAAAGCTGCTGTAGACATTACATAAACTAATTGGCATGGCTGAATCTGGCTTACTGTAAGGCACATTTGGTTCATGGGTTGAAGTTTTCCAACCCTTTCCTTAGACCATAAAAATTGCAAGAAATATCAAAGATTTAAATGTAAAATAATAAAACCATAAAAGTACTAGAAGAAAACTTGAGAGAAAAATCTACTCTTGATGTAAAAATATATTTTTAAGTATCATCCTAAACTCAGATATCAAAAAGAAAAGAATAATAAAACTTGACCACATAATATTAAAAGGAAAAAAAAGCATGACAACAGTAAAAAAAAAAAAAAAAAGAAAAAACCCATAAACCACAGAAAAATGTATTTGTAACTCATATCATAGACAATAGACTAATATTTTTACTATATAAAAATTCCTTCTCTGAAAAGGGACAAAAGATGAGCAGATAGCACACAGAAAATAAATATAAATGGATCTTAAACATATGACCCATATTTTCAGCCTTATTCACAGTAGGAAAATTTGAAGTTAAAATGACCATGAGTTATCATTTTTCATCTCTAAGATTGGCAAAGATCAAAATGTCTGATAGGGCTTCCCTGGTGGCGCAGTGGTTGAGAGTCCGCCTGCCGATGCAGGAGACACGGGTTCGTGCCCCGGTCTGGGAAGATCCCACGTGCCGCAGAGCGGCTGGGCCCGTGAGCCATGGCCACAGAACCTGTGCTCCGCAACAGGAGAGGCCACAGCAGTGAGAGGCCCGTGTACCGCAAAAAAAAAAAAAATGTCTGATAATACATTACATTCAGGAGGGTGTGTAGAAACAGGACCTCTTAAACATTGGTGGTGCTGATGTAAATCAATTTATTTTCTATAGAGGACAATCAATATTTCAATTAAACTTATATGAAAGGTTTCAAAACAATGGACAGTTCATGTGTATACTTTTCCACTGACATTTTAAAACTTGTTTTGATTGAAGTTTAAAATGTATTTGATAAAAATCTAATAAAGCAATAAAAATCTTTACATGAATTAGTACATAAAGCAACTGCAGGCAATTAACTCATTCTCATTTATTTTCTCATAAATCATTGCAGTTGCAAGCAGATAAAAATATTTAAAATATTATCAAACCCATTATTTGGCTGTCTTCCAAACTGCATTTTAAATGACAACTTTACAGAACTCTTTGACTTCATCTAAAGGCAGTGATATATAATCCCTATTTCACGCAGTGTCAGTTAATTCGTAAGGAATGTCCAATTTTCAAAGTATTTTTGACTATGAATGCTTCAGTGGCATGTTTCTATATTTGAAAATCTTGTGCCTTTCCACTTTTTTTCCCAATTCTCTAATTCTTGATAATCCTGCCCATGACTCACTACCTATACAAAGCCCCACATAAACACTTTTAACCACTTTTAACCCCACATAAACACTTTTAACCACTTTTAACTTTTTTTTTTTTTAACACTTTTAACCAGTTGTGATCGTACAGCCTTGCATGGCATTCTTTAGGAGAGTCTGTACACTTAGCTTTACCTTGCTATCCTCATATTGTTGGATGAATCATGACGTAAATAAAAAGATTTTCAGAATCTTTATATACTGAAGACTGGAGAGGGTTGGATCTCCATGTAAAGCTTCTTGATTTCCATATTAAAAATGTGGGATCCTATCAGGCAATCAGGCTTCCATTGAAAGTTTTTAGCACTGAAAGTATCAGATAAGATATATGACTCAGAAACAACACAGACAGACATGTGGAAGCTGGATGTGATGCAGAGATTACAGGCACAGAGTTCAATTAGAAGGCTATTACAATAGCCCAAGTACAAGGAAAGAAGAGGATGACTGAAAACAGGAGTTATCAGGAAATTGTTAAATTAATTCATAAGGCCATGTGAGTGCATGGTAAGAGTGTTTATTTATGTGGGGTTTTATTTTTCCCACTCATTCTAATATCTGTTACAAAAGAGCATAGTTACTGCTGATAAATAACTGTATATAGTTTCTGGAGAAAAGTTATAAGCAAAGACACATTTCCCATCCAGTTTGTATAACACAGCTGTCATCTGCTTAGCACGAAGGCTCTTTTCTATGATACAAAATTGTAAACATTAACACCACATGCTTGTCTACAGATAGTACCGTATCCCTGCTAATTTCCAGGTGACCTCATATTTCAGGTAGGTTTTAAAGCTTTATCATTTATACTTTCCCTACGAACATCAGAGTTTTCACTCAATCTTTTAATGAAGGTGTTGCTACAAACTGCACAAATGCTACTGGAGCATGTGGGACTTTTGCAGTCTTTGAGAATACACTGTTCTCTGCAAATAATGAAACAAAACCTTTCATCTGGATGAGATGTGTTGTGTGAATGCAGCTCTTTGGATAGCACATTGCTGGCATTTTTCATTTCATTAATAAGAACAGACACCAGCAACCAGTCCACTTCTGTTCTTATATTTGCCTAAGTCAACCAGGCAGTTTAAACACAAGAAATGGTTAAGTTTTTTCCAACTCTATAAAACGTCCAGATTTACAAGAATTCCTAGAAATGGTGTATGCTTAGAGGGGTTAATGCAGAAGTAATTTAAACACTAGTTAGCAGATCTGCATTGATGATCTAAAAATTTCTGTAATTCTTTGCCTTAAATATAATGTTCAGTCTGATCAATCAGACCTATCATTACAGAGAGGTTACCGGTCACACTCTGGGCTAAACTCCTAGGTTTGAATTTAACTCCATCACTTAAGATTTAGTTGACTGTGGACAAGTTATTTAACCTCGAAATGCCTCAATTTTTCATATGTAAATTGTGGGTGACAATATTACTTACTCCACATGGTGTTTTATGAGTATTCAGGGAGTAAATACATGTAAAATGCTTAAATATGTCATTGCACATAGTAAGCATTTAATAAATGTAGAATTATTGTTTTTAGTTCTTCCATATGGGGACAGAAATGGCTGAGGCCATTAGGTGGTTAGATTACCAACTTTTGAGGTGAATCTAAATCGCTTTCAGAAAAATGCCAGTTTCTGAAAATTTCTAATTCAAATCAGCTATGAAGTTGATCTTGTTAGGACATGTTGGTTAAATCTTCCCTCTAGGAATAGGAAAGGCAGTTTATAAGGCAAGGACCACCTTGGGGAGAAAAGGCATCTGCTTCAAAAAATGATGTCTAAAAGAAAAAAAAAAAAAAAGATGTCTATAACTTCTAAGCTGTTTTTCATCCTACTTGACAAAAGCTTTCTCATACTTTCTTACATGAAACCCAAAGAAGGAATTTTCCCTAAGTTCTGACTGTACTCAGCTGGTCATGCCACCAGCTCAAAGCAAAGGAGGATTCTGACTGCTCAGGAAAGTGCAGAAGACGAATTGCAAAGAACGGAACTAACAGGATTAAATAGGAAGAGCAGAAACCAAATTATATTTTGGCCCTTTGCTTCACATAATTCACCATAATAAGTTCATTCCTCTTTTGAAAAGCTTTCACAAATCTTGCCCTTCTCATTTGGTCAGAAGGGAAAAGAAACTTCTATTTCAATACCTTTTTTGTAGGTCAAACAGCGCTATAAAGAATCTAAGCAAGTTTAGGAAATAATTTTAAAATGAACAGAAAAAAGAGCTCTCTGTGAAGAGCGTCTATAGGAATCCCCAGAGGTCATTCAAGGGACCGCAGTTGCCTGACATATTTTTTCTTTAGAAGATTTCTCATTTCCCAATAAGAATATTGGTATTCATTATTCTATGAACTCTGCTACTGTTCTGTTTTTGTGTGTCTTCAACTACACACTCCTTTTGTGAGTTCCTGAGTTTTATAGTTAACTTCGAACAGCCATGCTAGTTGAGTGAGAAGAAGAGAATACGGAAAATGAATACCTTCAAATCTCATTTCAAATAATAAGGTAATCTTCCACTGTGAGCAGCCTGTGGCTAGCGCATGCAATAACTTCATGGGAACTATAAATGGAAACTTTCCAGGCAGGTGTAGTCCTGCATCAACACAAATGGAAGAGTGAGAAGAACTACCACTTGCCTCTTGAATGACCTTGCACAGTGCACAATCTATACAACCACATGCGGTAGCTTGAACTTTGAATTAAAAAAATTTTACTTGACAACTCTACATTGTAAATTGACAGTCGGGGCAAAAAATGTACTCATTAGCATTTTAATCAACTAAATCAAAAATATTTAAAATATTAGCACTTTAATTTAATCAACTAAATCAAAAATATTTAAAATAACTGAGTGATATAGCATCTATAATCCTACCATCTTCTCACAACTGTATCTGTATTTTTGTGTTTTGTCTTGTTTTGTTTTTGTTTTGTGGTACGCGGGCCTCTCACTGTTGTGGCCTCTCCCGTTGCAGAGCACAGGCTCCGCACACACAGGCTCCGCACGCACAGGCTCAGCGGCCATGGCTCACGGGCCCAGCCGCTCCGCGGCATGTGGGATCTGCCCAGACTGGGGCACGAACCCGTGTCCCCTGCATTGGCAGGCGGACTCTCAACCACTGCGCCACTAGGGAAGCCCAACTGTATCTGTTTTGTATGTTACACATTTATTTTGTATTTTGCTTTCCACCAAAGTACATATATTTGTTTTATTTTCCTCAATTTTATCCACATCTATGGGCATGTTTCATACAATCTTTTAAATTATCCTTTTGATTCATTAGTAACATTTCATTATAAGTACATAATTTGTGGTATTTTATGATTTGATTCTTTCTTAGTTTTCATAATCTCATTTCTCAACAATCACCTTTTACATTGTGCTCTCAAATTGTTGGTATTTCAGTACAATTATCAAGCTTTGTCTCTACAAAATACTACACGTGTTATTCTCTGTCTCATTTTCTCCTTCTGATGCTCATATTTGTCTAGCTAATCCTATTTGTCCACCATGTCTTAGCTTACAGGGTATTTCCTTTGGTAGATACTGTCAGTTCCTTAGTAGCCAAATCCTACTTGATCTTACTTAAGGGTGAAGTTCCTTGATTTCAGAAGGGATATGGCCCCTCCACTAGTACCGGAGTATGAATCATTATGAAATTAAGTTAATCATGAAAATCCCATTTCCTTATGCCAGAACCTCACTTTATCATCCTCTCACTAATGAGACCTTTAACATCATTCCGGCAAATGCACTAGTGTATTCCCCTGATGAAAAGACAGAACTTCCTGAAGAGGAAATCTATGGTCCCACTCCATTCTTTTTTTTCTTGATTGTTATGGCTTTGACCTGCAGCAACCATCCTTACCAGGATTGAAAAGCCAGCATGTTGAAGATGGCAGAGTAGAAAACAGAATGACGTATTTTATGATATCACTGGTTCTTGACGGTATCACTGAGCTTTTGTTCCAAATCTGGTATTGCCTACCTCTTGTCTTATTTTACTATTGATACTATTTATTTTAAATCTTTGTTTTATCTAATGACTAAACATTTTTATTTGTAAAATCACTGATATTTTTTACAGTCAATTTTATTCTAATGTGTTCACTTCATTTGAATAACCTGCTCTGGACTCCCAGGCCTGGGTACTACTCTAACTTGATTCAATGGCAGAAGGTTTATTCTTTATCAAGGAAGTTATCTTAGAATACTAAAACTGTCTTTTCATCAAAATGAATAACAGACTATCTCCTACGTTAGTGTTATAGTACAGGGAGTACGTCTATCTTTTTCAATATTCTATCCTTGAGCATCTAACCCAGTGCCCAAGCCATAATAAATATGAATTAATATATTGATAAGAAAAAAGGTTGAATTACTTGGTCATTGTCTTTCTTTTTTTATTGTTAGAAATTATTTTATAATAATTTTTATATGCCTACCACCCTAGAAACACACTTGGGGCAGAATATAGGACTGGGAGGAAGTTTCCAAATACAAAGCTTCCATATCTGAAGGGATATGTTACACTCCTGGCACCGAAGTGTAACAACATGTGAATGATGTATGGCCAAACAAGGATGTTCACTTAGCTTTGGTGTCTAGAGATTTTATCCAGGCTCCTTTAGGCAGGTATGGTTGACTGAGTTGCTGCCCACATGACTGAACTAAATCTCTAGTTGCAACTCCTGGATGTCAGGCTGATTTCAAGGGGCCCCAAATCCCAACTTTTTAATTACCTGGTTGGTATTTGTGGAGTGGCCAATCCCTACAGTGGGTTATTTCTTTAGCCTAAACTATCAGTTGGGTTCTGAGGAGCCTACCATGTGTCATCTTGTTAGCACAAGCTATTAGGTTTGGTTCCACAGACCCACCATGACTGACACAGACATTCCATTCACTCAGGAAATGTCGAAGGTTTAAAAGTTACTTCCCAGGAGCCAGGACTAAGGCCAGACCTGTTGATTAGAGTTAATTCTTCACTAGACATCTGCCTAATTTTATCTCTTTTTCTTTCTTTTTTAACAGATACTGAGCTCTTATAAGTTACAATTTCTCACTCTGATAGTGAGAGAGAAACACTGAATGACTTGTCAAAAAGAGCATTCAGAAAAGAGCATTAGAAGAAGTAGGAAACCTGGATTACCTACAGATTAGATCATGAGCCTGTAACCATTTCTTTCTGTCTAGTGACATGTTCAATTAACAGACCTCCTGTCCATGCCCAGCATCACTGAATATACCTGTGGGTGAGAAAACAGCTTAGCAATATTGAAAGAGGGGATATATTCTCTTTGTGGCCAAGACATTACAATGCAGGAAGTGCTTCTCGCCTTATCCTCACAGCTTGACTCAGAGCACAGAACTGGGGTCCAGAACTGTGAGCATCTCTTTCCAGCTGGCATAAAGTTTGAAAGTACATCAGTCTGGTGTGGGCTGATCCAACCATGCTAATGCCTTGCCATTGGGACAGAAATAAGGACATTAGAATCTGGATACCCTAAGATGGCATGAAGAGAAAGGTCAGCCATCTGGCTGCGACATCAGGTCTTAGTAGTTTTAACTGACGCTTCTTTCTGTCCTGTTTTTCTATTTATGAGCCCATGACTGACATTTCAACTGGTATAATGTTGACTAAATGTCTGAGAACTCACTGTCCCAAGAGCTGGAAAGGGGATTTACAAATGCTTAGTTCTTTACAGAGGTATATTTTGTTTCTCATTAGCACATTTATTTTATAGTCAACATTCCTCACATGTCTGAATAATAGAGAAAACAGATTTTATATTATCTAAAAGATTAAAAGGAATGGTATGAAAAAGTGGTAAAGACTATGGACTTGTCAGAAGAACTAGTTTATAAATATTTCTCTGAACACCTTTAATTCCTAGATTTATCAGCTATAAAATAATAACTAGAATGGGCTATACCTCAACATACAGCCATAAGAAGTATTAGATAATACAGCTGGTTCCAGGGCTGATGCTGGCTTACTGATGGTGGGCTTGGTCCTGCCACAGTAGGCTGTGGGGCTGCTGTTGTCCTGGAGCTGGTGTCCATGCAGCTGTGAGGCTATAGCAGGCTCGCTGGTGGGCACGGCTGGGGCCCTGGGGATTCTGGAGCTGCTGCTTGTCCCTGATGGGTTAAGGTAGGTCCTGAGATCTCCAGCTGCAGGGCCCTGGGTGTCTGGGGTCTTGCGCCTGCACACTGCTGTATGAGGCCAGGTCCTGGTCTCTCTGGTGGGTGGGGCCATGTCCAGGGGTGGCTGTGGGCTCAGAGGGTCATAAGGCAGCCTGTGTGCTGGTGAGTGGGGCTATGTCCCTGCACAATCAGTCACTTGGCCTCAGCTCCCAAAATAGCAACTTCCAGTGTCTTTGTCCCCAGGGTGAGCTCCAGTTGCTTCCTGTCTCTCCCGGAGACTCTCCAAGATCAACAGGTAGGTCTGACTCAGGCTCCTTTCAAATTATTGCTTCTGTTCCTGTGTCCCTGAGCATGTGAAATTTTGTGTGCACCCTTTAAGAGTGGAGTCTCTATTTCCCACAGTCCTCTGGGACTCCCAAAAGTAAGCCCCGCTGACCTTCAAAGCCAAACATTCTCGGGGCTCATCTTCCTGGTGCAGGTCCCCCAAGCTGGGGACCACGACGTGGGCTTTAGATGCCTTGATCCTTGGGGAGAACCTCTGAAATTGTAATTATTTTCCCATTTGTGGGTCACCCACTGGGGGTACGGGACTTGACTATATTGTGACTCCACCCCTCCTACCCATCTTGTTGTGGTTCCTTCTTTATATCTTTGGTTGTAGAAGGTTTTTTCTGGTAGGTTCTAGTCTTTATTCATTGATAGTTTTTCTATAAATAGTTGTAATTTTGATGTCCCCATGAGAGGAGGTGAGCTCAGGGTCTTTCTACTCTACCATCTTGGAACTAATCCCCCATCTTGGATATTCTTGAGCTCTGGTATTTCATAAATATTTTACAAAATCTTGCTAGGATATTGATTGAGTCTTATTGAATCTAAAGAGTAATCATTTCTGTAGACTCTTGCCATTCATGATCATTGTATACCTCTAAATTTAGTTATACTATTATGATTTCCACAGAGTTTTACTTTTTTTTTTATCATAAAGATCTTGTAGGATTTTGTGGTTGTTGTTACATTTATACCTAGTATCACATAATGTTTGTTATATTATAAATGGTATTATTTAAATACAATTTTTAAAAATCATTCATTTACTAATGTGAAGGCAAGGGAGGTATGCCACTCAGATATACCTTCAAGAATGAACCTGTTGCATAGAGTTTAGTCAGATAACAGCCTTGAGTTGTTGTACCTTTGGGATCCATTTCAGTATCTGAGGGAAATACACACTCTTCCTGGACAGGTCCCAGCCAATGACTAAATATGGTTAAGTATTTTAAGGCATGGTGTCCACTGCCCTTGAACTCCCTCTTGGGCTGCGTACAGGTTTTTTCAGAGCTGCCTCACAGTTTAAAGGCTCACCCTTCCTATTTATTTAAACTTTTGAAGAAATAATGTATTTCTTAAAATATAGGGTTTAATTAAAATATTAATGTAAATTCATAATCTGAGACATTCCCATTCCACTACTTAAATAATCTGTAACCTGTTTGTCACTACCTTCTATCATCAGAATGCGTGATATGATATCATGCTAGTTTTCACAAGAGGGAATGAAGCTTCTATGAACCATGGACAAAAAGTATCTGATGACATCACTGTCTCAAGCCCATCTTGCCTTCCCCAACTCAGAACACATTTTTATATCCAACTGGAACATATTCTGCCAAAGAATTTGAGTTCATATTGTTACTAAAACATAGAGAATTTACAAGAAAATATGTGAGCAATCATTGAAATGCACTCATAAATTTTTATATTGTCAAACAGGTTAATTAAGCCAGGGGATAAGAATGCTGAACCAAAAATTCAGTTTACATCTAGGTTACTGATGCAAGCATATGTTACCACATATGGCTTTAAATATTTCAAGACAGTTGGTTTGATATTTACACCCTATAGTGTGTGAATCTTCTATATGGTGGTTTTATATTATGCATAGTATTTGAGTTATATGGTAAGAGACTGGTAGAAGTTTTCATTTCAAATGCTGGTAGATGAATTCATGTAAACACACACACACACACACACACACACACACACACACAAGCTTTAAAAGTTAGCATAAATCTTTGAGACCAAGAAAATTGCCCTGGCTATCAGTCTAAGTAGATATTGAAGAGATGTTTCAGCAAAATATAGAACTATTTCTCTTAGGCTATTTTATTTAAAGGATACAATTTCAACTCTGCTCCCATACTTGCCTTCCATGTTAATGGCAACAAGTAATTCAAGATTTAGCCTGTTGCCTAAAAACTATCTTCCAATACATAATTTCATCATTCTCTTCTTACTTTCGATATATTGAAGAAGCAAATATAATTAATATGACTCTTGTTTAGATTATCCAATGAGTAAGAGGCTCCAGTCTGAGAGAGAGGTCTACAGAAATGGTAAAAGAATAAAAACGATGGGGTTGCTTGGTCAGGACCTATAGATAAATGCAGCATCTCACCAACAGAATAATATTTTCTATTTCTTTTCTTGGTTACAGTATGCCACTGCGACCAGAAGCCTGACAGTGCTTGACCATGCAGAAATGGCAAGGAAAGTATGGTGCTGTTTTAAAAGGGCTTTTCAATTTTAAGGGGACTTTTCAATTCGAAGAAACATGACCAAAGGATTTTTAAAAAGCAATGTCTTAAGGATTTAATACAAAATTCATCCCCAAATCTTGCAGATGTGTTTTGAATACTCATCATTCAAATGCTCAAAAATGGATTTTTTTTGGTAAAATGCCCAGACAGAATGCTAGCACCCATTCCTCTTCGTGCTTAGTTACTGTGAATGTTTGTAAGCAGGAATTCTTAAAAATAAGAGATTAGGGGAAGTGCCTCAGCAGATAATATATATCATATACATCACGAGAGACAGACTAGATAAATAGATTGATAGATACATACATACATATAGAAAGATAGATTTCTGTTTCTTCCCTGATAAATGTAATTCAACTCACCAACACCTCTTGGGAAGCAAAAATTAGACATCTCAGTTTACCATAATTTTGACCACTCTTCCGTGTTGCTAGCAATTGCAGAAATTGTACCACATGTTCAACAGTGAGTAAATGACCAGGAGGCAGTCACTCCTTCTGCAGAAACTCACATGAACAAACTGATTGGAGTTATCTCTACAAAGATATGGATTGACATCGCAAGCAAGCGTCAAGACAAATTGCAAATTTTATACCACCTGCAAAGTAATACCTTCTAATGCCCTTTTTCTATATTAACAGAAGAAGCAGATCTTGGGAGGAACAGAATGCTTTGCCTAACAAATAGGACATTCCTACTGCAACCAATACTCCTTCACTTAATGGTAATAATTCACCTCTGGTGTAAGTGAGAGTAGTCAAGATTATTGTGTTTGTGTTTAGCAAATCCATAAAGAAGAAAATTTAACCTAAATAGGAAATGGGGCCAAGATATAACTAAAATAAAATCTTTTAACACATGGGCAGGAAGTAGAAGAAAAGGACAGTGTTTTCACATGTAGTCTCCTTTATTTTGCCCTCGAATAAATATAAATGTTAATAGAAATTGAGTTTAAACCTATATGAATAATAAAAGGAAAAGGAAATTTCCACTCAGGTTAATCATTGCCAGATGCTCCTATTTGTAAGTGGTATGGCCCAGTGCTACAGAATTCGCTACTGTAATCTGACTGATGTTTTAGTGGTTTACATAAAACTTATTAGTTAATTCAGGATATATGTGAGATGCTAACTCCTTTTCCCAATCTGTTTTGACATTAAATTCCCATTCTTGGTAATATATTATGAATGCCTTTGGAAATAGCAGTCATTTAATTTTTGTGTGATATATGATTAAGATCTAACTTTAAGCAAAACATTTTATATTTCTATTTTTGAACATTAATAAAATAAAATCTTTAATATGCTTATTTTTCCTAGGCACATTTTTCACTTTTTTCTCCATTAACATGTGATGTATAGTGTTTACCTTAAATTAATATGTAGTAGAAAAACATACTATATTCTCAATTACACTTCTAATGGCACATATAATTTTTTTGCTCTGGACCCATTGTATGTTAAAAAGGTAGGGTATAATTTAACCATGCTAAAATTATAATACTGACAAAAAAGTTTCAAATAATCTTTGAAATTCCCTCACTTTACACTTAAAAAAATCAGCTGTTTATCTGAATATATTGTACATTTTTCTAGATAAAATTATAGAGATGACTGCAAATTATAATTTGTAATCATAGCTCCATAAATAGTTCTTTATACATGTACATTGGCTTATTTCCAGCACATGAAAAAATGTTTATTATTATTGCTATAATATCATGCTCACATCTAATGCCACTTTCTTCACTTGTGTAGTGGGCCCTGTTCTCTTTTGCTTAACCCAACTTCATTCCTCCAGAAATCCTTCCTTCTTTTCTTTAACTGAAATATAATCGACTTTTGTTTTCTTTTTTTTTTTGCGGTACGTGGGGGCCTCTCACTGTTGTGGCCTCTCCCGTTGCGGAGCACAGGCTCCGGACGCGCAGGCTCAGCGGCCATGGCTCATGGACTCAGCGGCCATGGCTCACGGGCCCAGCCACTCCGCGACACGTGGGATCCTCCCAGACCGGGGCACGAACCCATGTCCCCTGCATCGGCAGGCAGACTCTCAACCACTGCGCCACCAGGCAAGCCCTATAATTGACTTTTAACATTATATTAGTTTCAGGTTACAACACAGTAATTCGATCTTTGTTATAGACTATACTCAAATAAAGTTATTATAAAATATTGGCTATATTCCCTGTGCTGTATATCACATCCTTGTAATATATATGTTATATGTTTGTGCCTCTTAATTCCCTTCACCCATTTTATCTTTCCCCATATCCCTCTCCCCTCTGACAACCAAGTGTCAATTCTCTGTATCTGTGTATCTGTTTCTGTTCTGTTCTATTTGTTTTGTTTTATTCTTTAGACTCTACATGTAAGCGAAAACATACAGTATTTGTCTTTCTCTGTCTGACTTTTTCACTAATCGTAATACCCTCTAGGTCCATCCATGTTGTTGAAACTGACAGAATTTCATTCTTTTTTATAGCTGAGTAATATTCCATTGTATACATATACAACACGTCTTTATCCATTCATCTGTTGATGGACACTTTCCTACTTTCCTATTATTCTGCTCCTCTTTATAGCAAAATATCTAGCAAGAGATGTTTTTATTTTCTCTCCTCACATGTTTTCTACCTCATCACCCTATTAAAAATACTGTCATCAATATCACCATCAAAGTAACTAAAGTCAATTTACTTGACCTGTAAGTAAGCAGGTGAAGTAGTTGCCCACACCCTTCTCTTTTATATACTTTCTCACACTTCTACCAAGACTATTTTTCCTGGTATTTACCCTACCTCAATTGTCATTTTATCTCAATTTTCTTTTCTGGTTCTTCCTCTTCTCCCCAGTCTCTGAATTGGAGTGTTCCAAGTCCCAGTCTTTGGTCTTCTCTTCTTTTTTATCTATACTCATTGTCTTGGAGATCTCACCTATTCTCAAAGCTTTAAAAATAAGTGTATGCCAGGGCTTCCCTGGTGGCACAGTGGTTGAGAGTCTGCCTGCCAATGCAGGGGACACGGGTTCATGCCCCGGTCCGGGAAGATCCCACATGCCGCAGAGCGGCTGGGCCCGTGAGCCATGGCCGCTGAGCCTGCGCGTCCAGAGCCTGTGCTCTGCAGCGGGAGAGGCCACAACAGTGAGAGGCCCGCGTACCGCAAAAAAATAAATAAATAAATAAGTGTATGCCAGAGACTTCTACAATTACATCTCCCATCCATAGTGCTACATTAGATTGCAGACCTATAAATCTTGTCTACTGATATCGCCACTGCATGTCCAACTGACATCTCAAACTCACCATATTTTAAAATGAATTCTCAGTTATCTCTTCCCAAATCTGCTCCAGTTATAGGCCCTGCCTCACCATTTTTCCAGTGCTTTTGCCAACATATGTGGAATCATCCTTGAATCTTCATTTTCTCTCCCAACCTACAACCAATCTGTGAAGAAATTTGTTGTTCCTATCTTCAAAATATATCTAAAATTCAAACGCTTCTCACCACCTCCACCGCTACTGAAGCCGAGCAGGACCCTGTGGGGCTCCTGGGCATAGAAGCCTTTCTGTCTCATGTTTCTTGTAGGCAAAACTCCAGCCTCCATGACCTTCCCTGAGTTCCAAAGGGCAGACTCGAACAGCTGCTAATCAAGGGAGGGGCAGCCAAGAAACCACATGAGGCAAGATTAAAGGGACCAGAAAAGCTCATCAAGATTAGGAGATCGACCACCTGAGGGGAAATTAAAGGAGATCAGGCCCTGCACACATCCAGTTTTATCAGCAACCCCACCCTTGAACCATTGCTATAAAACTCTTCATCAAATCCTCCTGGGTTAGGACACATAGTTTTTCAGGGCAGGAGCCCGCTCTGTCCCCCTTTGCTTGGCAAAGCAATAAAGCTGTTCTTTTTCACCTCATCCAAAAGCTCTGTCTCTGAGATCTGATTCAGCACCCTTGCATAGAGGCCGAGCTTTCAGCATCACTCCCACAAAATAGCCTCCCAACTGATTCCTTTACTTACGAATTTGTCCATTAGAATATAATCTCAACACAAGAGTCAGAGTCTGATAGGAAACACTCCCAAAATTAGCTCCTGTTGGGGCAAGGGATGGTGAGGGGCAAAGCATCTTTGGGCAAGGGAGAAGGTGGGCTGTGACACAGTCTTGAAAAAGGTCACTCAATTCCATAAGAATCTCTGTAACTACAATGGCCTTTCTAAGTTGTCGTTGAGGAGTGGCAGGGCCTTTATTTTCCCATCAACCATTCACTGAGTGTAGGCTTCCCCCAGAGACAGAGTGAGGCTATGGCTGAGTAGATTTCCTTCAATTGAGGGCAAATACAGGAAAGTTTGGCAGCTGAAAGCTATCAGGCAGCAGCACTACCAGCAACTGTAGACTAAGTCCTCCAGTTCTGAAGGGGCAGGTGCTTAGGAACATCACTGTATCTACTGCACAACCAGTTGAAAATCATTGGTCTTAAGAAAACTATTAAGAGAGTAAGTAGATGGAATCTGTCTAAACTCTAATTTGAGAAAATAATATTGCTAGGATAGCTGTCTGACAAAATATAAATTCCATCCCTTCATTATGAACTTCAACTACACTGTTTACAAAAATTGTGAATTCTAAGGTACTTTCAAGCGGGATATGGGATTAATGATTCAAGATGGTCTAGGTCTCTTAAGGTACCAACTATGTGATGCGAATTTAAACACTTCAGTGGTTTCAGGAAGGTTCCCTTAGTACCAGATATCTTTCTACATTGCTTCTTTCTGCATGAAATCAGTTCCAAAAGTAGTCATTAATTCCTTTAGCCTATATTTTCCTTTGTTTAAAAACACATACACCCTAAAAAGAAAACTCATTGAACCTTTTTGGTTAACTCACTTCTAAACCATCAACACTCAATAAAGACTACTGACTCTTTATGTACCAGATGCTGTGAGAGACTGTGAGCTTACTGAGGTAAATAGAGTACTAAACACATATGATTTCAAGAAACTCTGTAATTTAGTAAGAGTGAAAAAAAATGTAAAAGCAGATTATTTCAGTGCAGTCTGATATGTGCATTGACAGAGATTTGCCCAGGGACTTGGTCAAAGGTCACCAGAGAGGAATCCTGGAGGACAAGTAGGGTTAATCAGTTGAAGACTAGAAGTGGAGATAGTATTTCAGACAGAGAAAGCTGTGTCTGCAAAGGGTAAGAGGTCAGAGAGAACACAAAACACACTGGAAATTGCAAGGGGTCAATAGGCCTGGGGCAGAGAGCCTGACGGAGGCAAAGCTGTGGTGAGAGGGAGGCTGGAGTCACAGGCAGGGAGAGTGCACTTGTACTTAGAAAATTATTTTTCCAAATCAGAATTTCCTTAGGGAAAGGGAGTATGCTTGGAAGGAAAAGTAAGTTGGAACATGAGAACCAGAAGTTGTGGAATAATTTCCTTTCTTAATAGCTTACAACACATTGAAAAAATGTGAATCATCCTTTTCTTAATACCCAAGTTACCTTGGTGTTTAATCTTGTGTGTGTGTATACGTGTTGACTATAGCCTATACAAAGAATGCTGTAAAAGAAATAGATCTTCTTCCATTATAAAAATGTCACATATGTATGCATGTACAACTGTGTATACTTAATTTCAACATGTTTATAGATTTCCTGAAGCTCATCCATTGTTGCTTTAGGACACTGAATTAAGAATCCCAGATCTGGTATTTATGCTTAATTTGATAAGAATAAAACCAGTATGTTCCACAACTGCCCCCTGACCCACCACCCAAAGTACACAATAATGTCTCTTGTTGCCAATCCATTCATTTGGTGACACCCAGAATCATGATGTACTACATCACTTGGCTTCTGGGCAGGGCCAGATGTATATCACCTTGGTCACATAACCCCGTATCTATGAGTATATAAACTACCAGGGAGTAGTGCTTTTCCTTATGTCTGCTCTAAATCACTAAGTATTATAGCCCTATTTCCTCTTATTCTGGATTTGAAAGAAAACATGAACACAGCTTAAAGAGTCATTTACCTGTTGGAAGTGTAGGTGCTCAAAACAGGAGCCCCATCATTTATAGCTATAACAATGATTTTACTTGGGTGGGGGGGAGGGATTTAATCAATGTCACTGATGAAACTCAATTAAAAAAAATTAAACTTACTCTTTTGGATTTTTTTCTCCAGTTGGCCCTTAAAACAGCTATCCTTTTGTTCTAGTGCACAGTAGCAATCTTTTGTTACAGTGAGAAAGTCGAAGGTTTTTCTTATCTTTATTTGTTTCTCCTGTGCCACTTCTATATACTTTTCCATGTAGGCTTAATTTACACGACGAGATGCATATTCATTTGATTAAAATGTTTTAATTTTTATTTTATTTTTTGGTGCATTTATTTTTTAATAATTTAATTGGATTATAGTTGATTTACATTATTGTGTTAGTTTTAGGTGTGCAGCAAAGTGATTGTTATATATATACATATATTCATTCTTTTTCAGATTCTTTTCTCATATAGATTATCACAGAATATTGAGTACAGTTCCCTGTTCTATACAGAAGGCCCTTGTTGGTTATCTCTGTCTTTTTACTTTGTTTTTGGCCATGCCGCGTGGCATGCTGGATCTTAGTTCCCTGACCAGGGATCGAACCTGTGCCCCCTGCAGTGGAAGTGCAGAGCCCTAACCACTAGACCCCCAGGGAAGTCCCGGTTATCTATCTTATATATAGTGGTGTGTGTATGTTAATCCCAAGGTCCTGATTTATCCCTCCCCCACCGTTTCCCCTTTGGTCATAAATACCTATTTTTTTAAATAAGTATGACGTATAATTGTGAAACTTCTAGATAACATGGCAGTGAATACATATTTTCCATACATATTTTCCAAATTCAAAAAATACCAATTCATTGCCAAGTATTTTAATCACTAAAATGTAAAACTACAGTGATAGAAATGAAAACCACTTAACAAGTCTCCCCATCTACAAATAATCTACTATCTTCCTCAGTGAAAGGCAGGCTGAAAAGGTTTAGGAAATGTAGGAGATATGTTTTCATGATCATGTTCACAAACCTCAGGCATTATTGGGAGGAGAGTGTGCAGGTAGACTTTGGTTAAAAAAAATTGTCCATTAGCTGAAATATCTATAAGAATAATGTATGTATATTTAATTTTGTTAGCTTGAGTCAAGTAACTGATTGTCAGAAAAGTTGCTCATATAGAGTGATTGTAAGGTCTCTCGAAAAACTTCTTAACCCAAACTATGTTCATCTTACCTTCCATGTATTAGAGATATTGCTTACAGATAAAAATAATCTTCAGGGACTTCCCTGGTGGCCTAATGGTTAAGAATCCGCCTGCCAATGCAAGAGACACCGGTTCCAGCCCTGGTCTGGGAAGATCCCACATGCCGCAGAGCAACTAAACCCGTGCACCACAACTACTGAAGCCTGCACACCTAGAGCCCATGCTCTGTAACAAGAGAAGCCACTGCAATGAGAAGACCATGCACTGCAACAAAGAGTAGCCCCCGCTCGCAGCAACAAACACCCAACGCAGCCAAAAAAAAAAAAAGCCCATGTTACCAAAAAAAAAAAGAGAGAGAATAATCTTCAGGAATTACTAGGGAATAGTAAATATAAAACTACTCATTAACCACTTTGAAATTAATTTATTAGATTTATCAGTTTCATCCAGCAAAATTCTGAGGACATATGACTCAAGAGGAGTCAAGAACAGTATTTTACTTGAAAAAGACCCAGTATGAGTTTTCTGATTCCTAAGAACATTTTAAAATGAAGGTAAAACAAAAAGTAAAGAAAAACTTGATTTATACTATTCACACAAACTTTTCTCTTACCAGACTAAATATTTGGCATATATATATATATCTGTGTATCCAGTTTTGTATGTATTCACTCAATATTAATTGATGACCAGGGACCTCCTTAGGTGCTAAGGATACTGTCATATGGAGCTATGGAGTTTACACTGGGTTTTAAAGGATGCAATCACATCCTACATTACTGTATGCAATAATCAGAATATCACAATACTGACTTAATCATTTCAAGCTGCTCACTTACATTAACCATCACATATTAAGTTAACCTTTAAACCCAGAGATGATATATAAATTGATTACAATATTCAGGTATCAGGCCAAATATCATCATTATGTTTACAATTTTTAGAAATTACACCAAGTCAGTGAATTAGATATCAGTAAGTCCACAATTCTGAAATGCCAAAGTAAAATTTGTTTTTATACAAATTAATAATTTAAGTTCCCATTCCTTCAGCAAAGCAGAATCTTAAACACAGGCAACTTTGGATCGTTTTCCCCCAGGGCTTTGTCTAAATTTTGAGTGACGGAGGCCTACATGCTACCAAAATACTGGTTAGATGGGAAGTCAACTGGGGAGCAATGTATTAGCTAAAATACCTCTTCATTCATGCAGCTTTAGTCACTCTTTCATGAGTTATGTGCCATGTTTTAAGGTATAGAAATCAATCCCCAGCTTGCATCCTGTTCTAAGGCACAGAAATCTTTGTGAGGCTATCTTTGACCCTATCAACCATGCTTCCCTGCCCAGCCATTTTCTCTTGAGAGTGGTGCAGCCTAGCCTGTCTCTTGACTCTAAATGGGAAGTGAGAAAAAATTTCTCACTGATCTTGGAATTCTCAAATCCATTTTGAGATTGCTTTCCCTCCCACAGGATCCTGACTTACTCTTCCACTGTACATGATAAGAAAAATGAAAGAAACAACAACACTGTTTTCAAACACTGGACAATGGCAGAACCAGGATTCTGCCGTTGAAAAGGGAAAGAAACAGAGAAGACCAGCCCAACAATCACTCCAGCTTTCCCACTATTATTCATGATTTAAAATTAATTGTTTAATTCCTTTACCCTTTAGTTTCTTATAAAACAGGAATAATATTAGTACCTACCTCATCAGATTGCTATACAAAATTAATTAAAAAACTTAGTGCATAGCACAAAGAAAAGTTTAATAGATATTATCTCTTATGTCATTATCACTGTTTTAGTAATAATAATTATTATAATTACTTAGCTTTATTTTTATAGCTCTTTGCTCAGTGTTGCTATATCTTAGTGATACCTAGAGATAGGTTCCTTCTATAGCAAAGGTTCCTTTTTCATTTACCCTCACTTGAGTCAGTCTCACATTAGCATTTTGGAATTGTTTTCTATGAGCTAAATTAGTAAAGCTTCTCAGTGGTAAACTAGAAGGGTTAAAATATTTAAATTCCAACATCACCTGAATATGCTGATCACCTTATATTGATAATGATAAAGTTAAATGATAAAATCATAAGGCTGGGAAAAACACTGAATGATTTTTTAGTCTATTGCATTATCTTCATGTAGCACATCATGTGAAAACATCATTTTCCAGAAAAATGAGGATCAAATATATATTTAAATGTATTTAGAAAAAGAGATGCATAGTCTCCCTCAACAAGCCATTCTAGGGTTTTACAAAAGTAACACCTACACTAAGAAGCCTCTGCTACTGTTCAAAGATTGTGTTTTTCCCCTTGAAAGTCAAGGAAACCAACATTTACTTCTCTGAATGCAAGCAGATACAAAAGCAAAACCTACCACTCCCATTATTAAACACACTTTCTAAATTCTACCTAAACATTGGCAACTAATAGCAGATACATACGGTATGAATAATTAATTTTAGGAGTAGTAAATGTTAGATCTCTTGAATTTCTTAACTGTTAAATTTCTTAGCTGTTAAATTTAGTGAATCATTCACTGCATGTAACTTTAGACGTTTATATCTTTTATTTTATAGATTATTTAGAAACCCACTTCTTACTTCGATTTTTTTTCCCCCAAATTGTATTTAATATAATTAAAGCAGATATTGCTCTTCTCGTCAATATGACACTTTCCACTCTACTGACTTGACTCAAAAATGTTCTGGTTTTACAAACAGCTAGAGATATGCTGAACACAAAAACAACTAGATCATTACATATACAAATATATAAATGATCTGTGTTCTATTCTTGGAATCCACTTACACAGAGGATAATTACAGAGAAATTAATCTAATTAAAAGGAGTATTTTCTTGAAAAAATAAAGATCGAAGATTGAGATATATCCTCATTATTAAGAGTTGTCTGAACTCATTAACCTCTCCTAATTTCAATCTATTCATGTACAAAATAGTATATTTTTCACTTGTGCTACCTATTCATAAGATTTTAAGATCAATTTAAGTTCGAACAAATTGATAATTCATAAAGGTATATGAATACCTTTATGAATATGATATTCACTGTTGTTGTTGCTACATAAGTACTCTACCCTTACCGTAGCAAAGATATACACTATATACAAAAAAGTCATCTTTATTAAAATTCAAGTAATAGTTTAGTCTATTTCAAAGATTAAAAAAATACTTCTTCTGACAATTTCATCAAATAATCTAGATGTTTATATTAGCTATGATGATTTCCTCTGCAAATAATAGGACACACAGATCAAAATGGCTTAAACAATATGAAAAATTCATTATCTCATTTACTGGATGTCTCGAAGTAATGCTGGAGCCTTGCTCCATGACATGTTACTATTGATGGTGTGAAAAACTTAGTGTCAGAGTTTCAGGCAACAATGCTAGGTAGGGCATTGCTAGTAGAAGAACAGACCATTTCATTTGCCAGCAACATTCTCTTCCCATCTTTTGGCCAACATTTTTTCATAATAATTGATGTCAATCCAATTATTGGCAATGGAAATGGGATTGCCATGATTAGTTGTGATAGGTTGTCCAATATGATAGCCAGTGCCTATTTAAATTTAAATTCAAATTTATCAAATTTGAATAAAATATAAAATTTAGTTTTGCTGTCTTACTGGCCGCATTTCAAGTACTCAACAGCCCCATGAGGCTAATGGTTGCTATAGGGACAGTGTAGAAAAGGAATATTCTGTCATCACAGAAATTCCTATTGAAGAGTGCTGGAACCTTAGGAAAATCAGAATTTACCTCTGAACTAGAGCAAGGCTCATCTTCTTTGAAAGCTGGATATCTGAACAAATAGTGTTTCTATACAGCAAGTAATACCTCGATATTGGATTTGCATATTATATTGGATTTGCATATACAATATGCTATATATCCTACATCATTTTGGGGGGAGCAAAAATTGATACATCAAGCAAGTTTACTCCCAGCTTTGCATATTCTATATACCTTCCTTCTGCACTACATTTTAGCTGACAAATGGGGAAGCTGTGGGGACATTACACAATAATATCTAGGAATTAGAGTTGGACCTATAAATTGGACATAAGACAACTACTTAAATGTAAAAATAAAATAATGCCTGCAAAGGTAGCAGAGAAAATATATGAATGAATTATACTACTCTCCATAGCAAAATAAGTGTGTTCATATTTTAATTTCAGCAACCAAATACACGATTTTGTTTTCATGTGGCCAGATAGCAAATGAAAACATATTTTGTGTTTAAAAGGTAGAGCCCGTTGTTTAAAACTGATGGTCTACATAATCTATAGGGAGAAATTTATAAGAGTTCAATGGTAAATTGAGTCCCTACACAGTTTACTCACTTGTCTTCAAAGCAAATGAACTATCTAACTGGAAGAAATGTGATTCCCATTGCATTCCAGTTCATAGGTAGCATCTCTAGCTTCCCTTGCTGCTTCCCTACTCCCTCTCCCTTGAAAGGAAGATGCCACTTGGGAATGCTTGAATAGTCCCCAAATTCTATTTATATTGTTCAAATTATGAAGAAGTCCAAGATGAAGAATAACTGCTGATAATTAGTAAGGCTTTCTCATATAAATGGAACAACAAATTTTGATTATGTTCAAGTTATGAAAAAATGAGACTCCAGGAGAAAATGTTAGAATGCTTTTTGGTAGCTGAGCTAAAGGATGATCTCTCTTATACAGGAAAGAATAGCAGGGCAAATATACCTCTCAGGTCATGAGGCACTACGGCAATTTACTCCTGTCCATGTTTTTATCAACGGTCCTCCGTTTGTAATCTCTGACTTCTGAGAAATTCTGGGCTTGACACAAAATCTCTTCCCAGCCCGAAGGTCACGCTCTGTTCTGTTTGCTGTGGCTGAAATAGCTGAGTGCTTTCATCCTAAATCCACTCTTTGGTTCCTGGACCATCTAAGCATCTGATTAGCTCCATCTTTCATCTCCCATCTCAGTGGCTTTAGACCTTTGGCCTCAATGTTTCTGATGTTCCCTCCACACTTTGATTGACACAAAACAGCAAATTTGGCTTTAGAGCCCAGAGTGGGACAGGCCTGGCCTCCTTGCACTCCACTTAATACCTTGCCAAAAGAAGTCTAATCTCAGGAGAGCTATCAACCATTTTTTAAAGAGCAAATTTAAGCTTTTCATTTATTGTGTGCCCTTCTTCATTGTTTTATAACTAATTGAAAAAATTTTTAAAGCTGAATAAAAAGGCTTAAGCACATATTAAAGATGACAAGAATGAACTCATTTTTAATACTTTATATTATATATGTTACAACATAAATTAATCTCCCATTTTTATTTTGTTTTGTCTGTTAGCCATTTTAAACTCTGGATTTAGGCTGTGATCATTAAAATCCGTTTATGATTTGCATTTTCTTTGGTAATTGCCTAAATCACAAAATGACAATTAAAATAGATAGTTTACATTTGAGGGATCCAGATGTTGTGTTTTACATGTATACCTTTAACTCCTTAAACACTAAATTTCATTTCTAAGTCAAAATATGTGTTCATAATTGTAAAGTATTTAGACTGCCTCAGGTGGTCATGGTTCTTTCAATATTATGGATTGTGCTTCTAATCCCAGTCAACCATCTTAAAAACCTCTGTTGGTTTTATGATATTGCATACAAAAGGATGTAGCTAGAGACAGCTTTACCATGTAGGGGACAGGACATCTGCATCTGAGTCCCAGGTTCAGTAACAACTCGGTGAATCTGGTCATATCATGTAACTTCCCATCGTCTCAGTTTCCTCGTTTGCAACATTAGCATGTTCATCAAGATGGTTTCTAATTTACCTTCACGTTCAAAACTTTATGGCTCTACAACAAAAAAACAACCAATCTAACTAAAAATATGAGCAAAGGGCTTGAATAGGTACTTTCCAGAGAAGATATATAGATGGTTAAGAAGCACATGAAAAGATTTTCAACATCCTTCGTCATTAGTGAAATGCAAATCAAAACAGCAATGAGATACCACTTCACACCTACTAAGATGAACAAAATTTTCAAAAAGAGACAGAAAATAATAAGTGTTGGTGAGAATGTGAAGAAATGGAAACCCTCCTACATTGCTGGTAAGAATGTAAAATGGTAGAGCTTCCATTTGGCAGTTCCGCAATAAGATAAAAACAGAATTATCATATGACACAGAAATTCCACTTCTAAGTGCATATGCAGAAATTGAAAACGGGTACTCAAATAATAACTGGCACACATATATTCAGGGCAATTCTATTTGCAATAGCCAAAGGCAGAAACAACTCAAATGTCCATCAAAGATGAATGGAAAAAGCAAAATATGTATATCTGTACAATGGAATATTATTATACCATAAAAAGGAATGAAGTACTAAAACTTGCTACAGCCATGATGAACCTTAAAATCATTATGCTAAGTATTAAAAGAAGCCAGGCACAAAAGACCACATATTGTATGATTCCATTTATATGAAATATCCCATATAGGACAAACCATAAGGACAGAAAGTAAATTAGTAGTTGCCACGGTCTGGAGGAAGGGAGAATGGGGAAAAAATTGCTTAATGGGTGTGGGGCTTTCCTTTGCAGTGATGAAAAAATTCTGGAACTAGATAGTGGTGATAGCTGTACAACATTCTAAATGTACTTCATGCCACTGAATTGCACACTTTAAGATGTTATTTTTATATTATGTATATTTTAATCCAAATTAAACAAGTCATGACTTGATTTATACTAAGTAGCATCCTTCTACTAATGTGGATGGCCTACCATGTGTGGGAAAAGAAATTTCATTCTTATCAGCTATTGGCAGCATCTGAAAAGGTAATTACTGTTTGTATAGTTTTGTGTAAAGAAAGAGCATCTGTCGTCTTAATAAAGAATAAAACTCTGGGGTAATAATTTTCAAAATAGGCATGAGGTGCTGGTCTTCAGCAAATCAAATCTTTCCCATTTAGCTATATGCTGCTTTGTTCTGTCAAACTGTCCCCTCCCTTTTCTTCCTTCTTTTTCTTTCGTAAATATAATTTTTGTTTCTCAGGTATATGCTGGGCTTTCTTATGGTTTAGTACAAATATAATTATCTCTCAGTTATAGTGGATTTTTTTTCATTTATTTTGTGGTCATTGCTTCTCACATACTACTGTGCATTAGAATAAAAAAATTGAAAAAAAAGAACTTTCAATTACTTCAAGTTAAAATAGTTGGCAGGTAGTGATGCAATAATAGGCTTGGGCTCCCTCACTGCATTCTTATGCTTGTGAAAAATAACACACACACAATGGTGTGCATAATGATGTAAGCAGCTAAACTACAATTTAGGTTTTAGTTCACCTACCTTGATAAGAAATGCAAGTGTATAGATATTTAATAATTACAACTCCGGTGCAAACTTGGGTACTGGAAAAAAAGGGTATTATTCTTTGTTTTTCAAACTCTGACTCAGAGTTATCTGCTTGCTTATTGTGGTCAATTTAATTTAGTCATTTCTGGGTTTAATTTGTGTACATGCAGTGACTGATTTCTCATTCAAGTCTGTAGTTTAGTCTTATTCTGAGACTAAGGTTCTCTCCCAGGGTTTACATTTCTTCTCTCATTCTCCCTCTTTTCCCTTGTTTCTGAGTTGCCTTATATTTCTGATGGTCTCTGCACCCCTTCTTTAATTCTGGCACCACTGATGTGCTTATTTTGTCTCCTCTGCTCAGCAGAGGTGGTACCTATGAATGGTTTGGGTGAAGTCTCCCTGGGATGTGCTCCACCCTAAGGGAAACAGCTTTATCTCTCTAAGCCCTACTAGTGACCTAGGGATCCAACCCAGTATATGTACAACTGATTCTCTTTGCTGTACAGCAGAAACTAACAACATTGTAAGTCAACTATACTCCAATGAAAATTAATGAAAAAAAAGAAATATAGATTAATTGCCATAGCAATCTGATTTTTATCACGTTCTGACCCATCTGAGCTAGGGAAGGAAAGAAAAAAAAACACTTCTAATTCAGTAAAATTAGTCTGATTTACATTTTAAGTCTTTTTAGGTAACTGTATAGACACCGTTGGATAAGATTTCAGAATTTTATTCCAGTCTTCTTCTCTCCTAGATGGTATCTGAGTGTATGGAGGCTTGAGCTTTAAAAACAAAGACACATGTCTCCAATCCCCGTAAGTTTCTCTTTACCTTCATCCCCACCCCTCCTTGGGGCCCTCCTCCATCCCTGGATTTCCCCGCAGCATAGCTGACCTGGACTTTCATATGAGGTATCGACTGCTGTGTGTAAGTGGTCTTCACCTCCCACCTCAAAGCCACCTGTTGATAACTTCTGCTAAAATCTGTGACGAGGAAACAGTCCTTTCTCGAGCTTAGTCAGGGTGCGGGCAGCACTCCTTTAAACCAAGCACATCTTGGCCCTCAATGTTTATGAAGTGAGCCTACTGCGGTATGAGTGTGAGTTCCATCTAGCCCTAGGATCAGGTACAGTTACAGGAATTTTTTGCCTGTACCTGACTGATGCCCTGCAGTGGTGTGTGAGAACTTCTGGATACCACCACTGTCCGCAAAAACTGTAAAGAAGCACTGACTGAAAAGAATCCAGACCCTTTCTCTGACTGAGTATATTGTATGACCAAGCTTTTCCTATATGGCTGTCTGTAGGGATGTTAGGGATGTCTACCATGCTGACTCTGCCAGGACACCTGATGAGAAACTGGGCAGAAGCTCCTGAGGTCTCGGCATTCCCTTAAATGAAAATAATTCATCCCCCACTACATATACCTGATTGCCTGCCTCCTCCACGCTGTCCCCTGTCATCTCCTTAATCCACCAGCGCTGTAGGTGGTGGTGGATATTACTCCATTTCTCTTCTTGGGATGTTCCTTAGGTGAAATGCAACAACAGTGTTCTCCAGACCTCTCTTTGCTGTGTTAAATGAATACATAAAGGAATATCTCTCTCGAAATAACCTTGTTTCCAAACTTTTTTGTCTTGCTTAATTCTCAAAAATACAACTTTGGGGGCTTCCCTGCTAGCGCAGTGGTTAAGAATCTGCCTGCCAATGCAGGAGACATGGGTTCGGGCCCTGGTCCAGGAAGACCCCACATACTGCAGAGCAACTAAGCCCGTGCGCCACAACTACTGAGCCTGCGCTCTAGAGCCCGTGAGCCACAACTACTGAGCTGCGTGCCACAACTACTGAAGCCCGCGTGCCTAGAGCCCGTGCTCTGCAACAAGAGAAGCCGCTGCGGGCTTCCCTGGTGGCGCAGTGGTTGAGAGTCCGCCTGCCGATGCAGGGGACACGGGTTCATGCCCCGGTCCAGGAGGATCCCACATGCCGCAGAGCGGCTGGGCCCGTGAGCCATGGCCGCTGAGTCTGCGCGTCCAGAGCCTGTGCTCCGCAATGGGAGAGGCCACAACAGTGAGAGGCCCGCGTACCGCCAAAAAAAAAAAAAAGAAGCCGCCGCAATGAGGAGCCTGTGCGCCACAACGAAGAGCTAGCCCCCCGCTCGCTGCAACTAGAGAAAGCCCGCGTGCAGCAACGAAGACCCAACACAGCCAAAAATAAATAAATAAAATAAAATAAATAAATTTATTAAAAAAATACTACTTTGGGTATCAAAACTTAAATATTAATTCTGCCTTTGGGGTTTAATAATCCTAATACTGTCTTGCCTTCATCTGCCCCAACCTCTATGCCCACACAAACATAAACACTTTTAAAACACAGACTTTTATTCTCTACTTTTGGGATGGGTAAAAAATGTGTTATCTAAGACACTGACATAAGCAAAAGAGATCATTCCCTTCAATGTCATGTTGAGCACTGATTATGGCACCTAACCTGAATGAAGATTATCTAATTGTCTAGGGGTGGTTATCTTTATTAAACTACCTTTTAACTATTAACTAACATACTTTTCAACTCTGTAAGAATAGTGGTTAACTTGCAGAAAACAGGTATCAGTGCAATTGTTTCTTGACTGAGAGCCAAAATGTTACTTCCTTCAGAATATCGATGTGGTATATTTGGGGGGGGGCAGGGTGAAAAGTGTGTTATTCTGAAAATGAAAGGACCTTATCGCCAAATCGTATAAATTTTCCAGAATGGTTGTGACAAAAAAAGAAGAATTGATAATTGAACAGTCATATGAGGTAGGTCTGTAAATGGAAACCAAATAAGATTAGCTATAATACAGATGCAGAAATAGATGTAGATATAGTACTGGCATTGTAATAAATACAATTATTAATTATTTTATTTATTTTACCAAGCAGGATAGATTTTTTTTAAACTTCCAATAATCTATATGGGTTTTGTCTAATGCAACAAATATTTTTTACCTTCAAGATAATCTGAACTGAGATAAAAATAAGACAGAGAGCCCAGCACTGACTTGTCCAGGATTGTGAAAAATACTCAGCCCTTTCCCTACAATAAAACCCTCCCTAATTCCTTGTTTTAAAACTTACTCAGATACAAGTTTAAAGTCAAAACAACTTAAAGGAGAGGGGGTAACATGAGAGATAAAATGCTGGGGCACGCCACGACTGTAGAGAATGTCTAGGATGTCAAGTTCAACCATAGATAATCAGAGAGCAAGAGGGCCTGTTGGGGTTTACAGTTGACATTATTTATGAAATAATTTATGAGATTATTTTATCTTGAGGTAGTTTGATTTAAATGTTTATCCTTTTGTGTGAGTGAAGCTGTGATTTGGGGTATTACAAGCATGGTAGCCTGCCATACCCATTACATATACATAGACCCAGGTGCTCCACGGCACCACTCTTCCCTTCATTCCTGTGCTCTAAGCCTCTTATCTTGACACATGATTTCTGTTTATTACTACAAGGAATTTCTCTGTATGCTTATTTGCTCTTCAACTTGCTTTTTTTTTTTTTTTTTTGCGGTACGGGGGCCTCTCACCGCTGTGGCCTCTCCCGCCGCAGAGCACAGGCTCCGAACGCGCAGGCTCAGCGGTCATGGCTCACGGGCCCAGCCGCTCCGAGGCACGTGGGATCCTCCCGGACCGGGGCATGAACCCGCGTCCCCTGCATTGGCAGGCGGACTCCCAACCACTGCGCCACCAGGGAAGCCCTCAACTTGCTTTTAACATCATTTCCACTTTCACTTTATTTCTACCTATCTGATTACCATGGTTGCCAAATGATGGATTGAACACATGTTGTAGCCTATCTCCCTTATGTTCCTGGTCTCTCCAAATGTTTCAAAAGAGTGGCAATAAATCCAAAATCACAGCAAAACAAACAAACAGGAAAAGAAAAAACAAAAAAACACAAGAAGGACGCTTATTGGCCCACAGACTGTGAGATTCCTTATAAGTCCAAAATAGTTGAAGGAGAATTGAGGAAGGAAATGACTACTGAGAATGCCTGAAGGAGATTCTTGCTGCAAAAAGGCAGAATCGTCATCAAGAATGGGCACACATGGAGGTGTTGGTGCTTACCGGGAGCACAGAGGGCTCAAAGGCCAGCAATGGAATACTCAGTTGTGTGGACCACTGTAGGAGCAACCATTATCTCTATCTTTGCCCGTCCTCTCTCACCTTGTCATGTTCCAGGCAGCAGCTGTGAAGGATCTACAAGCAGAGAGCGCTAGACCTTGATTTAGATACTCAGGGCATGAAACTCACTTTTTTAAAATCAGTCTATCATACACTATATGTGTAGTCTTTAGGCCTATATGACCTAGTGAGTTCTAATTCCTTAGCTATGGAGTTTGATTCTATTCATCCCTTTTGCTCCTAACATAGAGCAAAGACTGATAAAATATTTTTTTTAATAAAAGAAAACAAAATATAACCTGGAAGTGCAAAAGAGTGGGTAGTGATGAAGTACTCCCTTTTTTCCTGTTCCTGGTCTGAAATCTGGCTGTGGTAGAATAAAGATCTAAAGCTGAATTTTGCCTCTGTTTTGAAATTTTTGTTTTATTATGTTTACTATTACCATTTATAGTGATATAGAAGGTAGGTATCTCTTTCCATTTAATTGCTGGTCACCTTAACATTTTACACCAATGCCACATCATTCTCACTGAGCTAGACCTGAGAGTCAGTAATATTTGGAGTTAATCAAGTCTTCCCTCCTAATCCCCAGCTATCTCTGCTTTAGAAGACAAGCATATTTCTACACTAGTTTATCTTCACTGAGATGGACCTAAAAGCCAGAGTAGCTAATCTGAACAGTCCATTCAGAGTAGCTAATCTGAACAGTTCATTACATCAGCACCTCCCCTTCTCCCAAATAATCTTCATTATTTCAATAAGTTCATCAATGTGCTTTTGGCAAATGAGGCTTCTTGTTTTTTCCAGAATGTTCTAACCCTCCCTGAATTGCTATGAAATGTTCATTGCAGACGCTTTAAACAGATGTACAGAAGTAACTAGGATAAACCAGCTATGTATGATAAATGACACTTCAGATTTGGCACAAATCACCAACAAATGCATGTTAGAAAACAAAGACTGTTCCCACCTAAGCAGCTCAGATGCTACACAACTTAGAATCAGAGAAGATGGAGCCACTATTAGTTTTAAAGATCACTTAGTCCAATTCTTCAATTAATGAATAAACTGGAATTTAGGATAATTAAGCGATATATGGATTTCCACAGTCACTTAGTGGCAGAATCAAGACTAAAACCAAGATTTCCTCACTTTCAATCCAGTGCTTTCTCACTACATTACTCTAAAGAACAACCAAAAGGTGACTGATGAGCTATGATCATATAATCCAACCTACGTTGGTCTTAAAACACAAATTCAAAATTTTATTGAAGCCAACTAAAACTGAAGGGATCAAATCAAAACTTAAAAATATTGAAGAAATTTAGTATTTAATCTATTATGCAGTTAATAAATATTTCTAGAGAGTATACTATGCATTACTAAGTAATTCATCCTCCCCAAAGACATGAATTCTGCATGTTATATTTTCTGTTTAATAGAACAAATTGTGGCAAGTAGTTATGTATGTTCATATTTTTCTGAAGTATTTATTAAAGTAGTACAGCAACTACCAAGTAAAAATACTGAAAGCAAGGAGTTCTTCTAACTAAAAAGGAAGTTTACTGGCTTCTATTCAGGTTCTCATAGGAAGATCTTGGGGAAGTGTTATCTAAGAATTTGGTGGACGAAGAAAATGGCATAACTGAAAAATTGTGGGAATCTAAGAGGGTGAGGAGAAATAAAATTACAAAGTTACTGAAAAAAGTGGTAGAACTTTGCTTTCTTTACGATTTTGCCCAGGGCTGGTCATGTTGATCACAGTTGGCAATTACTTTAGGAGTGTCTGTTGTTCTTACTGGATCATGGGACGCAAACCTTACTCTCTTTAGGAGCCGCTTCTCATGTTACTTTTGTGAGTCTAGTAAGGACAAAGAAGACCTGCAGGCCCAGAGCTTAAAGGACTAAAAGTGGAAGGCTGCCTCCATCTACATGACTTTATTATTTACTCTGGAAAATTTTTTCCTAAGAAGGTAAAGGAGTAAATCAGTAAATCGCTTCATGAATTGTTTCAGGTACTGCCCTCACACCTAATTATCTGAAAAACATAAGCTCAACCAGCCTCTTTCTGGGACAATTGTTTGTTTATGCAGGTAGACAGCCCTCTTCTCAAGACAAGAGGTTACTCAAATGGGCAAAGAGATCATTCAGCTGAAAACCAAAAACTGAGGAACACTTTTCTAAGACCCTCACTTGTCTTTGGTCACAGATCTTAAACCATTATATCAAAAACTGTGCCCAAACCCAATCAGATTCAGGCATTAAACACCTGATTTCAATCACTAACGCCTTAAGCCCTAGAAATACCTCTTGCCCACCTTCCGCCTTTAATAAACTACGTCTCTCTTAGGGTGATACTCTCCCTTACTGTAATAAGTTATTATAATAAACTGAACTTTCCTCAGTCAACAGTTTACTTTGTTGTTCTGGTTGGGGAGCTGGCAGCTGATGCTACTAATAGCAAAGAAAAGCATCTTTTCAACCATGGGAGTTGCAATTACTGTATTATTCAGGATATAGACACATCCTGAAGTTCCTGATAGGATCTTGATTTGCTTATTTTCCCACGTATCACTTATTTGTAAAATAAGATATTATGTAAAACATTTATTTATATTAGACAAATCACCATAACCAGCATTTTCTGTTCTTTCTTTACTGAAAGATTCAATTCAGCATGTTAAGTATGATTTAGGAAGAACAGCACATCTTTTATAAGAGTTTGAATTTTTGAAAATAAAATATATTTGTCAAGGACCACCTGTGGTTAAAAAGTAAAAGTACCCCAAAGTACTTAACGTAAGTTTTGAAACAGGAGAACTATAAATACTTTATAGAAAATACTTTAATTTTTTGGTTTGTTGGAAGAGCTATTCCAGCTGGAGAAAATGTCAATTCTTGGGCTTTCTGGAAAGCATACACAATCTTGACTATTCTAGGAGCAGTTGGACTGTAGGAGAGGAAAAAAGTTCTCCTGGACCCTCTTAGGATTCTTGGCTGGATCTGAAAATTAAACTGACAAAGGCAGATTACCAGAAGCACACAGCTTTATTTAACACAAGTTTTATGTGACCCTGGAGGCTTCATAAGGAAATGAAGACCTGAAGAAACAGACCTGAGTATTTTTATGTTAGGTCTGTTAAAGAATGGATAATCCTGGAGAAATATGATAAGTCAAAGAGTACGAGGTAAATGTAGTAAATTGGGGGAAACTTAGCAAGGCCTGTTTGCTGGAATTCTTCTTGGTGTCTCTTTTCTTCAGAAATAAGGATGCTCCTTTCCTCTGGGTACAGATGTAACTGAGCAGGACCCTATGGGGTCTTTCCAGGACAGACCCCTCCCCCATATGTTCTGCTTTCATTCCTCTCTAAAGTACCTAGATAATAGTATCTGATGCACATTTCCTGAGTTGTTTTACAGATGCTAAAACCCCCACTGAATGGAAGAAATTAACTACTTGATGACCATGAGCACATAGCCCCCAGACCTTAAGGATTGATAATGTTAATCCCTGTGCAACCAATCAGAGAATTGTGCATGCATGACCTGATCACATACCCTGGGATGCCCCTCCCTCACCTTGTCTTTAAAAATGCTTTGCTGAAACCCATTAGGGAATTCATGCTTCCTGAGCACTAGCTGTCCCAGACTCTTTCTATGGCGCCTTACAATAAATGCTGCACTTTCCTTCACCACAACCAGGTGTCAGTAGATTGGCTTTACTGCATGTGGGCAAGTGGACCCAAGTTTGGTTCAGTAACATAGACAGGGTATAACTCACATGAGGGCTTTATGACCTATTTCAGGGGAGAAAGGCAAGGGGAAGGTCAGAGAGAACTTTCTTCCTTCTGCTTTTTGCTCAAATGCCTTTACCTTAAAATATTCAATATGCCAAGATAAAACCAATAGAATTAGAAATGAAAAAGGAGAAGTAACAACTGACACTGCAGAAATAAAAAAGATCATGAGAGATTACTACAAGCAACTCTATGCCAATAAAATGGACAATCTGGAAGAAATGGACAAATTCTTAGAAATGCACAACCTGCCAAGACTGAATCAGGAAGAAATAGAAAATATGAACAGACCAATCACAAGCACTGAAATTGAAACTGAGATTAAAAATCTTCCAACAAACAAAAGCCCAGGACCAGATGGCCTTCACAGGCGAATTCTATCAAACATTTAGAGAAGAGCTAACACCTATCCTTCTCAAACTCTTCCAAAATATAGCAGAGGGAGAAACACTCCCAAACTCATTCTACGAGGTCACCGTCACCTTGATACCAAAACCAGACAAGGATGTCACAAAGAAAGAAAACTACAAGCCAATATCACTGATGAACATAGATGCAAAAATCCTCAACAAAATACTAGCAAACAGAATCCAACAATACATTAAAAGGATCATACACCATGATCAAGTGGGGTTTATTCCAGGAATGCAAGGATTCTTCAATATACACAAATCTATCAATGTGATAAACCATATTAACAAACTGAAGGAGAAAAACCATATGATCATCTCAATAGATGCAGAGAAAGCTTTTGACAAAATTCAACACCCTTTATGATAAAAACCCTGCAGAAAGTAGGCATAGAGGGAACTTTCCTCAACATAATAAAGGCCATATATGACAAGTCCACAGCCAACATCATCCTCAATGGTGAAAAACTGAAAGCATTTCCACTAAGATCAGGAACAAGACAAGGTGGCCCACCCTCACCACTCTTACTCAACATAGTTTTGGAAGTTTTAGCCACAGCAATCAGAGAAGAAAAGGAAATAAAAGGAATCCAAATCGGAAAAGAAGAAGTAAGCTGTCACTGTTTGCAGATGACATGATACTATACATAGAGAATCCTAAAGATGCTACCAGAAAACTACTAGAGCTAATCAATGAATTTGGTAAAGTAGCAGGATACAAAATTAATGCACAGAAATCTCTGGCATTCCTATATACTAATGATGAAAAATCTGAAAGTGAAATCAAGAAAACACTCCCATTTACCACTGCAACAAAAAGAATAAAATATCTAGGAATAAACCTACCTAAGGAGACAAAAGACCTGTATGCAGAAAATTATAAGACACTGATGAAAGAAATTAAAGATGATACAAATAGATGGAGAGATATACCATGTTCTTGGATTGGTAGAATCAACATTGTGAAAATGACTCTACTACCCAAAGCAATCTATAGATTCAATGCAATCCCTATCAAACTACCACTGGCATTTTTCACTGAACTAGAACAAAAAATTTCACAATTTGTATGGAAACACAAAAGACCCCGAATAGCCAAAGCAATCTTGAGAACGAAAAAAGGAACTGAAGGAATCAGGCTCCCTGACTTCAGACTATACTACAAAGCTACAGTTATCAAGACGGTATGGTACTGGCACAAAAACAGAAAGATAGATCAATGGAACAGGATAGAAAGCCCAGAGATAAACCCACGCACATATCATCACCTTATCTTTTATAAAGGAGGCAGGAATGTGCAGTGGAGACAGGACAGCTTCTTCAATAAGTTGTGCTGGGAAAACTGGACAGGTACATGTAAAAGTATGAGATTAGATCACTCCCTAACACCATACACAAAACTAAGCTCAAAATGGATTAAAGACCTAAATGTAAGGCCAGACAGTATCAAACTCTTAGAGGAAAACATAGGCAGAACACTCTATGACATAAATCACAGCAAGATCCTTTCTGACCCATCTCCTAGAGTAATGGAAATAAAAACAAAAATAAACAAATGGGACCTAATGAAACACCAAAGCTTTTGCACAGCAAAGGAAACCATAAACAAGACCAAAAGACAACCCTCAGAATGGGAGAAAATATTTGCAAATGAAGCAACTGACAGAGGATTAATCTCCAAAATTTACAAGCAGCTCATGCAGCTCAATAACAAAAAAACAAACAACCCAATCCAAAAATGGGCAGAAGACCTAAATAGACATTTCTCCAAAGAAGTTATACAGACTGCCAACAAACACATGAAAGGATGCTCAACATCATTAATCATTAGAGAAATGCAAATCAAAACTACAATGAGATATCATCTCACACCAGTCAGAATGGCCATCAGCAAAAAATCTAGAAACAATAAATGCTGGAGAGGGTGTGGAGAAATGGGAACACTCTTGCACTGCTGGTGGGAATGTGAATTGGTACAGGCACTATGGAGAACAGTATGGAGGCTCCTTAAAAAACTACAAATAGAACTACCATATGACCCAGCAATCCCAGTACTGGGCATATACCCTGAGAAAACCATAATTCAAAAAGAGTCATGTACCAAAATATTCATTGCAGCTCCATTTACAATAGCCCGGAGATGGAAACAACTTAAGTGCCCATCATCGGATGAATGGATAAAGAAGATGTGGCACATATATACAATGGAATATTACTCAGCCATAAAAAGAAACGAAATTGAGCTATTTGTAATGAGGTGGATAGACCTAGAGTCTGTCATACAGAGTGAAGTAAGTCAGAAAGAAAAAGACAAATACCATATGCTAACACATATATATGGAATTAAAGGGAAAAAAAAAGTCATGAAGAACCTAGGGGTAAGACAGGAATAAAGACACAGACCTACTGGAGAATGGACTTGAGGATATGGGGAGGGGGAAGGGTGAGCTGTGACAGGGCGAGAGAGAGTCATGGACATATACACACTAACAAACGTAAGGTAGATAGCTAGTGGAAAGCAGCCGCATGGCACAGGGATATCGGCTCGGTGCTTTGTGACCGCCTGGAGGGGTGGGATAGGGAGAGTGGGAGGGAGGGAGACGCAAGAGGGAAGAGATATGGGAACATATGTATATGTATAACTGATTCACTTTGTTATAAAGCAGAAACTAACACACCATTGTAAAGCAATTATACCCCAATAAAGATGTTAAAAAAAATATATGCCAAGATACCATATTTTGGGTAGTGTGTCCTGAACCCCATCAGGACCATCATCCCAGTGATACATGGACCAGGAGGCTTATGATCATGAAGGAGAAAACATTCCTGCAAACTACAGATATTGTTTTACAACTTTCCTTCTTTACCACTTGAGCAGAGTAGCAGATTAGATTTGTAATGAGGCTGGCGTTCCTATGATTCAGTCTATTGTGCCAGGGTTGATGCACATTTTCCTCTAGGGTCTGGTACAATAATTTCATACCACTTTGTATTAATAACATGCACTAATAAGTCTTGGATATAGATGAAAAGACAAATAATAAATATGTTGTAAATTACTGGAAGTTTTCCTTGGTTATTTTTTTTATGTATATTTAAGTATAGTTGATTTACAATGTTGTGTTAGTTTCAAGTGTATCCTTGGTATCTTTATTTCCAGGATATCAACAAAAATGTCAAGCTCTTTTATATTCCCTAAACACTCCCTGTTATAAACAATACTATCAACTTTCTATAAATGTTTATTAGTTCTCCTGATATACTGTGAGCTCCTTAAGGGCAGAGAATTTGTCTGTGATGTTTCATCTTATTATTAGCACCTAAAAGAGAGATAGACACATAATATGTGGTCAGTAAATACAGATTATATAATAAATAAGTATAATAAATAATAAATATACAGATTATATAATAAATAAGTAAGTAAATACTTGTTGAGCAAATGAGTGGTTAAGCTCCAGGCTGGGAACCTCTGGAAATCTGCTTAAGACAAAACTCTATAGCCTAAGGTCCGCCATGATCCAACTCATGAATTTGCCATAATTAGTCCTGATGTTGTATATACTCTGTTTCAGTCACGCCACACTACGCTTGGTGGTTACATTATTCTCAAAATGGACCATACAGTTGCAGAATTTTCCTTTTACGTACTCCTAGAGCTTAAAAAGAATTTAATAGAAAATAATTGTTTAATACACGTTGAGTTGCATGGAATTTAGGAATGGAAAAACTTTTCCTCTAACCCCATTAGGTTCTTTGAAGGGGTAAATGAATTACATTGACAAAAGACAGATTAGCAGGAAAAAAAAAAACATACAAATTGTATGTAATGTTTAAATTTTTATGTGTACAGGGGATTCACAGAAAAGAAATGAAAAACCCAAAGAAGTGGTTAGACTAAAGGTTTTATATACCATTTTAACAAAGGAATAGAAATTGTGATAAGATGAGTAAATATATGGTAAGATTCTTTTAGTAAGCTTTGTTAAGCAAACTTATCTCAGTGTCATCTGTAGTTTTCTGGGTATGGGAAGGGCAACACCTTTACAAACGGAAATTTATGTCACATTCACAAAGAGAAATGTATGCCCTACTCTTAAGCAGAAAGGGGAAGGAAGAGGGTTCTTACTACGTCGGTTATTTCTCAGTTGCCTTCAGCTCAGAATATAAGCATAGTTTGGAGTGGTTTATTCGGATCCCCCTCAGAAATTTCTCTTTTTGAAAGTTCTAGCATTTGATCATGTGCTGGTGTTATATTAGCACTAGACTGGTGTGTCAGCCTCACATTCCTCAAAAGAAATTATAATTACAGGGACCCATTATATTTTAAATTCCATAATCTCTCATTTGTCTCTTTAGTACACCTGTTTACTCTTGATTTCATAATCCAAGAGAAAATAATAGATCTTAGCTATTCCTGTTTCAGAAAAGTCCTGTGGATCAATAAAAATGCCTTGTATTGGGGGGAAAAAAAGATGTACATCATTTTCATGGACATATGAAGTGAGAAACAATTTGAAAAGAAGAAAATAAAATTATACCTCTAAGCTATATTGGTTTATTTTTCTCCAAGCCTTACTATCTCAGTATGCTGCAGTTAATTCTTGAAAATTAAATTTCTTGTAAGTAGTATGTCATTCCAGGCCTTCTTCAGTTGGCCTCTGATATTTGCATGTAACTGCCATTCCAGTGAATATGGTTTTTGCTTAGCAATTAATCAGTGTCAAGATGCAGTCCACTGTTGAAAGTAATTCACATGCAGATAGTTTTCTTAATTTTCTTCATTGAATTCCAAAGGAAATGTAAGCAGCATCTGGATTTTTGACATCCCTCTGTCTCAATAGCTGAAGTGATAATGTTGAAGAGATGTAAAACACCTGGGGTGTTAACATTTAATTGAAGCTTGTTATTTTGAAAGAACAGAAATGAATTTGTACTTTGTCATAATCCATTTCCCTGAAGATTCAGTTACTCCACAGAAATCAAAAAATAGGACTGTTACCTCATTTGAATTTTAGCCAAATGATCAGAATGCCAATCATCTAACAAACACTAATGCAACTGTAATGAAAACACTGGGGCGCGTCTGGAGCCTGTGCTCCGCAACGGGAGAGGCCACAGCAGTGAGAGGCCCACGTACCGCAAAATAAATAAATACCACCTGTGATAAATATATATTTGAAACAAAAATGTATCTTGTGAATATAATTTTTACTTTTACTCTTTTCTGTCTTTGATAACATCCAGCAATATTCAAAGAAAAGTGTGCCCAGGATAACCTTGTCTCATTGAATTTGGTAGCAAGTGAATTGTGTTCTTAAACTTCCTATATACAAACAAAACATATAATAGCAAGGAACATTGCAACTGGCTAAGTGCAGAAAACTTCAGGATGGTAGTCTTGGTAAATCCTACCACCTTAGAGTAGGGCCTTTCACATTTTAAATTTAAAACATAATAAATAACTAAAATTGTCAACCTTTTTTTTTAATCTTCCTAGATCATGACACTAAATAGGAGCTATGAAATTGGAGGATCTTATACACAAATATTTAAAATCACATGTCCAAGAAAAACAGATTGAATGCCATGAAAGGCTAAAATGATCTGAGTGTTCTGGACAATAAACCATTACTCATTTTTGCTCATTTTCAAAACTTTTACAGTTTTTCTTGATATATGTCTCTGTGAAATCTTAATTTGAGAGGGAGGATTAATGTATTTCACTGTCATGCAATAAAATTAATAAAATAAGAACCACAACCTTGAAAAGCAATGAGTTGCTTTTCAAGAATGATTTATCAGGACTTCCCTGGTGGCACAGTGGTTAAGAATCCGCCTGCCAATGCAGGGGACACAGGTTCAAGCCCTGGTCCGGGAAGATCCCACATGCCGCGGAGCAACTAAGCCTGTGTGCCAGAACTACTGAGCCTGTGCTCTAGAGCTGTGAGCCACAATTACTGAGCCCACATGCCACAACTACTGAAGCCCATGTACCTAGAGCCTGCGCTCCGCAACAAGAGAAGCCACCGCAATGAGAAGCCCGTGCACCAGAACGAAGAATAGCCCCTGCTCACCTCAACTAGAGAAAGCCTGCACGCAGCAATGAAGACCCAATGTAGCCAAAAATAAATTAATTAATTAATTTTAAAAAAGAATGATTTATCAAATCTGAATTCTTGCTATTTATGCAATAAACAACTGCAATTAAGCTTTATCAAGAATAACTTTAATCTTATATACCATTTCACATGACCACTTATACAGATATTAGATATTTTTGTAATTTTTAATATGAGTTGTGTAAATTGATAAATGAAATCTTCTTAACGTGAGAAGGCTTGGGACTCTAAATTAGGTTGGACATTTACAGTGTGGTTCATACAAAATTAAGTTTACATGTGAAGTATCATGTTAATGTCCCCCCAAAATTCTATAATGTAGAACACTTGGTCTATTTGCCTAAACTCATATTTAGGGGATAACATCTAAAGCTTTCATCTGATTCTTAATGTGATCCACAATTCCTAAGAAGTTAAAACTTCTACTTCAGAACAAAATTATTCTGACCTACTTGTCATCCTAATATTACGTTATTCAATCTTCTGGACTATTTATAGCAGGAAAGACAACTGGACAAGCACAGAACTCAAGTATGCTGGCACAACAAGCAGATTTGTCTGAAAATCACCCTGGGAGCTTACATTGGGTTTCTGGACACTGAGCTATTAGGGAACCCTTATTTCCCCACTCATACCTTATTACATCCAAACTGGGCTCATCATAATTGAACTTCTCATAGGACTGATGGCTTCTTTTCTGCAGCAGGAAGAGCCACGATGATGCCTTACCAGATAATTCCTGTAGAGCACTGATGTCCTACCCTGGCTGCCTGGCATGTAAGTAGTCTGATTATTTGCCAATTGCTCTATAAGGAGGGAGAGCAATGGCCTGATTAAGTGCTTCTCCTGGAAGGCAGACACACATCCTGTGAGAGCCCTATGTGATGATATCAAAGATCAGAAGACCTGTGCCTTTGATTCTTGCTGAACTTTGGTTGCCAAGTTCCTCAATGAAGACTATTCCAATTCCTTAACCCAAGCCATAGATGCTATGGAATTTTGCCCAGCTCTAGGAAAATTGTTATTTTCTCCAACATATGAGAGAATTAAGTGGTGATCATAAAGAGATCAGTTGTATACTCCAATCACCATTATACCTATATATATTCTCTGATTTTCACGATATTTATGAGTTTGCTGAGATAAAAACTGTGTGAGAGCTTTGGGGGTCTGGCAATACGTGAACATGTAAAGTGAATTTGGGGGAGAGCAGCAGAAACTAAGTGGTAGGCAGGACACCAGGGCCCATAGGACACGGTCACTATTAGAGAAGGAGACAAATATGGCCATGAGGACTCAGCAACTGGGGTGAATTTAGAAAGGAGGGTATCATGGCGTGTCATTTGAATACATCCTTGACTCAGCCAATATTGCAGCATATGCGTACAATAAGCAAGAAAGGATTGCTTATAAAAAAAGTAGTTAAGCCTTGGGACCCTAGTCATTCTGATGTAGCACCCCTATAAAGAGAATGGACCATAAAGTGATAGGAGACATTTCCTTACCCACACTATAAATTAAGCACAGGCTGTCCAGCATTAGAAGGCATTTGTCAAGTGCCTGAGATGAGTGACATTTGTGAGAACAGCAGACTGAGGGAGATCAGTCACAAGCTGCAAAGAAGTACAAGTGAGCTCTGAGCCATCTCCTGGAGCAGCCCACAAGCAGTGGGGAGAACAAGTATTTGGGCCACATTCAACAGCAGAATGTCAGCAGTTCAAGCCAGAGATGTCAGGGATCTCAAGGGCAATAACAATAATTTGACCTGCCTATCCAGAAATCTTTGCATGCATTGACATATAAACATAGGTATAGATTTTTACATGAAAACACTTATTACGATATAAACAACATAATCCATACTGTATACAACTAGCTTATTCACTTCTTGGATGTGTCTTGGATATCTTTCCAAATCAGTGTCTGTGCATCTTCGCACTCTGGACTCACAGAGCTTTAGTTGAAGCCTGGGTTCTCAACATACTGAAAACACCCTCATTTTGGGCTTTGCACTTGTGGTTCCCTTAGCCTGGGAGGCCCCTTCTTCAACTACATAGTCTGCCTCACTTCTCAGTACATATCTCTTCTCAATCATCTCCAAGCCCCTTTATAAATATAGTTCCCTGTTCTCTGTCGACTTTCCCCCATCACACTTTATCCACTGCCCCAATTCATTTTTCTTGATAGCACTTACTACTACTCTCCTTGACATTACATATTTAACTGCTTATTTTTTACTTTTATTTCTAAAATGTGGGCTCCAGGATGATAACGATTTTGCAGGTTTTCTTACGATCCTATTCTCCAAGGCCTAATATAAATTCGATTCTCGATAAATATTATTGAAAAGATGAATGCAACAATTATTTAATTTGCTGACTGTCGAAGGGGTGACTTTCTGGTAACCAACCTTATCCTTCATACATAAAAATGGGGATAATAATGTTACCTATCTCATATGGTAAGGGTAAAGATAAGAATATTATTTTAGTAAATATAATAATAGCTAATACTTATTATGTACTGAACAGACTTCTCATATAATCTTCTCTCCAACCTATAAAATAGAAACTTAGTTAAATTCACTGTGGATGGGTAAACTGAGGCTCACAGAGTTCAGAATTGATAGGAATATGATTTTATCCCAAGCGGTCAGACTCCAGAACACTCTCCTCAAAACTACACTATGCCACTTCCTAAATACACACAGCAACTAAAGATGATTAATGTCATTGGTAACCTTATTATTGTTGCGATTCTCTTGTTCTTCTCATGATCACATAATGCTCCATCACGTGGATATACGGTACTACATTTTATTTAACAGTTTCCCAACTTTTGTATATTTAAGCTACTTCCATTTTTATAAATCATTGTAAGGAATGCCTCAGTGGAATCTTTGTACATCTGTGTGTATCTGAGAAAATATACCTATAGAGGAAAAGTTCAAAAGTGTAATAGGCAGGTGAAGTACTTTAAATTTTGATATATTTTACCAATTTACATTTTCAAGAGATTGCACTTTTACCCTTTGAGTCTCACATGTACTTGTTGCTTGCTTTTGCCCTTGTTTCCACCATCTCTATTTCATTTTACATTAGAAATTTAGAAGTTACTATTCAGAAAGTCATAATTTCCTTTGCAAAACCAAAACAAATTTGCCTTCTTGTCTCAAAACCCAGACCATTTTATTTGACTTTGCTGTTTTCTTTAAGAAACTGTTATATCTTGGCTGTTAACTCTTTGCTTTATTGTAAATCCCATTTGATTCCAAAAGGAAGATTTCATATTTCTTATATTTTAATGAAGATGGTGCTAATATCTTGGCCACATGATCTTGAAATTTCTAAGTAATTATAAGAGGTTCCAGTAAAATATAAGCTATTCAGACCAGTAAATTTGGGGGGGGGGCGGGGGGTCTTATCCGAAAGTGTTCTGTGCAAAGGGGCTTCTGGAGTGTTCACTAAACTGTTAGAAATGTGCTCTCTGACTTTACATTATTTCACAAAATATTTAGGCAAAAATAAAAGAAGAAGTTAAAAAATATACAGCACCTTAAAGACCAAAGCTCACTCAAGGAACACACAATTCTTAAAGGCAAGGTGTACAAATCCTGTTTGTGGTCTCTAGCCCATTGAAGGGGGCAGCACAAGTTACTAAAACCCCTTCTTGAAGACATGCTCTAATTATGTCATTACAGAGATTACTGAATGCTTGTATGAAAACATCTGAGAAGTAGTTAGAGCTCAAGATTACACTTTACATTTCTGAATGGAATAGAGCACCTATAAGATGCTAACTTGTATAAACAAAATATGAAATGTGGCTACAATAATCTTAATTGCCATCACTTTTCCAGTGAACCTTTTCAAAAGATACTTGAGGAGGTTTGCCAACATAAATCATCCAATTATTTGGAAAGCCTTGCAAAGCCTTGCAAAGTACCACTTGCAATGAGCATGTAAAATAAATGAAATACAGATTCCATATATTTGATCGTTTCTTTAACTTCTGTACAGGCAAGCAAGGAATGTGTGTGTGTGTGTGTGTGTGTGTGTGTGCGCGCGCGCGCGCGCACACGTGCATCTGTGTCTGTGTGGGTACGTTTCTCTGTGGGGAATTGTTTAAAATTCATAATGGATCCTTATAATACTCCTGCTATTTATTACCAAGGGAATCTATTTTAACTGAAATAATAGGCACTGAAATAATCTATTTAACTGAATATACTTGTTTTTGCTGAAAGTCTTAAAATAATACTTAACAAAATCAAATCAAATTGTCAAATGTGACAATTGCAGGCAATTTCTCATCTAAATACGTGTGCCTATTTTTTTGTGTGTAGTACGAGCTTAGCTTAATATGGAGCTAAGAACAAGGAAGAAAACAACTCCTGCCTTTTCCCTTTCCTTTTCATCCTCACTGCCATCCTCTTAGTTGAAGCCCTGATTACTTGTGCTAAGCCAGTTGTACCGGCCTCCTCTCTCTTCAGAGAACTACAAATGTTTGACAGTAAGCCGGCTTTTCCCCCAGTGAAAGGTAAGCCAGTTCAGTAAGAATTTTATCTGAGCCATAATCTAAAAGGAATAACTACTATACTACTTTTTATGTGCCCACATCATATGTAAAGCATTATCAAGGATGATTTTACGCATTAGTTTCCTGAGAAATTCGTTTGATAAATTTACACCCATTTCATTTTTCTGACATATATTACTTTGATATTTCTGACACATATCACTTTGATTGTTTTTTTTTTTAACTGTGTGGATCTAAGGAACCTAAGGGAATACTTCCTAAAAATGTAGAGATAAATGAATTGAATTTTCATTTTTAAGCCTTCATATTCATCATTATATTCAATTAATTTGAAAACATGTACATAGTAGGAAACATCTACTATGTGAAAGACATTGCTGGACATGTTGGGGGAAATATAAAGCTTTAGAAGTTGTGATCCCTGTCACAGAGAGCTCACAATTTAGTTAAAGGGATACTATAGAGTTACATAAAAATAAAATTTCAGGGTGCGTCTAATTTGGCAGGAGGTAATAGATGCAGACAGTGAGTATTATGGAAATTCATACGATGAAGAGAATACTTAGTACTTTACAGCTGAAAAGCCCTTTGATTTATTCATCTTCAACAGGATCACTCTGCTTTTATCTATTTTATTTGTTTATGCTCCTGGCTAAGATTTCATTAAAAGAGAGGATTCTGTGGCAAGAGTAAGCTTGAAAATCACTGTTCCCATCATCAAGTGAAGCCGTGACAAAGATTTTTAAAACAATACTGGGTAATCTAACTTGTATGCATATGCTTGTTTTTTTTTGTTTGTTTTTTGCGGTATGTGGGCCTCCCACTGCTGTGGCCTCTCCCACTGCGGAGCACAGGCTCCGGACACGCAGGCTCAGCGGCCATGGCTCACGGGCCCAGCCGCTCCGTGGCATGCAGGATCTTCCTGGACCGGGGCACGAACCCATGTCCCCTGCATCGGCAGGCAGACTCTCAACCACTGCGCCACCAGGGAAGCCCCATATGCTTGTTTTTATGATGTATCTTGTGGTGCTTTGGGAGCATGCTGATTTACTTTCTAACCTGCCAACCTGCCACTGCTTTCAAAGTAACCATAGATGCCAGTGTCTTTCAAATCCTTCAGCCACCTGCTGCTGCCTAAAGAGTAAAACCCAAACTTTCTAGCTAAGCACGTTCCCCACACATCTGGGGAAGCACATCTGCCTCCAGTTTCCCTATCTCTATTCAATTTCTTCAAATTGCACCCTCATACCTGATACCACATAGAATCCTATGAGATGTCTATTTTTAATTTCCATCTTTCAAATGAGAAAACTGAGGGTCAGTATGGTCATTCACCAATAGATAGGAGGCTGTCACATAAACTTACGTTCATCTGCTTCTAAAGATGTGCTCTTTGCGTAATAGGCCATTTCCCATGAGTCATTCACCTCTACCACTCCAATGTTAAATCAATAATCCTGGCTCAATATATGTTGGTTAAATGAATAACAAGCAGGAATTGGATATAAAAGAGAAATGTAAGATAAAATTCCACCTTCAAGCTTACCTCCTCATGACTGAGAACACGGCATAAAATTGTCAAAGCATTTTCCAGTCGGTCAGTAAATTTCCTTTAGAGAAGGAATACGGTTTTCCAGTCTTTGGTGGTCTCTGAAAACTAATTTTCTATTAATCTCAGAGGCAGACTATTAAAACTGTGAGAGCAACATTTTGAGAGTTTCTGGTACCTCCTGTGAAGAGTGAAATTGCTACAGTGCCCCAGCTTTCTAGAAGGTTCTATGAATGCTGTGAGCAAGTGAGGATGGGAGGAGAAGTAAAGAAAGGGTACATAATGCATGATCTCATCAAAAGGGCCTAGAGCGATTTCTATTCCTTTTGTAGCTAATCAAGTATATTTCCTTATTTCAAAAATAAATTGAGGAAGAGTAAACCCTTCTATTAATTTCTATGTTGCTTATTTTAAACAAAGAGCAACAGATGAAGTGCCAGGTTTACACAGTTCACATATTTGACAATGTTTCCAAAGAGACACATTTTCATCCAGTCAATATTAAAAAAAAATAAAAAAACAAACAAACCTCCTTCAGTTGACTTATTGGATTTTTATATAGTGTTTGACAAGCTCATTTATATCTCCCAACTCCCCAGGTAGGGCTTAAGAAATGACTTTTATTTTGTCTGCCAACTCAGGATAACACAAGCCTTTGTAGAGAGCTTGCTCATGGTCAACAAATTTAGAGAAAATGTATTATATGTACTCTATGAAAAAAATATGCAAAGTAGAACTGGAAAGAGTTCTACCTTCTCCACACTTAATAAAATAACAGCAATCTATTTCTACTACCAAGAGAGTTAGATACATGCAAAGCTTTTCTTCTCAAGAACACATATGCATGTGTGTATGTGTGTGTGTGTGTGTGCACTCATGTATAATTCCCATGGAATCAGCGGTTTTTGAGGAAGTGAAAGAGAATTTTATTAAACTCTATAATTCAGCAAGGAAAAATGTGATAGGAGATAATCTTTAACGAATTCTCCTATTTATTTGGATTTAGGAAAAAAAAATGACACACACCTTACACATTTTAATTTACTCCCAATTCATAAAACTTTCTCTAATCTTCCCTAGTATCTCCTACTAAGTACAATATATCTATGCATTTTTATCTTTAGTAAGCAACTTGGGGAAGAAAAGTTTTTGCTTTGCTGTGAGAGTTAAAAAAGTCACTTCATCCTTGGTGCAAACCTGTGCTTCTGGATGAGGGGCTGTTGCACATTAGTAAAACTGGCAACCCTTCAAAAGGGTTCTGAAATCAACTGTGATATTTGAAGATGAAAAGGATGAACGCATTGCCTGCATTCTGTCCTGTAAACCTTAGGGGTAAATCCTTTGATGTTCAAATGAGAGAACCTTAAATTCCTTTATCTTTCTACTTTTAAAATACTGTCCATGAATTCCTTTTGTAAACACTACATTACATTTTCTATAGTGAAGCACTGTTATTTTGTATGCAGACTCCATGATACGTGTATTCTTTTTGAGTGTCAATGTCTCATTACATTTATTTTTCATATCTCTACGAGGCAGAGTATTTCATAGTAAGTAGAAATCTTGGGTATTATTAACTATGTTAGGGAATTAAAATAACCTAGAAAATTCAATACCAAAGAAATATTTACTGGCTCATTCATCAGTCCATTATCCATCAGCGTGTTGCTGTCATTTGACAAAGAACAAAACTTAAAATTCTAGCTTATTGGTTCTCTATTAAGTATCAGAGGAAAAATATATGAAAGAAATTATAAGGAACCTGAATTGCCCCTACAGCATAAACTTTACTCACAGAGAAGGTCCAGTCTTCTGCAAATCCCCACATGTGCATTACAAATATTTCTTGATTTCCTGGGAGAGTCTCACATGTTCTCCAAAACTTAGCCTGTTCCCCACAGTCACAAGGTTAGGGAACTTGGTGCTACTGTGACCCATTAATGAGGTGTAGCTCTTCTAGGCCAAAGTGCTTAGCACAAAACATCATTAGGGACTGCTCTGAAACACCTACTTTGACTGACATTTTCAAAATAGGGGCATATTATTTTAATACAGTCAAATATACAAAAAGGGATAATATCATCTCTATCACCCTTTCCTGACTACTTGACCAGTAGACTTCAAGTTCCAGAATCAGACACAGAGATAGGCTTCCTAGAGATTGTTTAGACCACACATATCAACCTCAACTGAAGTCACAGTGGCATTATTCTCTGGAAGGTTCCTCAGCTCTGAATAAAATACACACTGTTGGACCTTGTGCCAACACTTCACCAGACGTGTGTAAACTCATCAGAGTTTTACAACTGCCATGATGGAGATACTCTATACAAATATATTAATACATTGTCTCCTTTCTCCAGGCATGATTTTGATTCTGGGTTAAATTGCAAAGAATTTTTAACAGGTGAATTTTTAATTTATGGTTATGGGTGTCTAAACATTGTTAATTGTACACCCACATTTTCTATGTCTCAAATATTACCTTAATTTTTTTAAAAAAATCATTTTCTTTTGGTGACTCATTCTTTCTTATAAAATTATACTTCTTTTTCTAACTGAAACATACAAACAAGTGGCAAATTACCTCAAAATTCAAGTTTGTTACTCAGGAAATCAAATCTGCTATCAAAGTGTATCCAGGAAATTCCAGGGTCTAAAGTAACTTTTAACAAGTAGAGAAAATAAGGGCTGTTCCAAGTTAGATCATTATCTCTTTCCATCTGTTGGAAGTGTGGACTTCTTAAAATTTTACTTTCAAAGTTTGAAGCTGAAAGGAAGACAGTATGGTTGATCACAGATTCTAATATCCCTTTCATCCCATGCTTTTCAAAGTCTTCCTGTCTGCCTCATATTGTACCCTTTCTACTGTAATGATGCAAATATTGATGCAAGCTAGCATTATGTCTCACCTCTTCTAACTTTGCACTCTATCAAACTTACCAAGTACATCAAATTTATTTTAATTACTGAAATGGGCTCTCCTTTTCTTTCTCATACTCACCCCACCACCTCTGAGGTTTTGTACATGTGTCTTCCTCTGTCAGAGACAATGCCTCTATTCTTCAGGACAGAGATCATGTCCAGCTTCCTTATCATTGTTACATCCACAGCACCATAACCGCACCATGTCTGTCTGGCACAGACAATAAGCATGAAATGAAATCCTCACTGATCAATTCCTGATAGGATCTTCATGCTAGTCTGCATTTTCCCTCTAATCAGCCACCTTCTCTTTCGGAGCCCTTCTCCAATCAAACTTCATGAGTGTGTCTCACATCACACAGCAGAAATTATCTTATGAAATTGTTTCCAGTTTTTCTCCCTTTATCACCTTTATTTAAGAAAGGTAGTATCTCTCTCCTCTCATAATAGTTGTTTGCAAATCATTGCTACTGTAATCAAGAGAAACTATATCAACCAGGCTCTTGGTTATATAAATAGTATCATACAGTACGTGGCCTTTTGTAACTGGCTTCTTTCATTTAATATAACGTTTTCAAGGTGCATGCATATGGTAGCATGTATCAGTGCTTTATTACTTTCTATGCAAATAATATTCTATTGTATGGATATCCCACATTTTATTTATACATTCATCAGTTGATGGACATTTGGGATGTTTCCACTTTTTGGCTATTATGAATAATACAGCTATGGACATTCATGTACAAGTTTCTGTGCTGACATGATTTTACTGTTTCGGGTATAGACCTAGGAGTGGAATTGCTGGGTCATATGATAATCCTATCTTTAACCTTTTGAGAAACTGCCAGACTGTTTTTCAACATGCCTGCCTAAGTATGCTTAAATAAGTTAACACACTCTTCCTCTATCAATTTCTGTTTTATCTTTGGGTCTCAGCTTGGATGTTGTTGAATCTGAAAGCCTTCTCTGAGTTAGGTTTCCTTCTTTTATGCTCCCATACATCTTATGATTATGTCATAATAGCACATCATGATGTATGCTAATTGAACATTTATATTTCTGACATCTCTTTGAGTGCCTTCTGCACTGCTTAATGCGTAACAGGTACACAATCAATATTTGTGGACTGAATCAAAGTTTAGAGTTTATAAGAAATCTTTGTTTCTCTGAAACTTCCATTTTTTAATAATGAGCATGCATTACTTGTTGAATTACTTTTATGATCAGAAGAAGTTATATAATGTGTAATTATAATAAATTATATAATTTAATTACTTCTACTGAGCATGTTTATGTCATCAGATGAAAATTAACTTATAATAAAATTATTTTATATTAACTATTTTTTTTAACATATAAAAAATACCTTAAAATACTTATAGTAAATCTTTCAGGAAGTAGTTTTTTCTGAGGTATATTTTTGTTTATTCTAGTTCTCTACAATAAAAGTAATTTATGTCTTATTTTAAAAGATCCTTATTTTGGAAAGTGGCATTCAATTTCCTTTGCATTGAGTCTATGTTCAACAGGAAACCACATTATCTGGATGTAGTTTCCAAGGAGCACTGAAAACTCCCTAAGCAGAAGACATGAATACTGTAATCTTCACAAAGATAAATATAACCCCTAACATACAGTGGATACATTGTCACTCTGGAGCTTTATTGAACAAATTAGTCTCCAACAGCTTGATAAGCTCTGAGTGCACAAACACAATTGAATTTTTAAAAAAATTTTATTGGAGTATAGTTGATTTACAATGTTGTGTTACTTTCTGCCATACAGCAAGGTGAATCATTTAGGATCTACTGTATAGCACAGTGACCTCTACACAACTGACTTTTCATATCTGTAAAATTAAGAACAGGAGTATATGTGGTGACAATGTCAAGATATTGCTGTCGCATAGGCCTCAGCCTACAGCTGGCAGTCAGTTTCTTCGTCAAGGAAACATCTATTGTATTATTGTGAACTTTAGTCAAATATACAATGAGATTAAAATATTTGTGGCTCAGATAATTTCAATCTTTTATAGTACATTAGAATGTATTTTAAATGGAGTGAACCTCGGGGGTGTCAGTATGTGATTGTTTCTATGCAAAGTGGATTCTTTAACACAAAACAGAAGAGTGATTAAGATGTGGACTTTGCAGCCACACTGCCTGAATGGGAATCCTAGCCTGCATCTTAGCAGCTGTGGGAACTTGAATATATTATTCACCTCTCTGTTCCTCAATTTTCTCATCTGTAAAATGGATACACAAATACCTACCTCACAAGGTTCATACGAGGGTTATATGTATTCATTATATAATGATTATATGTGCAGAGAACATACTTGACATATGTAAATATTAGCTAAAATCACTGTATTTTTTCATTTTGGCTAGTGATGGGATGATTTTGAATGTCTGACTGCATTTCCTTTAAAACAAGCTATAACTTGGACAGTTTACTAACTTAAGCTATGTCATCCTCAAGTAGTTCAAAATTTTGAGACTCCATGTACTTTTCAATGTCTTCTCTACTCACATTTTAAACCAAATAGTCTAATGATGCATATAATATAAATGGAATACACATTGTTTTTTGATCCAGTATATTAACTAAATATTCAAACACAGAGAAAAACTTAGCTATAAAACCTTAACCCTATTGAAATTGAAAACTGTTCCATTATTGTGGAAATTAGTGTGCTAGACATATCTTCACATGTTTATTGAAGGGAATATAAATAGAGAAAAAATTTTAAATGTACTTCTTTTTGAATTAAATGTTGAAATCACTGTAACCTCAGATTAAATATGAGCAGCCTCTGGTAAAGTAAATGAAAAAGGTGCTTTAAAAATCACCAATGGGGAATTGAAGGAAATAACTTTCAAATTAATAAGTTAAAGCTATTAGTGTAGAGTTTTGTCCATTCTCCCTTGAGCTGTTATTACTTGCCCAGCAAAGGAAACTGTTGTATTAAAAGCCAACTTAGGATTTTTCTTTTCTTTTTTTCTATAAACACTGTGCATTGATCATTCTTTTAATCATTCTTTTTCAGTTACTACTGCCTTTAAAGAGCAACAGAATGTAGTGCTCTGCAAAAAAGAAACGACAAAATGTATGGCAACAAAATCAAGGCAAAAAGAGCCTGGGCTGTACCTGAGGATTTATTGGATTGCCTTGATAGGAGAATGTCCTCTTTGGGCTACTTTGTGCATATAAATCTCTGCCTCTACTCCAGTGATTCTCAACCTTGACTGCACATTAGAATCAATTGGGGAACTTAAAAAAATTCCAATTCCCAGGCTGCACCAGGGACCAATTAAATCAGAATCTCTGGGACTGAGACCCAGGCATCAGTATTATTTAAACCTCCCCCAGTGATTTCAGTTTGCTGCCAAGGCCAAGATCCACTGCTCTGGAAAATCCCTTCCACCTCCTTGGGAAACTACATTAAGGGCCATTTTCCACAATCAACACTCTGTTCACTGGTAATCATGTCATACTGCTCACCCAAGAAGTTGGGGCAGTATTGCTGATGACATATTATTCCTCTGTTGTCACCTACAAGCATTCCATCTCACCTGATGTTTTAGAGACTGACGAAACTCAACTTATTGGTTCCTACTAGTGTGCCCTCAGATGCTTCAGAAGACTTGGGCAAATTATGACTTTAATTTTTTTTTTTAATTTTTATTTAAAATTTGTTTACATCTTTATTGGAGTATAATTGCTTTACTATGTTGTGTTAGTTTCTACTGCACAGCAAAGTGAATCAGCTATATGTATACACATATCCCCATATCCCCTCCCTCTTGCGTCTCCCTCCCACCCTCCTTATCCCACCCCTCTAAGTGGTCACAAAGCACCGAGCTGATCTCCCTGTGCTATATGGCTGCTTCCCACTAGCTATCTATTTTACATTTGGTAGTGTATATATGTCCATGCCTCTCTCTCACTTTGTCCCAGCTTCCTCTTCCCCCGTGTCCTCAAGTCTGTTCTCTACGTCTGCGTCTTTATTCCTGCCCTGCCACTAGGTTCCAAATGATGACTTTAAAAGATAGATATAAAGAAGGAAAGAAACTAACATCTGTACTGTTGGCTATTTTCTTTCAAATATGATTAAAAGGGATTTCTTTTAAGAATAATAAAATGTCAAGTATACCAAATGTTTCATTTTGATTTGTCCCAATTTATCATGTGGTCTGAATAACAGTATCCATCCTCCACAAAATAATAATAGTAAAAATAGTACATATTTTGCATATGCTTTAAGGTGGTGGAGAGAAACTTTCATATATATGGTTCTCATAAAGTTTTCACAACTCTGTGAAGTCAGGAGAGCACCTGCTATATTGCTACTACCAGTTCAGAGAAGAAGAAATTGAGCCTCAAAATATTTCCCAAGCTTATTCGGTTAATAAGTGGACTTAAGCACATAGACTCCAATACCCATCTCATTCTCTATTCAGTAATCTTTGTTTAGATGATTCTATTCAAATGTCTCTTATTGTGATGGCCTGAAGATCAGCATCTTGCCAAACCCATTGGTCAGTTCTCTATGCTCATCTTATTTCTCCTTCCAGCATCAATCATTCAACACACCTGATCATGTTCTTTTTTTTTTTTTTTTTGACTCTTACAACACCAGATTCTTCTGATTTTCCTCCTATCTCAACAACTACTTCTCAGTCTGCCTGCCTGGCTCTTCCTCCTCTGCCCAACCTCCAGATGATGGAGGTACCCAGGCCTTGGTACCCGACATTCTTTAGTATTCCATCTAAGCTCTCCCTGGATGATTTCACTAGTCAGACGACTGTTAAATACCATCTAAGGGTAACACATCCCACATTTCTATTTCAGGCCCTGAAGCCTCCACTACCTTCATCTATTTACACAACTCTTCCCCTCCTCCTACATGTCTGCTAGGCATTTCAAACTTTACCAATACCTAAATAATCCACTTGATTTTACTCAGATCTGCTAATGCTACTGCCCGAAACATCATTATTCTTGCCTAGATGACAGCAGAAAGCTCTTAACTTCTACTTCTAGCTCTACTCCTATCTCCCTACATATCATTTCCCTTCACAGAAACCGGGGTGACCTTTTAAAACTATGTCTTAGACCACAGCAAAACCTGGCTTAGTACACTCTGATGACGTCCAAATTCCTTACCACGAGCTACATATCCAAAAGTGACTTCTGCCTTTCTCTTTTACCCATTCATTTGCTAAAAAATATTTATTATTCTACCTAGCATATGCCCCTAAGGATCCATAATGTACCTACTCACGTGGAACTGGCATATTGGTTGGAAGAGAAAACTAAAGGGGAAGAGTTGTGTGCCTGTGCCTGTGCATGTGTGTGTGTGTAACTGATCTTTTTTAAAGGTAGGATGGTCAAGGAAAACCTCCTGTCTCTGATGGGGTGACACTTAGCAGATACCTAAATGAGATCAGGCTGAGACTGTCTGGAGGAAGATAGTGAGGAGATCCTTTATCACTCATACTTTATCCATATCCTTTGGATGTAGTAGACCTTTTTCTGTACCTTTAACACTTCACACTTGTTCCTGGCCTGAGGTCTCTGTACCAGTCTCCTTTTGCTTGGGGATCTCTGCCACCAGATGTTTGCATGTCTGGATTCACGTCATCACTTAGGTTTCAACCAAGCATCACCTCAAATAGCCTTTCCCTGAACACTCTTAACCACCTCCACATTCTCTGCTCCTTTCACTCTCTAGTCCACTTACTGGTGTCTCATTAGTTACTTTTTAGTTTCATTTATCACAATATGAAATGTTTTGCTTTGGGGCAGGAGCAGAGCAGAAGGGTTATTGTTATTCTTTTCTGTCTAGCTACTTCCGTGGAGGTAGTAACCTTAATCGTTTTATTCATGTCTGTGTATCCAGAGCTTGCAAGAGTGACTATAATTCAATAATTTTTTTGAATGAAAGACTGGATTCAAATTCTGATCTTCAAATTCCATGCTTTTCCCACTGTACCAAAGTCAGTTGTTCATTTTTTTTAAAGAAGATGTTGGGGGTAGGAGTTTATTAATATATTTATTTATTTTTGGCTGTGTTGGGACTTCGTTTCTGCGCAAGGGCTTTCTCTAGTTGCGGCAAGCGGGGGCCACTCTTCATCGCGGTACGCGGGCCTCTCACTGTCGTGGCCTCTCTTGCTGCAGAGCACAGGCTCCAGACGCGCAGGCTCAGTACTTGTGGCTTACGAGCCCAGTTGCTCCGTGGCATGTGGGATCCTCCCAGACCAGGGCTCAAACCAGTGTCCCCTGCATTAGCAGGCAGATTCTCAACCACTGCGCCACCAGGGAAGCCCTCAGTTTTTTATTATTACAGGCTTTCCAATATCTCATAAACTCTACTTGCTTTAGCTATCTTTACTCTTTTATTTATACCAAATTCTCACCATTAGACTGTATTGGCAACAAAAAATGGGTATAATCCTCAGAAAATATCAATTAAAATGTGCATATTGCCCCCTTCTCTTATTAGCATGAATTAGTTTATCAGATTCCTGAGAACAAACAAATCTTAAGCCCTTGGAAGGTGAGATCTGAGTGGGAAAATTTCATTGTTAAGAGATCTAGGCAATGAGAATAATAAGTCCAGGGAGGTGTACAGGCTCTCAACAAATACGACTCACCTATCACATGGCCTTAAGGATCCAATAAAGCCTCCATCCCAGCTATAGGTTGTTCACCTAAAGTGATAAGTCAGCTAGGTTAGCTATTAGCCCAGAAAAAATAGGTGATTCCCTTCAGAATAGTGATTCTGTACCCTGTGTCCACAGTAGAATCTCCCAGGGAGATTTTAGAATATACCTATGGCTGCACCTCATCTCCAGCGATTGGGATATACCAAGTTCTGGGTGCAAACCCGGGCATGGCACTTAAAAATTCTCCTCCAATGAATTTAATGTGTAACCAAAACTGAGGAACACTGCTCTAGGAAAAAGCAGAACACCCAAAATGAAGTGAAAAAGTAAGAGAAGTGATAACTTAACTGACCGTTTACACAAAGTATTGCTCTGAAAAGTGCTTTGAGGAATACACAGGACTCTTTTAAAATTACCTTGATAAAATCATAATGGCATATAGAAGGTACGGGTGTATCACAGGAAAGCATATGAGTGTTGCTATCGGGGAAACAGGTTTACGTAGCCTAATAGGATGAGAGAGATTCTCAGCTGCTTCTCTGCAGGAGAGTAATGCTTTTTTCTCCTGATTTCCTCTTCTCATGGCCCTAAGTTATGGCAAAGGAAAACAACAGGAAGCCCTAGAGGAGCCCCTGGAGGAAAATACCACACTTTAGAAGTGCAAGCGGAGTTACAGAATCATTCCTGCAGCTGATTTTTTGCTATGCTTCCAACACTTCTGATCTCAGGCAATAATTATTGAGTACATCAGAAAATATTGTTAAATAACTACCATAATACAATAAATATAATGTGTTAAGGGTGGATTATTGAATGCAGCACTGACGTAGATGCTTCACATACATTAACACATTTCATCCTCATAAAATCCTTCCAAGTAGGTATTTTTATCACCATTTTTCAAATGAAGAAGTAGACGGAGAAAAATGAGACGATGTATTCAAGATCGCAAAGCTGGTAAGTGCAGGCGTGGGTATCCAAAGTCAAGTTTTTTGGACTACAAATCCATGTCCACTGTACTACTGTGATGGGGTGTCAGGCCAAGTCGGGTGCCAGGGAAGAACACTTACAGAGGGAAAACTGTCACTAACAAAGACCTCAAGTAACGTTTTAAGGAGCAAGAACATGTTACTGAAAGCTACCAGTTCTCTTTTTTCTCTCTTCTCCCCATCTGCTTCCAACTACATTAACAGATTGTCTTAGGATATATCTTTCTTGAGAATTACAACATGAAGATGAACAACCTGCCTTAGAAAAAGAAATACATTTATCTCAAAGCCAAATACTGGGATCATACCAGATGTGGGTCTTGGCATGGGGTTAAGGAATAGAGATGGGTAATGGCATTACAGTTCCTGACTAGAGCCACGGAAGGTGAATTGCCTAGCCGGCAGCATCCTCATCCAAATCGGAATCAAGCCACCACAGAGTGGAACTTTGGCTGGGAAGCCGGGAACTTATCTAGCCAGGCTTCGGGATTTTGTACTCCAGGTTGAGGAAAACTGAAACTGCAGCTGCTGATAATGAGACACTTAAAAATGAAAATGTGAAGATTACATAGAGTTAGGTAACATCTGTCATTCCTATGCCTTTCCTGGAGCCCCCTGAAGACTAACGCCAATGATTCATTTTACTTTTCTCATAACCCCCAAAGCAAAACCCACCAGTAGCCTGTAAATTATACGAGGGCCTGCAAGAGCCTGTGGCAATGGCTTTGAGAAAATCCGCACACACATATGCCATTCTTCTAACTAGATTTTGTGCTTTTTACGTGTTTAGTCAAGAATGAAAACAATATTATAAATGTTATGCTTTCCAGGCTTGACAGATGGTCATCTTGGGATGTAGTTACATACACAGATAGAAAATGAGCTGTAACAAGCTCTTTGCAGAGGATAAGTGGGTGTTTTTGGAATCCTTGATGAAAACCCACTGTGACATATATATTTTTTTTCCTTGTTACCCAGATTTATTCTATAAAACTTTCCCTCCACCATTTTTACCATCCAACTGACAATTTTCAGTGTTCCTATGTTATTACTGCTTACTTGGTATAAAGCAGAAATGATGTTTTATGGCAGCTATATGAAGTACCATTGAGAATTAAATTGCTTTCCTTTCTTCCTCATTGTTGTGAATTTGGGGCAGATGAAAGATGGGAGATTGGCAGCCAGGGAGCAGACAGTCCTCTGTTATCTGTGACATGCACACTGATACAGGCAGAGGGAGCTCAAACATCCCTCTTCACAGCCGTATGCCAACTTTCAAATCTTGGAGAAAGAGCTCTGTAGAAGAGAGTGTCATTTATAAAGGATAAGATTTCAAGATAGGCTTTCTTTAAAAAGGGGTGGTGGTGCTGGGATTTACAAAGTAGTTAGAAGGGTAAAAATAAGTTGGAGAAGATTTAGAAAGGTGTCTTTTGGGGTTCCTGCTTAATTCGAGAACAATGTGAGCTACGGTCCCTTTTTTTTTTTTTTTTTCCTTCCTCCTCACCTTCATTTGTGTGTCCGTTTGCCACCCTGGAATTCTCTGGCCATTTTTGCCGTGTCTGAACAGGCTCAGTTCCTGTAACAAACTCTCTTATCAGTCGTAGCCAAGTCCTGAGGCTCCTTATAAAAAAGACGCAGTCTGAAAGCCCACATCGCTGTGGAAGGTCTCCACACGCTGCTGCTTTGCCTTCTCTCTCTGGTTCCAGCCCGCCTGCTCTCGCCTAGGTGAGTTAGCTTCCTCATTGCCTTGCACCTGCTCTCGCCTCACAGCTCAGCTAGATTCCAGCTTCGTTCCTGGACAGACCTTTTAGCATCCTTCTTGCAGCCTGGTAGCCAGCTCCGATACTGAGCCCAGGCTCCAGAGAACCTGGCCCAGGCTCAGGGAGTTCTGACACGACACATCACAGGCAAAATTTGTCATGGGTTTCTTTCCATCTTGCCAGAAGCTTCCTTTTGCCTTTTGTTTCCCATGGATTCCAAAAAGCCTCTAAATTGCCCAGGGCTTCACCATGAGGGAGCTGACCAAATGCTCGAGTCAAACTTTTGGTCTCATTTTCCCTCACTCATCCCACTGTGCTCCGTGGAGCAGCATTTACCTTCCTTCCTCTGGCGGTGAGTCTGGCCCCGGCAGCTCCACTGAGCTTGCTTTGTTAAGCCTAGGCATGCATAATGCAGTGTTTAATAAACGTTTCTCATTACGATGATGAGTGTGCTAACGGACCCCATGATTATACTTTGTCTAAATTAGATTTTTCATCTCCCAGTGCAAACGCTACTCCTCCTGTGATCCCTATTTTTGTTGATGGCGCCGCCATTTTTTCCAGGCTCCCAGCCCTAAATAGCATGGACTCCTCTTTGATTATTCTCTTGATGCCACAGTAGATCTCTTTGCAAACCCTGTTGATTCAAATCCCCAATTTTCTATGCCCACTACCACAGCCTTTATTCACTTGGAGGGAATATTTGAAAGTCTCTTAATTTGCCCTCCTGCTGGCTGACTCTTTCCCTTCCAATCCATTTGACACCCTATTGCCACATTAAGCTTTCTGAAGTGTTTGAATGACTGTTCTTCACTTGCTTGCTGTGTGATTAGGGGCAAGACATGGAATTCCTTTAAGTTTTAGGTTCTCATCTGTAAAATTATGATAATACCATCTAAAAATAGTGTTATTAATATTATTGAGTGCCGCACTGTCACAGAATAAAGCACAAAGCACTTAACCTGCTCTTAACTTTTAAATTTCCACCTATTTAGTCCAACTTATTTCCCAACTGTTCTCCTTCCTTTGCACTTCTGATGCTCTGATGGTTATGAAGATGCTGATGACATTAATATCTAATAATACCTGTGTGCCAGAACTATTCTAATCACTTTTACATGGATTCACTCGTTTAAACCTCAAAGTGTAATGAAGGTACAATGATAATCCTTTTAGTACAGATGGAAAATTAAAGCCAAAAGAAATTAAAGTAACTTGCCCCAAACCACACATCCAGAAAGTGAAAGAACTAGGATTTGAACCCATGGAATAACACTGGGAGGTTGTGCTCTGAGGCAATGTCCTAAGTGCTTTACAAATGTCAGCTGTCTTTTTTTTTTCAACATTACTCTTTCAAAACTTTTGTTTTTTATTTTGAAACATTTGAAAAAGACAGAAGTGGACAAATATGCATAGTTCACTGAGTCATCACCAAACAACACCCAGGTCAAATACAGAACATTGCCAAACTCCAGTAGCCAATACTTTGCCTTCCCAATACTGGGTCTTCCATCGGCAACCTACTTTCTTGATTTCATGTTTTATGGGAAATACTTCCTAGGTTTTATTCATAATCTTACCAGTTTGACAGGTAGCCTAATCATTTTACAATAGTTTTGGAGATTTTTGAAATCTATATGTATTTCTATATCTATATCTGTATCTATTCAAACACACAGTGTGTATCCTGATATAGCTCTTGCTGTATCACACAGCTAATAAGGGAGGAGCTAGGATTTGAAACCAGAGTTTTGACCCACTTATCCACTGTCAAGAATAGCAAGGTAAATATACTTAAGAATTCTTTTATACTGGGATAGACAGATTTCCATCTTCTGTGCTTTAAATATGTTGATGTCTACTTTAAGTTGTGTGAGAGAGCACGCTGACAGAGATATGAGAATTCTTTACAATTTTAGGATACCAACATAATCATCATTCCTAATACACAGCCTAAAAACCAACACACACACACACACACACACACACACACACACACACACACACCCCGAATATATTCTTAGCCTGTTGACAATAAAACAAAACTATCATTTTCCACACCAACTGTGTATTTGGTCTTGGCCAGTTTGTTTTGGCGCTTGCTGTGTGCTGAGTATTTTCTTATCAATGGCAATATTTTCTTGAAGTATGTTGACTGTCATAAAATCTGTATCCCAAAATGCAAAAATTGAAAAAATGTCAATTCCCCGACCATAATCCGTATCCAGTGTTTGAGAATTTGAGTACCATGCCATAATTGGTATCAATAAATTAACAGTACATTTTTAAGAAAAAAACCTAATTTTAAAATGAATTACTTCTGATATGGATTGAATGTATACAAAATATTAAAAATTATTAAAGTGGCTTAGACATAAATTTTTTAAAAGCCACATATTTCAAGCCTGCACGCATACACAAATATTCTCACCCCAAGATGTCAGTTCCAAAGATATAGTGACAAACAGAAGAAATAGCATATCACAGCAATCAAGCTCATCACGCCTGGTGTGATACACAGCTATAATTTTCCTGCCTGATTACATTATTTGGGCCTGAATGACGAACAGAGAAAGATGAGACAGGGAATATGAAGCAGTCAAAGCTAGCGACTTTCCTAGCTCTGAAGATACCAACCTTGGCCCAGATGCTACAGAAGTCATTTTAGGCAGAAAAGGTAGAGCTTATAATTGACTTACGGTCCACTAAGCAAGAAAGGAAAATGGACACGTACCACACTTTATCTGTTTAAATGCTTTTGGCTCTTTTGACATTTGATTTGTATGTATGGACTTGAAAGTTAGGTTGATGTAAAAGTAAAAATTACATACATTTTGCCTTCTCATAAATATTAGATGATTTAAACTATTTGATTCTAAGTGAATGATTTTTTTTTCTTTTAGTTGCTCTTCTTAGCATAATTACGATAAAGTCATTGTTTAATTTTTTTATATCTGGAGTTTAATTGCATTTTTGACATTAGCTAAGAAATATAATGAAACAAGCAAGAGGAGCATATTCCCTTTAAAAAAAAAATATACAGTTGTCCCTTGAGCAACATGAGTTTGAACTGCAAGCCACCACTTAAACATGGATTTTTTTCAATGATAAATACTACAGGACTCAGATCCACTATTGGCTGAATCTACAGATGTGGAACCATGTACACTGAGGAAGCTTGGCTAGGGAGGGGAGTGCCAACTACAAGTTACACAGGGATTTTCCACTACATGGAGGGCTGTCGCCCCTAACCCCCACCTGTTCTAGGGTCAACTGGGTAGACCACTGTCAGTGATTATTATGCTAAGCACATTATTCTTACAAGTGTGAAGTAGTTGAAAAGATGCTGGTCATTTGTTTCTTCTTGTTGTTTGATGACTCAGCTTATTGGTAGCAATGCCTTCTTCGAAAAATGGGTATTGAATAATCAGTGGTCTATGTTTACTCCCACAATCACTTGACATGAAAACAGTGATACAATGTTGGAGGTAATAATGAAATACATCTTACCAAAATGAAAATAGTACTTAACCCACAGTGAACAAAAATTCATTTGCATCTATCAATGTCAGCAAGTATTTATGAAGTTCTTACTTTGTGCTTAGTACCATGTGAAGAAAAAGGGAAGGTGACCAATACTTTTAGAGAGTGTACCGTTTGTCAATCATTATGGTAGGCGCTTTGCGCAACCCATCACACTGAGTCCTCAGAAAGTTCAAGTACATTGGATATAATTGTATGCATTTTACATAGAACATAACATAAGCAGAATAAGTTACTTGCCCAAGGTCAAACTGCTAGGAAACTGTGTAGTTAGAATTTGAATCTAGTGCCATGTGGCTCTAGAGTTTATAATATTTTTACCCGCACCAGTTCAGTTTGCTTTCAATTTGGCGGTGAGAAAACTAAACAGGAGTGAAATAATGAATAAAACAGATAAAGCAGGTGTCTGTGAGAGCTAGGAAGCTTGTAGAAGGGATAGATAACCATGGCAAAAGGGAAGAGGACAGATGTATTTCTGTAATAAGTGCCACATTGTGTGTTCTAGGCTAACAATACCTGTGACATCTGATGATTGGAAATGTAAGAATGGAATCATAAAATTTGGTCATTCACAATTGCTGGAGTATGTTTGGTAGATTTTCGTAAGATTTTGGTGACCCCCAATAGTTGAAGGTGGGTGAGGATTACATATTTCCTTTTTTCAACTTTACTACAAGGTAGGAAAGGAAAGAAACAAGTCTCGGAATGAATTCTTTCATACATGTAGGCATTGATCATTAAGCATGTATAAATTTATTCATAAAATTTGTCCTCTCAGCTTGGAGGAGTGTCAGCTCTCTCTGCCCTTTCAGGTACTCCACTAACAACTTGCATGAAAATTCACTCAAGGTAACCAAATTTCTATTCTATTTCAGGTGAAAATATACTTCCATAGGTGGGTTGACATGGGACCTGCTCCTATTCTAATTGTAGGGCACTCAAAAGTACAGCTATTGAGTCTGCTATACTTTTATACCCTGTTGATGAAAGGATGGGAATGTCCAACAATATTTCTAGCCAACCCACATACAAAGTCTAATGGAAAGTTATGTCCTGACGTTCACTGTGCTAAAAGGCAACATTTCTGGGTTTGAGCTGGACAAAAGTTGCTTCTACATTTATATACAGATGATCCCTGACTTAAGATGGCTCAACTTACAATTTTTTGACTTTCCAATGGTACAAAAGTGATGCACATTCAGTAGAAACCATACTTTGAATATTGATCTTTTTCCAGGCTAGCAATATGCAGTATGATATTCCCTTGTGATGCTGGGCAGCAGCTCCCAGTCAGTCACATGACTGCGAAGGGAAACACCGATACACGTACAACCAATTCTCTTTTCACTTTCGGCACAGTATTCAATAAATTGCATGAATATTCAACATTTTATTATAAAATAAGCTTTATGCTAAATGATTTTGCCCAACTGTAGGCTAATGTAAGTGTTTTGAGCACATTTAAGTAAGGCTTGGCTAAGCTATATTGTTCGATAGGTTAGGTGTATCAAACGCATATTCTTTTTTAAATAAATTTATTTATTTTATTTATTTATTTTTGGTTGCATTGGGTCTTCGTTGCTGCATGCAGGCTTTCTCTAGATGCGGCCAGTGGGGGCTACTCTTCGTTGCAGTGTTTGGGTTTCTCATTGCAGTGGCTTCTCTTGTTGTGGAGCATGGGCTCTAGGCACACAGGCTTCAGTAGTTGTGGCACGAGGGCTCAGCAGCTGTGGCTCACGGTCTCTAGAGCGCATGCTCAGTAGTTGTGGTGCATGGGCTTAGTTGCTCTGTGGCATGTGGGATCTTCCTGGACCAGGGATCAAACCTGTGTCCCCTGCACTGGCAGGCAGATTCTTAACCACTGCACCACCAGGGAAGTCCCAAACGCATTTTCAACTTAAGATATTTTCAAGTTAATGGTGGGTTTATTGGGAAGTAATCTCATCATAAATCAAGAAAGATCTGTAATTATATGTTTCTAAAGTGGTGTGTATGTATGTTTGTATTTCAAACAATGCCTCAATTGAAGGAAAGGAAAATTACAGAAAAATATAAAAATTTGTCACGCAAGCTTGATAATAAACTTGAGTCTTGACCAGAATCTAGAATTCTGAGAAAAATTTGTCCAGACTACAATGAGAAAGGAGGAGATTCTATAAGAGAACTGACATGCTTGAAAACCTGGAGGTAAGACAAGCTTTGTGTGTTTAGTGGCTGGGATACTAAAGAAGACATCGTTGTTTTTATAGTCTCTGAACTTGCTTTTCAACTTTGGCTTATGTGCCTATGTTGATCATAGAAGTACATCTTTGGAGGGATAGTGGCAGCGGGAAATAAAGTTGTATGTTATATAGGGAAGGTCCATTTGAAGGGGAGGAAGATAATCAAAAGAGGACCTTTAAATTTATAAATAACTTTCTCCCAGCCATGGTTTTTTAGCAAAGGAAAGGACTGCCTCAGGAGTCTGTTAGAACTCTCAAGCTCATGTGGTTTAGCCTGGTCTTTCCAGGATTCAGGAATATGGACTATGTTACCTTTGGACTAAGGTTCCTCTCAGCCTCTGTGATTGTGTAAATGAGGAAGACTTTGAAAAACAAAACAAAACTTTGTAATCTTTTTCAGTGATTTCTTAGTAATACATTTCTTAGGACCTACACCCTAAGGCCACTTTCTAGAAGATACCACTTTATAGCAAGTTTCCTTTGATAATTCTTTCTCCTTAATGATCTTTTTTGTTGTTTGTTGTTATTACTTTAAAAAGGGTTGATGCTCCAGGGCAAGTCATAGAGAAATTGAGCTCCATCTGTCTTTTCTTTTGAGTGGTAGTTGCTTCTGATTGATGTTTTTGATTATAGTACTACAGGCTCAGCAGTTAGAATTATTTCAGGCATGGATTTTAAAAACAGATAATGCATCTAATAATTACACACACTCCTCTCCTTTAAAAATGAAATAAACTGTTTAAATAGACAACAACATATATATGATTTAAATTTTTAAACCATGCTTAAAATATAAAAGGCACTAGCTAAAGCAAGCAAGTGTTAGAAGAAATAAAACAGCTATCTACTCTTTCATCACCTTAAACTTTTTACCACCTTTTTTCTCCAAACATTAACCTATTATCTTTTTCTCACTTATGAAATGTCTCTGGCTTTGTTTACAACTTGTGACTGACAAGACTGTTTCAACTTATATTCAGCTACAATACTACAGTTGTTAAGTTCATCATTAATACTGTTCTACTCAGGCTGAAGCAGGAAATTCTTTCAATAATCTTTTATTTTATTCTCAAATTAATTGTCCCCTTAGCCATCAACTTTCAAAAATCAGTTTTAGCTCTTTATGTACTTTTCCCAATTTGAAAGACTCCCAGCTGCCTTTGATAAGGTTTATGTGTAATATTTCCACATAAGAAGAAGGATGAATAAGTAAATAAAATAATAAATGAAAAAAGGCTGCCACTTATTAAATGCCTATAAACAACAGTAACTTAACTGTAAATTGTATATATTATGTCATTTACCTTTATAAAAACTGAAATAGATATTTCTATTTTATTAATGAGATTATGGAAACCTAGAGAAGTTAATCAAGCTTTATAATATCACATGGCTGAGTAGCAAAACTGGAATTTGAACACAAACATAATACATACCCTTTTCCCCTATGTTATCTGTCTCTAATTATAAAATTTCTTTCATTGATTAAATTATCTTTTTCAAGAGTCTAGAGACCCTATTCATTTGGCATAATTACAGATAATCTAGCTAACATCCTAATAATAAAGATGGGTGGACAAATTGTCTTTCTCTAATGAAGTCACTATTACTATAAAGTCTTTAAATTTAAAATATATTTAGTTCAACTGACATGAAAGATTTGATATGTCTTATAACTCTGGAATGATATTCATATGAATATCATGGCTTTTTATAACTTGTAAACAGCTACCCATAAAATTTCCATTGTTTTAGAAGAATTCAGAATTTTGTTGCCTTTTTATTGAACATCAAAACTGATACTTTCAATCTTAAGGTTTAAGATATTAGAAATTCCAGGAATGCAGCACCACCCTTACCTTTATTATCGCTGTTGCTGTTGTTACTAAATTTCAAAATTGAAATATTTCAACATAAAAAGCTAGGAATAAGTATAATTGATACTCAAAGGCCCCATAGCATGCACTTGTCACACACATACACATATATGTAGTACTTTGACATGTTTACTTGAAATCCTTTAGGAGAAATAAATAAATGGTTTAAAAGAGTTGAAACTTCCTAACTTTTCCCCTGCCCTCTGCTCCTGTCCATGAATACCATCATTCTGAAGTTCCTAGCCTTTATTCCCATGCAATTTCATTTATGCATAAATGATATATAGAATTATTTTGTGATTCTGAAATGTATTTGTATTATACTGTATACCTCATCATATAACAACCCTCTCCCTTTTTTGGTCAATGTTATTTGATTTTTGATTTAGATATATTGATTTATCCATGTCCATACATATTTTATTTTTATTTTCTCTTTTTAACCCCTCCAATCTATAAATATACCTCAAATTATGTATCCATTCTCCTGTGATGTAGGTTGTTTTGTACCCTCTCCCACTTCTTTTTTGGCTATTAAATATAAAGCTTAAGTAAACTTTCTTGTATATTTCTCCTTAATTTCCTAGTAATAATTTATCTAGGATAGATACATAAAGAGGAAGTACTGCAATATAGAGGATACGGCCCTTTAACTCTACTAGATACTGAAAAAGTGTTTTCTGAAAGGTAATTTTACCAATTTACACTCCCTTGTGTAGTGTATGAGTTGCCAACTGCTTTACAACTTCATAACCATTTGGTGTTTTGTGCTTAGAATGCTGTCAAGCTGAATGGTGGCAAATTCTATCTCATTTTGGTTTAAAATTGCATTTTTCTGATTGTTAATGAGATTGAACGTCTTTTCATATGATTATTGACCATTTGAAATTTCTCTTCTGAGAAATGCCTATTAGTATTATTTACTCATATTTCTTTTCTTTTTTTCTCTCTTGTTTATATTGATTTCTAGGCTGAAGACTAGTATTTCATCAGATATGTATGTTGCACAAATAGAACTTTACCAAATCTCCAGCTTGCTTCTGAAGTTTCCCCCTCTTCCAAAAAAATTGTATTTAGGCATATTTATCAATCATTTTGTTTATGGTTTGGCCTTTTTTGCATCTTGTTTAAGTATGTGAAATGAGATATGAATCCAATCTTTTCCATGTGGAAATTCAATTTTACAAGAACCATTTGTTGAATGGTTCACACTTTATCTACTGATTTGCTGTGCTAACTCTGTCTTATACCAAGTTTCCACAAATAAAAAGGTCAGTTTCAGACTCTGAAACTATGTATTTATTTCTTTGCCAATACCATGCCTTATATTGATTGTGTGCCCTGCAATTTTACTGTATTCATTTATTATTTCGAATAGTTTTTTGGTGGAGTCTTTAGGTTTTTCTATATACAAAATCATGTCAAATGTAAATAGTGACAGTTTTACTTCTTTTCCAATTTGGATGAACTTTATTTCTTTTTCTTGCCTAATTGCTCTGGCTAGGACTTCCAATATTATGTTGAGAAAGAATGGTGAGAGTGGGCATCCTTGCTTTATCTCTCTGTGCTGGATTCTGGATAATCTACTCAAATTTATCTTTAGCTTTTCCATTTATTTCTTCCACTGTGTTTATTATACTGTTTCATTCTCTATTGAATTTCTAAATAATATTTTGTTAATTTTTAGTTTCTCAAGAGAGATTTATTTTTTCAGTTGAGAGTCAGGACAAGAGAGTCAAGCTTCCTTTGACACAAGTGGTTTTCTTGTATGGATATAGAGATTTGTTTTTATTTTTAGACCACTTTTACTCTGAGGATGTGGTCTTTTGCTAGGACCAATGTTTTATACAATGTTTCTTGTATGGATATAGAGATTTGTTTTTATTTTTAGACCACTTTTACTCTGAGGATGTGGTCTTTTGCTAGGACCAATGTTTTAAGCAGGAGTCCTGCTTCCTGGCTTTTCTAAACCAAAACCCTCATTGCCTGTCACTTGGTGACCATTAAACCCCAATTCATATATATTTTTTCCCAATTAAAAAATCCTTACTGCCACTTCATTAAAGTCCCAGTACTATTTCACACTTATCATTCTGTTTTTGACTCCTTCAGGTGTGCATTTAAAAGAAATCTGCTTATATTTTATGCTTCATTTCTGGCTAACGTGGTGAGTAGGATTTACATTTGATCTAGTCTGCATATTGTCATTCAAGACAGGGAGAAGGAAGCGAAAAGAATCAGTATTTATTGAAACTGCTTTGTTCATTGCATTTTACTGGAGCTTTCACATATATCACTTCTCTTAATTATTATAAGGAAAAGGAAGATGGAAAATACTATTAATAATAAGACAAAATCTGTATTTTTAGAGAGATTATTCTAGAGGCTATCTGAAGAACAATTTTGGGACTCCCTCAATGCTCTTCAATGCTTAATTTCTCTAATGTGGGAGGAAGATTAAAAATGTTTGTTTTATTATAATTCATAGCAATATGGTAAAGTAATCTGTGTGCCCCGGAAGGCTGTGAAAATTGAACAACTCTTATTAAACTGAAAGGTTGTTATTAAATGACACAGTGAAGTTTGATATGTTAGATTCATCTTCTACATTTCAGAGGTTATATTGTCTAAGTAGGGAGAGAAAAGTAATGATGTGTGAGCCTCACTTATAAGGCAGCCTGAAATCCCAAGTCCCTGATGACTTTTCCTAGAGCAAAACTGTCCTGAATCATACACAATTTGAACTCATGTAGATCATTATTATGTCACTGTAAAAAATATTTTATTTCCACTATATACCTACAATTTTAATACCTTGAGGAGCAAAAATATCAGCTGACATCTCATTCAGCAATTCCTCTCTCTACTTTGATTTGTGACCACTGTGTGTGTTTCCTGCTGATCAACTCTTCTGTTCTTTGACCTTGTTTAGATCATCTCTCTTTTGGCCAACTTTTATGGAAGGTCTTTATTGAGTCTTTTCACCCTAACCTCCTAATATTTGCCAACCTTTAACCTGGTGAGCTCAGTACAGGTCCAGCATCTTCAGAAGCCACTTGATACGGGCACATTTGTCTACCACAGCCTCTGAACTTTTAAGTGAGGGCAGGACCTCTTTCCTCACATGTGTTGCTGCATGTGTTATCTTGAAAATCTGAAGTGTGCAGCTGTTAGCTCAAGAACAACCCAGGGGAAAGGTCATTTCCTCCTAAACTTCTAAAGAAATGTCTTTATGCTCAGTGCAGGCAGAAGGAAGGGGGAGATAAAGGCACTATAATAAACTGACCCCCTAAATCCAAATCTTTCAAGTCTGAAAAACCTTTTATACTTTCTCCTTAAGGAAGCGAATAGCTGCAGGAAGGACATACTATCAAAGTATGCCGTGGTTTTCCTTAGCAGAATAAATGTGCATCTACTTTAAAATAGGATCACTAAAAGACTTGCAACTTTAGGAAAGAAAGAGGCCTGAAGTCAAATTTTTCATCTTTTTAAAAATCTCTCACAATTTTTCTTCCTTGTACTTCAGAAAGGGAACGATTAAAAGCCCAAACAAAAAATAAAAAATACATCAAAACAGTGACATTTTCAGTTTCCTCCGGCAAGTCAGTATGTACCTGGGATGTCTAATGACTATGTACAAACAATATTTTCTGTGTACGAATCATCTTTCTTTGAGGCCATTCTCTAACACTTTACACTCAAAGAATCCTATTAAATCCAGAACAAGCTCCATTACCACTGAGGATGAATTCCACTAAAATGTTTTCAAGGCATTTAAGTTACAAAGACCAAGACCATACTTTTGGTTTGCGATATGACAATCAGTATGTTCCAATCCTTTCTCTTGATATATCTTCTCATGCAAAAGAAGACACATAGCACTCTTTAATTGGTTAGAAATCTTATTACTTACAGACTATAACAGACTATATACATGTCATGTAAGGATTAGGGTCAGGGAAATAAAGAATAGAGATGATTAGTTGTCAAACTCTCAGGGAAAAGAATCAAACTAGTTGTTCATAGTTATCAACTACTAAATTTCCTGTTGGGAGAACCAAGAGATTCCACAGGGCTATACCATCTATTCAGTTTCTTGTCTAGGTGGGCAGACAAACGATGAGAAAACTAGTGTGAGGTGTTATTGACTAATCTAAGAGGAAACCACAAAGAAGGCGGCACCATTTTCTATGGGCTTCAAGGAAGTCTTAATAAAACTTGGACTGAACCTTTAAACACGGGCTGTAGTTAAACTGCTGAAGGGGAAAGGGGTGGTCGGGTTTGTGTGCATGTAGGAGAGTGAGGAGGTAAGCAAAGATAAAGCCTCAGTCAAGACCCAGTTTGTTGTAAGCCTGGTGAGTAGAACATTCCCGTATGTCTCTCAGAACACCTTAGTGAAGAAACCTTTATAGAGGCTTCCCCGATTCCACATGCAGAATTCATCACCTCCCTATTGTTCCATTTCAAGTCCTTACAATGAGGTTTAATATAAGTAATTATTTTAAGCAAGCAAGTACACTGTTTTTTTCAAAGAGATCTCCCTATGCCATCTCAACTTGATAGTAGTTCCATAAGGCCAGGTACCATACTTTAAATCCCAGGTATTTCACATAATGCCTGGAACAAATTCGGTGCTAATTGGCTATTTGTTAAAGGGAGGGAGGAAAAGGAGAGGAGGAGAGAGAAGAAAGAGAAAGGGAAAGGGAAAGAATGTTTACTGAGTACTAGACAATCATTACTATAGGGAAAATGCTTGGTAGGTTTTTTTTGTGGCTGTAAAAGAAAATATTTTCCACTGAACAAAATAGTTTTGGACAAATAGCCTTCTCCTAAACTAAACAAAACTCAGTCAAATGGAAACATGATTGGTTCAGATGAACAAACTTCTGGGTGATTATTTCTTTTTCCATTTTCAGCTAGATTATTTTGGCATCAGAGGCACATGGCCTTTGTTACACTGTCTCCTTGAAAGCAGCTACCACACCGATCATGTTTATTGTGTGTCTCTTGATTAGTATTGTCTTGGCTCATGTTTGTACTCAATAAATAACTGTTAATGTTGTAAAAACTTACAAAGTTCTTAAAAATTTCATGATATTTTTGTGCAGAGGACATTTGCAAAACAGATTATAATAACCCAAACTATGACATGTAATTGCCATTATTAGACATTTAACTAGGTATTCAAATAGTAGTTGCATTGAAAGGCTCATATTTTCTAATCAACCCACCTTAAAACTAATGGTGTAAATCAGTGAATTGCTGCAATTTTCTAATGGCTCAGAAAAAATAAATTTAGTAAGTATACTATAAGTATTACTGAATAATTTGTCACTCACCTATAACTCATAGAGTACTGAATGTTGTGTTAATTAAAATTAACATATATTTTTATCAGCCCATATGCTTAACAAGTGCATGATACCTGACAGGCTACAAAATGAGTAGGGACTGAGAGACAGTACATACCACATCACTGACAAGGTGGTGTTCCCCTGTTTTCTTTTTATTAACAACCCAACTCCGTTAAAGACTGCTCTTAGGACTTGCTTGCTTTATGCCAAATAATGCCTGCTCCAATAAAGACAATTCAAAAGCCCTGGAGAAAAGAAAAAATGCCTGCCTTACAACAGACTCTGATAGGCTCTCTCAATTCTTACTTAAAAATCAAGGTAGCGGGTAGATTTTGAAGAACAAAAGTGTCAAACTGAACACTGTCTTTTTGCAGTAAAAGGGAAAGGTCACCAGGAAAGAATGCTTAAATTAAAATTGAAATCTAGGGCTTAAGGATCTAAATGTGGCTCTAACCTTTCACAAAATAAGCACAGCACTGTAAGATGAGGTGTTCTTTTATAACCCCCTCTTTCATCATCACCTCTTCAGGGAGAATGCCATATACGATATATAGATATTAATTAACTCTTCTCTTTGGCTTAGGTTGGAAGAGCTATATGAAAATGACCAATATGAGAAGAAAGTCCTTAAATAACATCTTGATTTATAACATGAAGGTACCTTACTGGGTGAGGTTATCTATAATCAAAAGTTCAGTAACATTAGCAGAGGTTGTTTATGGAGCCCCAGAAAGACTGAAGACCAGCTTTTGCCTCTTGCCGGTGACCTGTATTCTTTTGTTGAAGTCAATCTGGCCATATCAGTCAATCTTATCTCCCTGAGTCTTTTCTTACTTTTTTTTTTTAAATAATCTTTATTGGAGTATAACTGCTTTACAATACTGTGTTAGCCTCTGTTGTACACCAAAGTGAATCAGCCATATGCATACATACGTCTGCATATGCCCTCCCTCTTGAGCCTCCCTCTCACTCTCCCTATCACACCATTCCTCGAGGTCATCGCAAAGCACCAAGCTGATCTCCCTGTGCTATGCTGCTGCTTCCCACAGGCTAACTAGTTTACATTCGAAAGTGTATATATGTCGATGCTAGATGCTACTCTCACTTCGCCCCAGCTTCCCCCTCCCACCCCGTGTACTCAAGACCATTCTCTATGTATACATCTTTATTCCTGCCCTGCAACTAGGTTCATCAGTACCATTTTTTTTTTTTTAGATTCCATACATATGCGTTAGCATACGGTATTTGTTTTTCTCTTTCTGACTTACTCCATTCCGTATGACAGACTCTAAGTCCAACCACCTCACTATAAATAACTCAATTTCATTTCCTTTTATGGCTGAGTAATATTCCATTGTATATATGTGCCACATCTTCTTTATCCATTCATCTGTCAGTGGACACTTAGGTTGCTTCCATGTCCTGGCTATTGTAAATAGTGCTGCAATGAACATTGTGGTACATGTCTCTTTTTGAATTATGGTTTTCTCAGGGTATTATATGCCTAGTAGTGGGATTGCTGTGTCATAAGATTAGTTCTATTTTTAGTTTTTTAAGGAACCTCCATACTGTTGTCCACAGTGGTTGTATCAATTTACATTACCACCAACAGTTTAGGAGGGTTCCCTTTTCACCTCTTCCTTTCCAGCATTTATTGTTTCTAGATTTTTTGATAATGGCCATTCCGACTGGCATGAGGTGATACCTCATTGTAGTTTTGATTTGAATTTCTCTAATAATTAGTGGTGTTGAGCCTCTTTTCATGTGCCTCTTGCCCATCTGTATGTCTTCCTTGGTGAAATGTCTATTTAGGTCTTCCACACATTTTTTAATTGGATTGGTTTTTTTTATATTGAGCTCCATGAGCTGTTTGTATATTTTGGAGATTAATCCTTTGTTGTTCCATCTGCAAATATTTTCTCCCATTCTGAGGGTTGTCTTTTTGTCTTGTTTATGGTTTCCTTTGCTGTGCAAAAGCTTTTAAATTTACTTAAGTCCCATTTGTTTATTTTTGTTTTTATTTCCGTTACTCTAGGAGGTGGGTAAAAAAAGATCTTGCTGTGGTTTATGTCAAAGAGTGTTTTTCCTATGTTTTCCTCTAAGAGTTTTTTAGTGTCTGGTCTTACATTTAGGTCTTTAATCCATTTGGAGTTTATTTTTGTGTACCATTCTTTTATATGTAGCTGTCCAGTTTTCCCAGCACCACTTACTGAAGAGGCCATCTTTTCTCCATTGTATGTCCTTGCCTCCTTTGTCGTAATTAGGTGACCATATGTGCATGGGTTTATCTCTGGGTATTCTATCCTGTACCATTGATCTGTATTTCTGTTTTTGTGCCAGTACCATACTGTCTTGATTACAGTAGCTTGGTGGTATAGTTTGAAGTTGGGGAGCCTGATTTCTCCAACTCCGTTTTTCTTTCTCAAGACTGCTTTGGCTATTCGGGGTCTTTTGTGTTTCCATCTGAATTGCAAAATTTTTTGTTCTAATTCTGTGAAGAATGCCATTAGTAGTTTGATAAGGACTGCATTGAATCTGTAGATTGCTTTGGGTTGTATAGTCATTTTCACAACATTGATTCTTCCAATCCAAAAACATGGTATATTTCTACATCTGTTTATGTTATCTTTGATTTCTTTCATCAGTGTTTTATAGTTTTCTGAGTATAAGTCTGTTGCCTCCTTAGGCAGGTTTATTCCTAGGTATTTTATTCTTTTTGTTGCAATGGTAAATGGGATTGTTTCTTTAATTTCTCTTTCTGATTTTTTGTTTTTGGTGTATAGGAATGCCAGAGATTTCTGTGCATTAATTTTGTATCCTACTACTTTACCAAATTAATTGATCAGTTCTAGTAGTTTTCTGGTGGCATCTTTAGGATTTGCTATGTATAGTAACATGTCATCTGCAAACAATGACAGTTTTATTTCTTTTCCAATTTGTATTCCTTTTCTTCTCTGATTGCCATGGCTAGGACTTCCAAAACTATGGTAAACAAGAGTGGCGAGATTGGATATCCTTGTCTTGTTCCTGATCTTAGTGGAAACGATTTCAGTTTTTCACCATTGAGAATGATGCTTGCTGTGGGTTTGTCATATAAGGCCTTTATTATGTTGAGGTAGGTTCCCTCTATGCCCACTTTCTGGAGAGCTTTTATCATAAATGGGTGTTGAATTTTGTCAAAAGCTTTTTCTGCTTCTATTGAGATGATCATATGTTTTTATTCCTTAATTTGTAAACGTGATGTATCACAATAACTGATTTGCATATTCAGAAGAATCCTTGCATTCCTGGGATAAATTCCACTTGATCATGGTGTATGATCCTTTTAATGTCTTGTTGAATTCTGTTTGCTAGCATTTTGTTCAGGATTTATGCATCTATGTTCATTAGTGATATTGGTCTATAATTTTTTTTGTGTGTGTGATATCTTTTTCTCACTTTGGCATCAGGGTGATGGTGGCTTCACAGAATGAATTTGGGAGTGTTCCTCCCTCTGCAATTCTCTGGAAAAGTTTGAGAAGGACTGGTATTAGCTCTTCTCTAAATGTTTGATAGAATTCACCTGTGAAGCCATCTGGTCCTGGACTTTTGTTTGTTGGAAGATTTTTAATTACTGTTTCAATTTCATTACTTGTGATAGGTCTGTTTATATCTTCTAATTCTTCCTGGTTCAGTCTTGGAAAATTTGTACCTTTCCAAGAGTTTGTCTATTTCTTTGTGGTTGTCCATTTTATTGGCATATAGTTGTCTGTAGCAGTCTCATAATCTTTTGTATTTCTGCAGTGTCAGTTGTGATTTCTCCTTTTTCATTTCTAATTTTATTGATTTGCATCCTCTCCCTTTTTTTCTTGATGAGTCTAAGGGCTTATCAATTTTGTTTATCTTCTCAAAGAACCAGATTTTAGTTTTATTGATCTTTGCTATCATTTCCTTCATTTCTATTTTATTTATTTCTGCTCTGATCTTTATGATTTCTTTCCTTCTATTGACTTTGGGTTTTCCTTGTTCTTCTTTCTCTAATTGTTTTAAGTGCAGGGTTTGATTATTTGTTTATTTTTCTTGTTTCTTGAGGTGAGACTGAATTGCTATAAACTTCCCTCTTAGAACTGCTTTTTCTGCATCCCATAGGTTTTGGGTCATCATGTTTTCGTTGTCATTTTTTTCTATGTATTTTTTTTTAATTTCTTCTTTGATTTCTTCAGTGATCTCTTGGTTATTTAGTAGCACACTGTTTAGCTTCCATGTATCTGTGTGTTTTATAGTTTTTTTCCTGTAACTGATTTCCAGTCTCATAGCGTTGAGGTCAGAAAAGATGCCTGATATGATTTCAGTTTTCTTAAATCTTCCGAGGCTTGATTTGTGACCCAAAATGTGATCTATTCTGGAGAATATTCTGTGTGCACTTGAGAAGAAAGTGTATTCTGCCACTTTGGGGAGGAATGTTCTATAAATATCAATTAAATCTATCTGGTCTATTGTGTCATTTAAAGCTTGTTTCCTTATTTATTTTCTGTTTGGATGATCTGTCCATTGGTGTAAGTGGAGTGTTAAAGTCCCCTACTATTATTTTGTTACTGTCAACTTCTCCTTTCATGGTTGTTAGCATTTGCCTTATGTATTGAGGTGCTCCTACGTTGGGTGCATAAACATTTATAATTGTTATATCTTCTTCTTGGATTCATACTTTGATCATTATGTAGTGTCCCTCCTTATCTCTTGTAAGAGTCTTTATTTTAAAGTCTATTTTATCTGATATGAGTATTGCTACTCCAGCTTTCTTTTGATTTCCATTTGCATGGAATATCTTTTTCCATCCCTTCACTTTCAGTGTGTATGTGTCCCTAGGTCTGAAGTGGGTCTCTTGTAGACCGCATATATATGGCTCTTCTTTTTGTATCCATTCAGCCAATCTGTGTCTTTTGGTTGGGGCATTTAATCCATTTACATGCAAGATGATTATTGATATGTATGTTCCTATTACATTTTCTTAATTGATTTGGGTTTCTTTTTGTGGGTCTTTTTCTTCACTTGTGTTTCCTGCCTAGAGAAGTTCCTTTAGCATTTGTTGTAAAGCTGGTTTGGTGGTGCTGAATTCTATTAGCTTTTGCTTGTCTGAAAAGCTTTTGATTTCTCTGTTGAATCTGAATAAGATACGTGCTGGGTAGAGTAATCTTGGTTGTAGGCTTTTCTCTTTCATTACTTTAAGTATATCCTGCCACTCCCCTCTGGCCTGCAGAGTTTCTGCTGAAAAATCAGCTGATAACTTTATGGGGATTCCTTTGTGTATTACTTTTTGCTTTTCCCTTGCTGCTTTTAATATATATTTTTTAAACTTAATATTTGTTAGTTTGATTAATAAGTGTCTTGGTGTGTTTTTCCTAGGGTTTATCCTGTATGGGACTCTGTGCTTCCTGGAATTGGGTGACTATTTCCTTTCCCATGTTAGGAAACTTTTCAACTATACTCACTTCAAATATTTCCTCAGACCCTTTCTTTTTCTCTTCTTCTGGGACCCCTATAGTTCAAATGTTGGTGTGTCTAGTATTGTCCCAGAGGTCTCTGAGATTGTCTTCAATTTTTTTCATTCTTTTTTCTTTATTCTGCTCCTCAGCAGTTATTTCCACCATTCTGTCTTCCAGCTCACTTATTCGTTCTTCTGCCTCAGTTATTCTGTTATTGATTCCTGCTAGTGTATTTTTCATTTCAGTTATTGTGTTGTTCACATCTGTTTGTTTGTTCTTTAGTTCTTCTAGATCTTTGTTAAACATTTCTTGTATTTTCTGAATCCACGCCTCCATTCTATTTCCGAGATTCTGGATCATCTTTGCTCTTATTACTCTGAATTCTTTTTCAGGTAGATTGCATATTTCGTCTTCATTTATTTGGTCTTGTAGGTTTTTACCTTGCTCTTTCATCTGTGACATATTTTTTTGCTGTCTCTTTTTTTTTTTTGTAAGTGGGATTGTATTCCTGTCTTACTGGTTGTTTGGCCTGAGGCTACCAACACTGGAGTTTGTAGGCTGTTGGGTAGAGCTGGGTCTTAGTGCTGAGATGAGGACCTCTGTGAGACCTCACTCTGATGAATATTCTCTGGGGTCTAAGGTTCTCTGTTAGTCCAGTGGTTTGGACTTGGAGCTCCCACTGCAGGAGCTTCAGCCCAACCCCTGGCTCATGAACCAAGATCCCACAAGCCGTGTAGGGTGGCAAAAAAAAAAAAAAGAGAGAGAATAGTTACAAAATAAAAAATAAAATTAGACTAGGAAACTAACAGATATGTTAGAATATAAATGTAAAAATATAGATGAATCAACAACCTGAAGGTACAACAGTACCACAATAGTAAAAAAGAGGAGGAGGGAAAAGAAAAAAAAAAAAATGGAAAAAAACAAGGAGACAAGTCCTTGGCTGTGGAGGGCAGGGCCTAAGCAAGGGCATGGTTTGGGCAGTGGGCGGGGCCTATGCTCAGGACCCACAGGGCTGGAAAAAGCCCTGGGGGCTGTGGGGCTTGGGCTTAATGGAACAGAAGGGGCACAGGCGTGCCCCCCACCCCTGGTCTCAGAGGGCGGGGGACCTCACCCAGGAGCCCAGCAGGCTTCCTGGGCTCGAGTGGGCAGGGCAAACACCCTCCTCTTCTCTCCTGCTCCTCTGGTCCTGGAGGGCCCCTCCCACCTGCCTCTCCTGTTTTCCCCTCAGCCTCCTTCTTATGACTCCAAGACCAATGCGTCCGGGGGGAGTGGAGGCCTTGGAGGGCAGGGGACCGGCCTGGGAGCTCAGCAGGCTCCCTGGGCCTGAGCAAATGCCCTCCGCTTCTCTCCCACTCCTCCCAAAGGGCCCCTCCTGCCTGCCTCTCCTGATCTCCCTGGCCTCAGGGGTACTGATCCTGTCTTGCCTCCACTTCTCCTCCCCACTCTGTCCCCCCACATCCTACCAGTTCATTTGGGGGTTCCTCCCATCTCCTTGGGCATCAGGATCCCCCACCAGCAGCTGGCAGGCACCCTCGTTGTGGGGAGACGCTAACTCTGTGTCTTCCCACACTGCCATCTTGACACCGCCCCTTGCTTGTTTTTATCTCTGAGCAAAATTATTTTTAGAAATCTGATCATGTATATATTGAACTTAATTCTTGTCCTTAAGCTGCCATACTTTCTTTATTCAATTTTGTTTGATTTTGTGTGTATTGTTTATTCATCTTTGTATTGTGAGTATAAAATCAAGGCTCAAGTTGCAACTTTCCTCTCTTGCATCATATATGAGGACTGGGCAATGCATATTTCCCTAGGTGAATTTTGAGGTCTTAATATTCAAGTTGGGTAGGGTCTCCACTGTAACAAACCATCACTAAATTCCTGCCCCATATTTATACAAATAAGTCCACTTATCACTTTGTCATAATTTTCAGCTTGATCTCAGTAAGTTTCACTTATGCAATTTCCTTAAACAACTTATCTTCACAACTTTATATTAACTTGATAGTAGGTTATATCTTGGATATGTTATAGTTAGAAATGCTTCAAGCAGAATGTAAACACCACCACCAACATTAATATAATCTGAAGCAGTGGAAATTCTGAGGGAAGAATGCATGTCTACTAGACAGAACCATATTTACTCATTATATATTTTATTGCTTGTTGGTTATAAATTGCAATGTTGTAAAACTTGTAACTTTAAATAAATTTGACAAAGATATTTAGCACACACCATGCATTGGGCTCACTAATAAGTGCTGAGGACTGAGATCCCAGAGACCATAAGACATGGAAACTGCTCTCCAGGAAGTAAGGGGACCCTGGAGAGAAAAAGGCATGACTACACAACTCTAAAACAGTGAGGTTGCAATAAAATCACAAATACAACACTTCGAGAGTTTAGAAAATGGAACACTACTTACAGCTTTTATGCTATGGGGGAGAGAGGAGGAGATAACGAGAAAACTTTATTTTTCATTTACTCTAATATGAAGATGTGATGAAAATTATTGCTTCTTTCCATGAAAAAAAAATGCATGTATCCAAATACAGAAAATAATTTTATGAACAGTGGCATGCTATTTGGAAACCAGTTGCATGTCATAAGGGACCCAAATTTTAAAAGATTAAAAAAACTTGACATATTCACCAGTGATTTATTAAATATTTATGCCATACCAGGCCCTAAGTTAGGTCAAGCAAGTACTAATACCAGGGCAGATACACAGAAAGTGGAATTAGATTTTATTTTCAGAGGAAGGAGTTGAAACGAATCTGTATATATTTAATGTCAAAGTAGGTTAAGTACAAGAATTTTCTAGTTGAATTATTAGCCATCCATAATTTAAAACAATTCAGGGATTGTTAATTCCCTATATACAATATAACCCATGACCTTCTGTCATAAATGCTCCATTGGACTCAAAGAACCTTGAGCAATGGCCAGCACAAGCTCTGGTACACAGAAGGTACTCAGTAATTACTTTATGAGTGATTAAAATCTTTTTTAAAATATTCATTAAAAATAATTGATAATTTTATTTTTAAAAAAGTTCAATGAACTGTTTGATAAGTTTAGCCTGATAGAGACTCATCCACCATAAGAGTAGTGTGCTGGAACTAGCTTTTCCTGGCTCACAAGGGCTAATTGTTCACATTTTCAGGAATTTTTTGAGCAAGTCTTCAACATGATGGTAGTTTGAAATCAGCCATGATGGGAGTATTATACTACAGAAATCAGCAAATGTTATAAATGTCAAACATTTATCAGCAAACTTCTGATAGTGTATCTTCAGCATTGTGTGTGTCTTACCTGTTCCCTGTATTCTTACATCTAGATCTTTCATCTAAACCCAGGCCCCTGGGAAAATTTTTCTCCTGGTCAAGGACTATTTAAGAAGCCATTGTTCATAATTCAGATTTTGAAATAGCAAGTCAATTTTTCTCTATGTTCTTCCTTGAATTTTATATTTTGATTCTGAGATGTATAAAGCACCATCTTGTTCCTAGGACTGCTAATCCCTATAAGACTGTGGTTTGCCTTGTTCTTGCTTACCCTTCAGGTGATCTAGAAGTTTGACCCCAAAATTTAGCTCTGTGACAAATCCCATTTGTTAGGATCTCTGCATCATCTATTGTTTCATTCTTAGCCAGCCTTCTGGGATAACAATCTGTCACTCATTCTTGATCTCCCTGACACCACCCTCCCTTTGCCTGGCCTATTCTTACCAAGGGTTAACCAGAAGATGCTGCCATGGTCTGTTTTATTGCACTTCTGTTGTATCTCTGTGGTTCCCCCATCCTGCCTCTACCACCCCCATAGACACACTAACACATCCCATTGACCTCACTCACTGCCAGAAAAGCTTGTGTGTAGCCAAATCCAGAATTAAATACTTCGATTTGTTGGACCTGTTCTGACATGGTATTAATGGTGACATGACCAATTTGGTCATATCAGAGTCATTAATTCATACAGATCATGCGTGATTAATCGACAAGATGGCAGCCACATGGAAATAGCTACTGGGCACTCTGCCACATGCAGATATTATCTGATTTTATCTGTATCAAATGTTCAAGCAGCAAGCATTTTATCTGAGAAGAAATGTTAAAAGGTACTCCCTTGTTCGATACATTTCAAATCTCATTCTTTACAGAGCTACTAAATATTGTGCAAAGAATTATCTGACTAATTGTATAAAGATTTGACAACTATTCATACAAGAGAACAATAAATTATCCTTAACGGCAAAGAAATCGCATTAGCTAGAGCACTTGAAACTCTGTTTATCGATAATAGACACTAATCTAAAAAGCAGTAATCTCTCCACTTACTTTCATTTTGATATACATTTGTTTGATCAAGAGAAGTAGTGTTTCATCAAGCATGATAATTCTCCACTAGTTCTGCCAGCTACAGAGTAAAGCTACAGCCATAAAATATTTTGCCTTTCAAATAGAAACATGCCAAGCCAAAAAATAAAAACTGTTTTCCCCCCAAATAATTTGTATGTGTATAGGTATACTACATAATTACTCAAAAATCTAGTTGTTTGTGCCAATTTATGTTAGGGAGATACCTCTCAAAGTTTATCCTTGAAAAGCCTTCATACAAAATGTGCTTGTTGTAGCACAGCTTTTTAGACATACTGCAATAATTACAAGTTCAATGCATGCCTCTCTAAACATATCAGTTTAGCTGTGAAGTGATATATGAGGGACATGAACAAACACATATTGAACACTTCTATATGTCAGGTACTGTGCCTGTTCCTTGTAATATAATGGGTCTCGAGTCTAAGGTTGAGGTTAATACTGTTCCACTTATTGTTTTCCCAAATTTCTTACAATTGTATTTTTTAATACATCCAACTATGACAGCAATTTTGGAAGTTTTACATGACTGATATTGATTCTCATTTTAGAGCTACCAAAAATACAATAGAGAAAGAAATGACTTGTATATCACCCAGTCCATTCTGGGCAGACAAAGGGCTACCAGATTCTCTGAATCACAGTCCCTGCATTATATTTTCACATAGAGAAAACCTTTTCATTATAATATTCATTCATACATATTTATAAGTTCTATTTTATATGGAGAATTTAATTAGAAGATGCAAATAAAGGGACTTAGATACAGCTTCTTTCTTCAAGGAGCACATAGTCTGCAGAAGATGAAAACGACACTTGAAATGTACTAAATTGGGATATGGGTGTCAGGGATGGTTTCCAGGAGGAGTGATATCAATCTAAACATTTGTGTGGGAAATTGTTACTAGTCAAATTAAGTGAGAGAAGTAGAGGAAATTGGGGACAGTAAGGATGCACACTTAAGGGTACACTTAAATGCCTAGAGATGAAGAGAGACCAACACATTTGGAGAACCACAGAGCTGGACCACAGAGCTTGTAAAAAGGTAAGTAGAGGCCATAAAGGGTATGGATTAGTTTTACTTTGTTGTGAGAACAATGAACACCATGAATTCAGTACAAGTGATGAGACAACTAGTTGTTGGTTTAAATGTGAAAACTCTGATAGATGCCAATAATTTTCTCAAAAATGCCTGTGCTTCACCATCAGTATCCTAATGTTAAAAGATATTTCCCTAAGCAAAATGTGGTCATATTATGAGAGGCTCCAACTATGACCTCCGTTTATAACTTGTATTTTATTTGATTTGTAGAAAGGATTTGAAACAACAAATTACTTATGTAATCTATCCCAACAACTGGTCATTCTAGTCTACTATTTGGAAATAATTGTTTATTCAAGTGAATCACTTACTTTTCAGCTTAATTTAATGCACTGGTTTGCATTTATAGTTTTGACCACTACAGCCATGATTTAAATTTTAAGAAAAAACTAAAATATTGATGATCCTTGAGGAGATGATATTTTAGCAAAGCTAGATCACATGTTTATAACACATAAGTAAAAAACAAACAAAACAAAACAAAACACCAGACTGTGGACACAAACTGTGGGCAGAGGAGAAGAAATAACCACTGATAATTGTCTAAGCTGGGTGATGAGTTCTGGAGCATTCATTATACAATTCCCTCTAATTTGTATGTCTGATGATAAAAAATTAAATAAAATTAATTATTTCTTTAGCACTGGCTTCTTCAAGAGTGTCAGCAAAAGAATGAATTCTGAGCTAGCTGGGGAAAAGTCTTACCTCTTTGAAAGATTAAGGGGTCTTCTGACCCTGAATTTATAATTAAGAGCCTAGCTTGTATGTCAATTTTCCCAAGCCAATACATAACATTAATTTGATCCTAAAAAATATTCCAACAAGAATTTTTTCCTGGAGGTAGAAAATTAGATTCTAAAGTTAATACAAAAAAATAAATATCCAAGAAGATATAAGAAACTCTGAAAAATGAGAGAAATGGGGAAAGGGAACTAATACCAAATATTAAAACAGATTATAGAACATGTATAATTTAACAAGTTGGTACCGGGACACTAATAGATAGATCAATAAAAGATTCTAAAGAACAGCAATTAGCTTGATTTCTTTAAAATGTCAATGTCATGAATGAGAAAACATAAACAAAGAAACAGTTAGTGGTACTGTTCTACATACAGCTTCTTACTTCAAGGAGCTTAAACAGACATGAAAACCAAACACAATATGTGATCTCTGATTGGACTCTAAATTTTTATAAAAGGGCATTTTGGGGGTAATTGGGTAAATTTGAATATGGACTGAACAATATTCTGATGTAACTATTAAATACCTTGGATGTTACAAGGGTATCATGGTTACAGAAGGAATGCTCTTGGTCTGAGAAGACAAGGTTGAATTATACAGGGATGAAATTTCACTATTCTGCCACTTTAAAAGTCTAAAATGTGGGGTCCTGTTGCCTAAAGAACTCCGGGGTTTGCGGAAGCCCAGTGATCCTGGCTGCCTAAACTTAATGAGACTTAGTGCTCGCAGACTCAGGGACTCGGAAGTTCATTACCAATCACCGGGTCTCTCATTTCTGCATAGACACTTAAGCTTCTGAGAAAGCAACAAAGCGGTCAAATGAAAAACCAACGGGTCTTGTAAGTAAAATTTCACCTCGATAACAGTAAGAAATGTTTGTCTGCTAATGGGAAAGCAAGGTAGACCACCAGCTCTAAGCCTATTTGGGCTCCGTGTGCATATGCCCCTCTTCCATGAGATCCTGGAACCAGATAGCTCCTGCCTGACAAAACCTGTGGAGGAGAATGGATCTGGCCCAGAGGTGAGAAGAATCATATACTTTCCTCTCTCAAGGACTGTCTGAAGGGTCTGGACCCTGATGACATAAAGCTGTAAATAAAAGACAGACCTACTGATATATTATGGATGCCCCGATGCTACATCTGTTTATGTATCTTATCTGTTCAGAATTTGTCCAAAGAATACTAATGCTGAGAGGTATGGAAGCAAAAGCTGACAGTTTTCTCTGCTTTGAATATTACTATGCACTTGAGATGATGCACAGTGAGGAAAAAGCATTTTATACTTGAATATAAATGAAAAATAACAGGGTCATTTTCTTGAGTTCTGTTTTGCAAATGAAATCTTGAGCATCTACTTTAACCTGAACTTCTTAGCAGAGACAATTTTGTCCCTGATTTTTGCTATGGTGATGTCTAAAGATATGATATGATCTTTCAGAATATGATAATCATGTGAGGTTATTCCACTATGGACATGATAATGTACACTTGGTAACCTTGCAAATTTTGTGTTTTTGCTTTTAAATGCTAGCTGGCTTCTTTATTTGGCAAGCCAGTCTTTGTAATATCTGACTCTCTTGCATTTTTGCAAGTAAACTTTTCCTTCCCTTTTATAATGATTTTGTCTCTGAATTTCCCTTTGACTGAGGTAGAACTGCATATCCCCAAGGCAGGTCACATTCTAAATTCCAACGAAGTTGGTGTTAGCAATGCATTTAAGGCAGCAGCAGTCACCACGCTAACTCAGACAAGGGGAGAGTGTCCACGACAGACAGGCAAAGCTAGGAAAGCGCCAGACCAAAAGGAACTCAGACAGACCATCAGCGCTAATAGCAGGAAATCTTCAACAATAGTTCTGTGCCGATAATGATGGGCAGCAGAGGTGGTAGGAATTGTGGTAGCTGAATTCCAGAGGGCTCCAAAGCCAGTTTAATCAACTGATTGTAACAGCATTAGAAGGTACCTTAATTGTTTACAGGACACAAAGACCAGGCACAATGAAAATTGATGTCTTAGGGGGCAGGGCAGCAGAGGGAAGAGAAAAGTCTCTGTTAAAGAAGATGCAAGTTGTTGGCAGCAGGGCCACAGAGGTAATACCTGCTCCCTATGTTAATTCTTGGCTTTAACAGTCCATAAATATTAGTTAAAACATAGTAAGGCAAATGCATATGAGTGTGCATGTGCATGTAATATCCTTCAGAAGAGCCCACAGCCATGGTGTTCAGTGGGGAATGAATTGGTTATTTGCCTTATCATGGGACTGGGTCTGCCTAGAGAAAGAGGTACCTTTTTCTAGTTTCACAAAGGTGTCATTTGGGTTAAACGTGACTTTGCAAAAGAGTGTCTTAAGAGCCAAACTAAACAAGATGCAGTTAAGATCAGAACAGACACAGATGTAGAAACAGTCAGTATAAGTTTGCCACTGGGGCTAGGAGGACTATGTCAAGATAGGCTTCCCCGGAGGGCAACTTGTATATTTGTACAGCACCTGCGTTCAGAAGGGCCCTGCCTTTGGCTTAATGCTGGGCTGCCACCATCTTGAACTTCTTAATAATCTTATCTTTGATCTTGTGCTTTGTAAATGAAGCATGGCAATGGAGCATGCACACAGGCAAAGGTGTTATATGCAATATGCATGTTTTTACTCCATTTGCATATAGAGGACATGCTGCCATGTGAGCACAGAATTCCAGTAGATACACAGTGCTTCATTGTCCAGCAAGGCTCAAGAGTACAAATAACTCTATGCTGAGTAAGCAGAAGCACTGACCATCTCTAGAGGCCAAACATGACATTTGAATCAGATCTTGCTTCAAATACAGAAAGAAGACATCAGTGTTCTAAGTACCACCAATGACGAAGGCATCTTATTGTATCCTTTTTTTTTTTTAACATCTTTATTGGGGTATAATTGCTTTACAGTGGTGTGTTAGTTTCTGCTGTATAACAAAGTGAATCAGCTATACATATACATATATCCCCATATCTCCTCCCTCCTGCGTCTCCCTCCCACCCTCCCTACCCCACCCCTCTAGGTGGTCACAAAGCACCAAGCTGATCTCCCTGTGCTATGCAGCTGCTTCCCACTAGCTATCTATTTTACATTTGGTAGTGTATATATGTCCATGCCATTTATACTCATATTACTTGCCTATGTTAGCCAACCACTTTTGCTCAAAAAGATGACACAGAAGGAAAGGAAAAAGATAGGGCAACCCACAGTTCCTTTTCCTTTCAGTTTTTCCTTACTCTTCAGGAAGTAGAAGATAAAGAATGTTAGTAGAATATGCATATAGCAAGAAGTAAAATAAAAGACCGTTAGGTTAGTTTTGTATAGAATTCCCACTGTTTTTGATGAGAATGAAGTACATATGTATATGTGAGCTAAGAAACATGAATTGTCTAATTTTGACACTTCCATTTATGAGATAAACACATATTTGCATTTAAAACTGTCATTGCACAATATGAAGAACAATAAAATTCAGGCTAATAATTTAAATTTTTAGTGTTTCTTTAATTAGAACAAAAGTAAATGGCAAGTAAGCATCTTGATATATTGATAGACAGGAGAGGAAAGAGAAAACTTTATTATTAGTATTTATGTTTTAGTATCTTTAGTGGCACTTTTTCTCCCTTGCTTTTTGAACGTGGAATTCCACATTTTCCTTTTGCCCTGGCCCTACATAATGCAATGAGGAAATTAGAGTAGAGATTTCCACACTTTGAGGACAGTGGATCTGCCCCAGAGATGAGAACTGTAAACTTTCCTCCAGAGAGCTGAGAATTCAGAGGATTTTGGAAAGAGGTACATATACCCAGGAGTGACATAATAGTGACCTTGCTTGCAGAATGTAGAAAAAACAAAAATAAACAAATAAAAATTAATCCTTTAAAATATAAAACATAATTGTGCAGGGGAAAAACAGATATGAACTTTAGAATTAAGCATTCCTGTCCAAAAACAAACATCGAGACCAAGCAAAACTCAGAAAAACAAAGCAGCAGTAATGACCAAAAAAAATTAGAAAACTAATGAGAAACTAACTTGGGCCCAATATTACAGACAACAAATCATTACTAAAATTTTGCATATAAAGTACAGTTAAAACTACTCTTAATCATAAGTAATGTGTTCATGAAAAAATATATAAATAATTTGGACCCGTGAGAATACAACTTTTAATGATCTCTAGAAGATTTGCTATTTTCTCATTTTTTAAATTAAGAGTTACATAACTATAGATTAATGAAAATTTACTATAATCAGTGACCTTAAATAAGTGGAAAGGGTGAACCAGCTCAGCAGCAAATTACATAAAATGAGCTACAGCCAACCATGACTAACGTCACAGCCATAGGGATGCATGGGTGGAAATATCTAGCTTGTAAACAGAACTTTCCCTCGCCAACAGATTTAGAGAAGCTGTTAGGGAAATCAAACAAATTCAGACTATTGCTGGGGGGAAATAAAGAGTTGCCAACATTTTCATGAAAGAGTACCACACATTGCAAGTGCTGAGGCTTGGCAATGAGTGTACTGCCCTTGTCTTGTGGGTTGGCCAAAGATTCCTTAAAATCAGGGTGGTAATATTTTATAGGGCTTGGAGTCAGAGAGGCTCTGATTTAAATACCAGTTCTGCCACTTATCAGCTATGTGAGTTATAGCAATTTAACCTCTACAGGGCTTGGTTTCTATATCTATAATGTGGGGGTAAAGAGTACTTATCTTTCAGGGTTGATTTGAACTTTAAATGAGTTAATAGGTATGGAGGACTCAGTCCAATGGCTAACAAAGAGTAGGTAATTACTATTATATGTTGAATATCGATTGACTAATACTCAATTATTATTCATACTCACATTATTATTATATTTCCATACTCAATAAATTGTTGCTATTATTGTTGCAAGATTAATGTATAGTTAAACAGCATTATAGGATGTAATCCACGTAGATATTAGTTACAAATTTGGAAAATTATCTCCTGCCACATAGTTAAGGGCACTGAGATTACACATTTAAAATATTTTTCTTTGTTCCAGGAAAATGATCCAGAGGACAGCATGTTGTGTGAATCAGTTTAATGTCAGAGCACTTTTCACCAAGACAAGCTGCTGAGAGATGACCCCTTAAAATATATGTCAAAAGAAGAGCAAGCTTTGACTGATGGAAAGGGAAAATAATGAAGAAAAGAGAGAGATTTAATCCACAGAGAGTTCAATCCCCAAAGAAGGCATAGTGCACCCCATGGAAACTGTGGGTCGCTTGAGGGACCTGGGAGCCTTTAACAAGATTGTGGTGATGGAGGGGTGGAAAATGTACAAATTTAGAATGTAGAAGGGACAAACAACAGAGTTTTTTTGAAGACACCTTTGTTTATTTTAGTCTGACGTAGAATGCACTTGAGAATATGAATGAAATTTGGCAGAGTATAGTTACATTAGAAGAGTGAGGAGCTCTATTTTTATCAAAATGGAAGTCAAATTTAACCTTTTTTTTTTTTTTTTTTGCGGTACGCGGGCCTCTCACTGCTGTGGCCTCTCCTGTTGCGGATCCCAGGCTCTGGATGCGCAGGCTCAGCGGCCATGGCTCACGGGCCTAGCTGCTCCGCGGCATGTGCGATCTTCCCACACCAGGGCACGAACCTGTGTCCCCTGCACCGTCAGGCGGACTCTCAACCACTGCGCCACCAGGGAAGCCCTCAAATTTAACCTTTGATGAGGTTAAATTCCCTTCCTTCCTTCCTTTCATCCGTATTTTCCTCCATCCTAATATCAAACATCTAACAGACAGCAATCATTGTACTAAATAATGGGCATAAGTAAAAACGATCAGTCCCAACACTGTAGGAGCTCATAGCATGAAAGGGAGTATCAAAGATATAAACAAGTGAACTCCATAGATAAATAGCATAAAGTGGATACACAAAGGACCACTGACTCTCAAAGTTGTTGAGATGGTCAAGAAAGGCTTTGGAAGAAATGATGTTCAGCTTGAACATACAAGCTGAGTTTTAAATTGTTTGTCACATGAGCAAGGCAATGATTGGTATTTTAAGTAGGGAAAATACCATAAGAAAATTAATTGGTAGGTGTCACAGCATGACACATGTGGGAAATACCTATGTATAACATGTCTGAATTTTGGTAGGAAGGGGATTAGCTAGAAGGATGCTAAAATCAATTGTGCTTTCATCATGGAAGGCTTCATTTGCCAAGCTAATGTGTTTACAGAAAGAAAAGAATTAATATCAATGATAAAATTTTCAGGAATGTTGGCATCTTTCAAAATGTATACTGACTACTACTCCTGCCCTAAGTTTTAATGGACAGACATTTAAGTCGTAAGGGAAAGTTGCTTCTGCAACTATTCTCATAGCCTTCTAAATACAGTTACTTCTAGGGCAGGTGTATGATGACTTGTGATGTTACAGGGGGTAGAAGTGGCTATTGTAATTATGGATTAGACTCCATTAACATGGATGATAAAGGCAATAAAATTTTCAAAGATTCTATCAGTATTTTTCTGTGGCTCAGGACATAGACATGAAGAGTTGTAGGCTACTTTCACAGAAACTAAAGTTGTTGCTTAGGAAGATGACCTCCAAATTTTATTGAGTTTCTGTCCCGTAGACCTATATAGCAACTTATTTTGTCTAATTAAGAGATATATTTTATATTTAATTCATTCAGACTAACTTAAAAGGATATCATATTGCCTCAAAGAAGATTCTCTAGTAATATTATACAAATATTTCTATGGCTGTTTATATATGGGATAACAATATTTGCTAAAATATTGTCTTGGCCATTGTAATAAAGAAGTTGACCGTTTTTGATGTTTCACCATTGACATCTTTTAGATCCCCATCACTCTTCCCTGCCTGCTCTGTATCTGGGCAAACTGGATAAAAAGGTCAACAAAGACCCTTTGTCTCTTCACGCCAAAGGAACTTTGAGTAGTGCAGCCTCTAGCCCACATGGGCTCCACTCCCTAACAACAATGAAACCACAAGCTACCTTCCACACTTTAAACCCTACCCTTGGCCCTTGGCTTGACTGCTCATCAGACTTCTGTTTGAGCCCCTACCCTCCTGAGAAGCCCCAGCTTACTGTGACTACAGACAATCCCTGACTTATGATTTTTCTACTTTATGATGGTGCCAAAGCAATAGGAATTCAGTAGAACCATACTTTGAATTTTGATCTTTTCCCAGACTAGTGATGCGCTCTACGATACTCTCATGATACTGGGCAGCAGCAGCAGCGAGCTGCAGCTCCCAGTCAGCCATGCTGTCACAAGGGTAAATAACCGATACACTTACAACCATTCTGTACCCATACAATCATTCTGCTTTTCACTTTCAGAAGAGTATTCAATAAATTATTTGAGGTATTCAATACTTGATTATAAAACAGTCTTTGTGTTAGGTGATTTTGCCCAACTGTAGGCTTATGGAAGTCTTCTGAGCACATTTAAGATACACTAGGCTAAACTATGATGTTTGGTAGGTTAGGTGTATTAAATACATTTTGACTTACAATTTTCAACTTAAGATGGATCTGTACTAAATTCATGTTATTCATATTCATTGTTGAGTGCATTATGTCATCTGTTTGGACACCCAAATAAACTCCTGGGTAGGCAATCACGCTTACCTTTGGACAGACTGATCAAAACAACCATGCTCTTCAATTACTTTTTAGTGGTTGTCAACATTTTTTCTAACCAAGTACACACAAAGGATCTGACACTTCCATTAATAATCATAGCTCACAATAACAGGATTCCCAGAGTAGGGAGAATAAAGGGAGTTCTTAATGTGAAGAGCCAGTATGAATTGCTGGCCTTCTAGATGATTCTGTCATGTCTTTGAAGAATTCACCATGAATTCCTACAGAAGAATGGTTAGTGGTATAAGAAATTATCATGGTTTTTTTCTAAAAGAAAAAAAAAGAAAAGCTAAAAGTGTTTTGCATATGTTTTAAAGTACTCAGCTTTATCTATCTCCTGTGTAGGAAAAAACCCAGCTCTTTCTTACTACCTCTGTCTTCCCTGTAAGTCTCCTTTACTACTTACATAAAACACTTTGCTTCTAGTCATCAAGTATGTGGAGACTTTTCCCCACACCAAGCAATTCTCCATGACACCAACTACAATTTAATTCAATTGTGACATCCAGAGAGAGTGTCTGACACCACAGGTTAAGGTCTCAGTCCCAAGAGACTGCCCACCCTCACTTCAGACGCCCATTGCAAGTAGTAGGTGTTCAGGTTACCCACAACTTCTGTCTGCCTGGCTAGGAATTGGAGGTTCCCGTGACCTCCTCCTCCTTGGATTTGATTATTTGCTAGAGAGCGGCTCACAGGACTCAGAGAAACACTTACATTAACTGGTTTATTAAAGGATATGATAAAGGATACAGGTGAACAGTCAGATGAAGATATATATATGGTGAGGTCTAGGAGGGTCCTGAGCCCAGAAGCTTCTACCCAGTGGAGTTGGTTGTGAGTTGGAGCAAATCACCCTCCTGGTGTGATGTGCTGACCAATCTGGAAGCTCCTTGAACCCCATACTATTCGGATTTTATGGAGGCTTCCTCACATAGGTATGATCAATTATTAATTTCTTTTCCAGCCCCTCTCCTGTCCCTGAAGAACTGGGGTAGGGGAGACTGAAAATCCCAAGCTTCTAATCATGGCTTGGTCTTTTTGGTGACCAGCCCCCATCCAGAAGCCATCCAGGAGCCCACCCAGAGGGGCCTCTTTATAACAAAAGATGCTACTAGTGCTCTTATCACTTAGCATTTTACAAGGGTTTTAGAAGCCCTGTGTCAGGGATGGGGTCAAAGACAGATATTAGAATAAGAATGTTCCTAGTGTTCTTATCACTTAGAAATTTACAAGGATTTTAGGAGCTCTGTGTTGGGAACTGGGGACGAAGACCAATATATATATTGGGTACTTCTTACTATTTTACAGTGTATTATAATCTAATTTTTTAAAAAAGTAACCCTACATAAGCAAAAATGAGACTAAATATATACAGTGATTGCTTGTGTCTTGTTGAAATTACAGCCAAATTTTAATGTGAATTTTTCAGATATTCTGTATCACGTTATTTTTAAAGATTAAGTTTTATTGAGATATAATTCACATACCATAAAATTCTCCCATTTAAAACTGTATAACTCAACGTTTTTTTAGTATATTTATAGTGTTGTGCAACCATCACCTCAGTCAATTTTAGAATATGTTTGCCTTTCCTCCTCCTCACAAAAGGAACCCTGTCCCGTAAGAAGTCAATTCTCATTATTTCCCTACCTCTGCCCCAGCCCTAAGTAGCCACAAATTTGCACTCTGTCTCCACAAGTTTGCCCTAAATCTGGACATTTCAAATATAACAGGTGAATTTTGTGTCTAGCTTCTTTCACTTAGCATAATGTCTTCAAGGTTCATCCATGTTGGATCATTAATCAGCACTCCATCCTTTTTATTAGTGAATATTATTCCATTGTATGGATATATTACATCTTGCTTTTCCATTTATCAGTTGATAGACATAAGTTGTTCCCAATTTTTGGCTATTATTAATAATGCTGCTATGAACATTATTGTACAAGTTTTTGTGTGGACCCATATCTTCATTTTTGGGGGGTAGATACTTGGGAGTGGAATCAAAACTGGAGCCTTCATACACTGCTGATGGGAATTTAAAATGGTACAGCCACTTTGGAAAAGAATTTGGCAGTTCCTCAGAAAGTTGATAAAATATTGTCACTAAATAATATTATTAATAAAATATTATTACATTATATAATATTATTTAAATAACAAATATCATTTTAAATGATATAAAAATGAAATATCCATGTATGCAAAGCTAGATCAAGAAAATTTATATTTTTAAATCTGTCCATCTGTTCAACCTTTATCTATCTATCTATCTATCTGGAGGTTATGCTCTTATATTGTTTACTTTTTTTCTCCAAATTCTATCCTTAGATGGAGTTAGAGCAAAAAAACCTTATATGAGGTTATATTTACTTGGATTCATGCAAAACTGTCTCCTATAAGTGGCCTTTTAATGTGTTATCCTTAGCTTTTACAAAAGAATCCCAGTAATCTATCACGTGAAAAATATTACTATTTGATGTATAGAAATGCTAACTGAGAACTCATTTACCACATTGCTCATATTGCTGTCTCTAAGTGTATTAGTCAGTGAGGGCTGCCATAATAGACACCACAGACTGGGTGTCTTAAACAACAGAAATTTATTTTCTACCAGTTCTGAGGCTGGAAGTCCAAGATCAAGGCAGGCAGCATTGGCTCCTGACCAGGACTCTCTTTTTGGCACATAGGTAGCTACCTTCTCACGGAGTCTATTTTGTCGAACCCAAGCTTGTGTGCCCCATGCACAGTGAGGCCAAACAAATTGAAACGTCAGAGTTTGGAGCAGAGAAAGGTTTATTGCAAGGGCCAAGCAAGGAGAATAGGTGGCTTATGTTCAAAAACCCTCGAACTCCCTGATGGGTGTCAGGAAAGAGCTTTTAAAAGCAAATTTGGGGGAAGGGCAGCTGGATGTGTGACTTTCTTCTGACTGCTTGGTGGTGAGGTGACAGGGTGGTGTTCCAGGAATCTCAATCATCTGCCTTCTGGTTCTGAGCAGTCTGGGGTCAAGGGCTTATGCTCAGCCTGATGTTACCATCCTCCACCTGGGTGGGGGCCCCAGCTCTTCAGTATGTGAAAATTGCTATTCACATCCCCAAGGAGGAACCAGGACCCTGCCCCATCGCTGCACTATTGTTTCTTGACTGCCTTCCCTTTGTTTCTGCATTCCCTAATTAGCAAATGTTTGAATATGCCCTTTGGAACTCAGGGAAGCTCTCTGTGGCTGAAGCCTTTTTCCTACAAATGAGAAACAAGTGACATGGAAAGGCTTTTGTACTCAGGAGGGCCCCACAGGGTCTTGCTCAGTTTCATCCTCACATGGCCTTTTCTCTGTGTTCACACATTCCTGTTGTCTCTTACTCTCTCTTAAAAGGACACCAATCCTGTTGGATTAGGGTTCCATCCTTATGACCTCATTTAATCTTAGTGACCTCTTTAAAGTTTCTATCTTCAAATGCAGTCACACCAGGGGATAGGACTTCAACATATGAATTTTGGGGGACATAATTGAGTGCAAATATTAAGGTAACTTGTTTTTGCTTTTAGATCTTAGTGTCATAATGTTCCTGGTAAATTTAAGGTTCTTTCTTTGTCGCGAAAGAATTCGGAGACGAAGTGATAGGTAAGAATCAGATTTATCTAGAGAGAAACACCCTCCACAGACAGAGTGTGGGCCATCTCAGAAGGCGAGAGACAGCCCCAAAATATGGCGTGGTTCGTTTTTATGGGCTGGGTAATTTCATAGGCTAATGAGTGGAAGAATTATTCCAATTATTTTGGGGAAGGGGCGTGGATTTCCAGGAATTGGGCCACCACCCATTTTTTGATCTTTTATGGTTAGCTTCAGAACTGTCATGGCACTGGTAGGTGTGTCATTTAGCTAATATACTACAATGAGTGTATAATGAGGCTCAAGGTCTACTGGAAGTTGAATCTTCTGCCATCTTGGACCCAGTTGGTTCTAAATAGTTTTTGTCATGTACTATGGCTATGTCATTCTTTTAAAGGTTGTGCCCTGTCCCCTTCCCTCCTGTTTCAATAATGCAGCTTTGATCACCTACAGAATGATGTTGTTCTGCTCTACAATAATCACAGCTATATTGCTTTTTTCTCTAGCTGTTAGTAAACATGAGTCTAACTTAAGGTTCAATGATCACCAGTTCAAGGAACACAGGGCCTGAGGGCATGGATTTAGTTGGTTCTCTGCCACTCCTTTTTCTTCCACCTGCTTCTCTTATCAACTCTACCCAGTGATAACTATCTACTTCTATTTATATTTCCCCTGTTTCTGATTCTTGCTTCTTACTTATTTTTGCCAACATTTTATTATTCATGTTCTGATTGTTAGATGACTCAAATTTCTTTTCCGAAACAAGACAAAAATACATAAAGAAAAAAAAATGAGTAGTCAATACAGAGAACTTGAATCATTTCAGAGATAAAACCTAAGTGCATTATACACATAAGAACTGTGTACCTGTGCCTATAATTCTAGTTTACTGTTTCCAGTCTTTTTCAGTTTTCACTTTCCTTTTGAATCCCCCTATTAAGTAGAAAGTTAAAAGGTTTCTGAGGGAATACATTTCCATTCATTATAGCATAAACACGTTGGGAGACTTTTACGTGCAAGTATCAAAAGAATCACACTAGTGCTAACAAGAAAGAACTGCATTATAATGTCATTTTCCAGTACCTACATCTTCTTTTTCTAAAAGAACTGAGAGTATTTTGGGGAGAAGGAAGCAAGATAATAAGAGAGACCCCTCTCATTCTTTGCATACCTTATCCATATTTACCACTGTGTCTGAAAGATTTCCCAGTTCCTGAAGGAAGATTATCATGTCAAAAATTTTAAAGTCTCTGTCTCAACTTCATTAAATATCTTCCAAAGATATATAGGGCAGTAAAAGAAAGAGAAAGAGAACACAGATAAAAAATTTAGACCCTCCTAATGGAATTTAAAGCTCAATAATATATACTTTCAGATGCAATTAATATTTGCTCAGAGAAGAATTAGGTAATTAGAGCAGATGATCTCCAATAGGTGGGTGTGAATATGAGAGATCAAATACATCTTAAAGGGATGTGCAAGACTAATGTTTGTTCTCAACTTCACTGGGTAAATTAACTCATTTGTGAGTATCTCAAAGAATACAACTTACTCAAAGGGAGAAGCTTATCGACCAATTGATAATCTGCTATATTTTTATAAAAATAAAATGTGCATAATAGATCCCTGAAAACAAATTTAAATCTTTTCTGTAGAAAGGAAATGTGCCATGAGATAAGGTGAGATAAAAGAAAATAGAAACGCACGTAACAGTTCTGTCTAGGTTACGAATGAATTTGAGGAGATTTTTAGTAGACTATTGTGGCTTTTAACTACAGATTTTATCAACCACATAAATATATAGTCCTATTACTAGTTGAAGACATTATGTTGTTGTGAAAAGTAGACTAGGATAGGAAGTAGGAACACATGGGTTTAAGCCAACGCCCAACTTTTATTTGCTTTGTGACCTTGACCATCTCATTTAATTTTTCAAAATCCCAGAAATATTTTCCTATCTACCTGACCCAACTGTTTAACAATCAAAGGACAAAGGAACAAAGGAGAGATAGATATGAAATCATTATATATTCGAAAGATACTGCAAGTACTATTACTTTATTATTTAATGTTGTTAAGCTCTTTTTTCAAAAGTTATACAATTGGCACACTGTACTTAACCTATGAAATATTTCTATATTGATTTTAAGGATGCCACACATCCACTGTAACATGTAAGAAGCTGACAGCAAGGACTTTCATTAGCAGCATAAGTAAAAGGGCATTTTAAATGTTTTAATGTGTTATAATCTGGAGTTGAGAAGAGCAAAGCCACATCCTTGTTTGCGTGTGTGCTAAGACTGCACAACCCAGAGATGAGTGACTCTATGCTAGTAGAGGCCATGTGCCAAAAGACTGCTAGAGAATTTAAGAATTATGAAGAAATGATTCTAGAGGAGAGACAACCGTGTTCATTAGCTACCACTGCCTTATACTTGGAAGAACAATTCCATAGAACATTCTGGACAAGATTTGGAAAACTATGGCCAAATCTATCATGCTGCCTGTTGTTGTAAATAAAGTTATATTGGAATATAACTGTGCTCATTCCCTTGGGTACTTCTGTGCTACAGCAGCACAGCTGAGTAGTTGTAAAACAGACTGTGTGGCCTAAAATATTTACTATTTGGCCCTTCCCAAAAAGTTTGTTGACCCAGTTCTAGATCACTGTCTTACCAATGTCACTGGAAACCTCTCAGAAGTCAAGCAAGAAAGACGATTGGACCATTAGACTTATATCTGTAACCACAGACTTGGGTATTAACCTAGGTTGCTGTTGTAACACAATGCTTTTCAAGTGTGAATATGAACATCAACTGTGTAGTGTAGGGAAAAATAATTTTTGTTTTAAGAAAGGAGTCCACTGCCTTAAGAGTGTCTCTTTGAAAACATAAGAGATCTGATAAAAAGACTTGATGTTTGGATTATACAATTCAAGAGCCTGGTCTTCTGACCCTTGGGAATTGTGAACATTTACCTACAGATTTAACTCAGGGGTCTCGCATGGGTACAGGTGCCATAATCACAAAGATTGTCCTCTTGTCTCTCAAGGGAGTAAGAGAAGTTTTAATTGTTCTCTCTCCTGCTTTTTATATAAATTTGTGTGAAATTCTGTCCAGATTTTGTAGTCACTTTCATATGAAAGGTACCAGAATATGCCTCCCCAAAATATGCTTCTTTGGAATAAGGATTATTTTGAGTTGATTATTTTTGAGAAAAAGTAGAAAGAAGAAAATCTCTGAAAACAGAGTAGAAATTACCTTTTATAAAGGCATTTACACACCAAGGGGGGAAAGAGGGATGGGCTGATTTGGGAGATTGGGATTGATATAGATACACTATTGATACTATAAATAAAATAGATAACTAATGAGAAACTACTATATAGCTCAGGGAACTCTACTTAATGCTCTGTGGTGACCTAAATGGGACGGAAATCCAAAAAAAGAGGGGATATATGTATACATATAGATAATTCACTTTGCTGTACAGTAGAAACTAAACCAACATTGTAAAGCAAATATACATCAATAAAAATACTAAACAAAGAAATTTACATTTATAAGGGCTATCTTTATTTTAAGGGTGTCTCCCTCTCTGTACCAGGAAGAAAAGAAGGACTAAATCAAGAGTTACTTCTCTCAGTGGAGAAGGCATGGACTTAAGTCTGTGTAACAAAGCTTACCTTTACCTGTTGACTCTGTTTTTCCTGCTAACATCCCTTAACTGGCTTCCCTGCCCAACCTCCAACACTTTCTTTTGTTTTTAGCTGAAGATGGTATTTAAGGTGGTAGCTTTGGCCACTTCTGGGAATCTACTCATTTTTCCTGTGTAAGTCCCATGTATAACCAAGGTATATATATTATTAAATTCCTGCTTATTTCTCTTTTGCTTATCTGTCTTTCAATACAGGGGAGTATCAGCCAAGAACCTAGAAGGGTGAAGGGAAAATTAGTTTTTCTCTGCTATACATATTACCTTACCTGCATAGGCCTCTCATAATGCTTACCCAATATTAAAATGATGTCCTCTCTCTCTCTCTCTCTCTCTCTCTATATATATATATATATATATATATATATATATACACACACACACATAATTTCTACATTAGTACGGAGGGGTCTTCTGTTAGAATTCTTTTTTTTCCCCTCACAGTAAGGACATGGCTAGAACATAGATTCTTCTTGGTAGACTTAGTGAGGCACTCAAGATTGCGCATTTCTAAGAATGATGCAGGTGATGCTGATATTCTGAGGAACACATTTTTGAGTTACTAAATTCAAATAGAATTATTATGTTTTAGATTTTCTAAAACTAAATTTAGCTTTTAAAACCCCATTTCTATTCCAAGTCACTTGCAATTAAAATTCAGTCTCTTTTGGGTAATGTCGGGTAAGAAAAAAAAATTTTTCCTCCAGGCTTCTAAGTTCTCAGCTGGGAACTCCACATAAAAATGATTAATAAGAGAAAGACAAACATAAATGAATTAACATGTGTACCTCATGTATATGTGGAAGATACCTAGAGAAAAATGAGTAACTCTCAGAAGTGGCTTAGAATTCAGGCTTAAATACAATCTTCAACTAAAGACAAAAGAGTGGGTGTGGGAGTGGCCAGTTATTGTGGGGAGACCAGAAAAAAAAGTATGGTAAGCAAGTGTAAGATTTGTTATGCAGATTTAAGTTTACACCTCCATCCATAAGAATTTCTCTTGATTTTGTCATTCTCCTCTTCCAGGTTCAGAGAGGGAGATAACCTTACAAATAGAGATTTCCTTTATGAATGTAAATTTCCCTCATAAAAGGGTAACTTCTACTTTGTTTTCAGAGCTTCTCCTGTGTCTGCTCTTTCTCAAAATAATCAGCTCAAAATAATCCTTGCGTCAAAGAGGTATATTTTGAAGTGGCATGTTCCACCACCTGACAGTAACAACTGAGTCAAAGGCACAGCTCTTTTTTTCTTACTCTTTGGCAAAGTGGTTTTACTCCTGAGGTGCTGGGGAAATTTACAGGTATCTTAGGTATTGTTGGCATGCCTTTCTGCCTTACTCTGATGGCATTCATTGAGGTTTTTCTTCCATTATGTTTTCATCAGCTTGGGCTTCTGCTGCCAAGTCTGGATCTGTGGTCTCATAACACAGCCAGTCACTTGGGTCATCCCATCTAACTTCTCCTTATTCCAGGCTCAGAACCCTTTTTTCGTCTGGCCTTTCTCAGCCCTTCTGAACCTCATAAAACCCCTAGCTGTTTACTCTCTCGAATGATGTAGTCAGGGACTTGAGGCTTTCCCTGAAATCAACAAACTAGTCTTGTATGTAGGCATGGCTTCTCCAAAACGCTTAGAGTATCCTGGTCTATGATGGGACTGAGGCAAAAGCTTACTGTTCCCCAATTCACTCTAATCCCATCTATGGTTTCATCCTTCCCCTGAGACTCACTTAGGATAGAGTCATGACGTGTGGTCCTTTCAGAGAAATTCATTCATCCACAGGGTTTTTGTCTTTATTTAAAATTTTTCTATTTTGTTCATGATGAATTTTTTGCATTAATTTTGATTAAAAAATTGCATTAAAATATGACATCTTGATTAATGCTTTTTGGTGACCCCTTAAATTTTGCACCCTATTTGAGTGGCTTGCTCACCTCACTCGAATCCCAGCCATATCATCTTTTCCAACTTTCTCCTTCCTCCCCAGAGCAAATGATCTATTACTCCATTTGAGTGGGAAACTAGCATTTAAATTATCATGCATCATCATTACATACACTTGCTACTGATGATCTTACAACTCTGCTTTTTTTGGATCTTGGTTTCTTGATTCTCAAATGCCTTTTCCTCATTTAGAAGACAAAGAAGAAGAAAAGCCCTAGCCCTGTGAATTGAATGTATTGACTTTCATGATTATTGTTTTCTTCAGTGAGTTAAGAAAAAAGCGTACTTGGCAACTCAGTTGAATGTGTTGTTATTGTTTTTTATTATTATTACTATTATTGTTTTCCATTTATATCCACTCTCTGCCTATATACGGTGCATGAAAAAGCCATGATATTTTCCCAGTGAATAAAAACACAGTTAATATCTGAAAATATTACCTTACTATAGTTTACAATAATAATTGAGATAAGGTTAGACTAGGTAGAAAACTGAGTAGTTTGCCAGTATCTGGCTGCTACAATGCAGATGAACAGATAATAACGTCCTTAAAAAAAAAACAAAAAAAACAAGAGGATAAGGAAATAGTTGATTGTAAGCACCTCTGAAGGTATAGGTTGTGTTTCATGTATTTTGGCAGATAGGAGAGAGTTAAAATATATTTGGTAAGTAACTATGGAATCATGGTTGGTATTTTAATGATGTCATTTACTTCCTACTTACTATGTTTTGTAGCATCTCAAAAAAATCGACCAGAAAAAGAAATATCAATCATGAGAATATATATTTTCTCCACATTTTAGGCACAGGCCACTGGTTATTAAAAACTGTGGAGATAAAAAATTTTTAAAGGGAGGAAATTTAATTCAGGCTCCACTTTGAAATAAAAATAACAATAAAGTAGAATGAAAGGGGAAAGATAGGGAGCAGAAGGCCACGTAGAGAAAATAAACCTTTTGAATTGCTTTCAAAATGAGATAATAAACTGGACGGAAAGCATAGAAGTACTGCTGTAGATGGAATAACTTGATGCCAATTCCAGAGGCAGGAAGAGCCACGTACCGTCTGCAACAGATGGGTGGGAGGCACAACAGTCCTCTGGGAGCTACGAGGTTAAGGAAGTAACTGTGCAGGAGGCACGGTGACAACTGGCCTCTCGCTCACTGAAAGCAATCAGTACGAAGGAGGGTTGGAAGGTGTCCGGAATTTCACACTATGCTCTTGAAATAGCTAGTAGCTTATTTTTATGAGAGCCCTGAGACATATTTTCACTGATCCTTTACCCAGACAGTTGAGTTTCTTTAACGAAATGACATTACTCCTTTGGGGAAAGGATTTGAGGACAGGGAACAATCAGGCCTACTAGCAACTCCCACTACGAGAGGTGCTCTTGAGAGCTGGCTGGCTCTCCACGCAGAAAGGAAGCATCAACGCCTTGCTGAGAGGTAGGGAATTCTTAAAGACAGTGCTTTTTAAATCCACCTCTCCTACCCCTCACTGTCATCTAAATGAATATACAATAAGCTTAAAGGAACTGGGAAACTAAAATTATAATGACAGTGATGATAATAAGGACATTACCTTATCTATAATTTTTATACTGTATTATGGATTTTCTTGAAAAAAGGTATTTCACAATGCTTATTTATTTTATTTATTTATTTTTTTGCGGTACGCGGGCCTCTCACTGTTGTGGCCTCTCCCGTTGCGGAGCACAGGCTCTGGACACGCAGGCTCAGTGGCCATGGCTCACGGGCCCAGCCGCTCCGCGGCATGTGGGATCTTCCCAGACCGGGGCACGAACCCGTGTCCCCTGCATCGGCAGGCGGACTCTCAACCACTGCGCCACCAGGGAAGCCCCACAATGCTTATTTAATATGATGAACTCCACATTAGTCTTATTTTCTAGTTTTAAGTAAGAATTTTCCCATTTTTCAGTTATATAGTATTTACTTACTGCCATATTATTAAACGACTCAGAGCACCTCCTCCATCTTCATTTTTTTCCTTTACACGATGAATGAATTCAGGATCTGACAGTAGATGGTGCTATTATTTCAAAGACCATACAGTACCAAAGACTTTCAGATTATTTTAAGACTACAGAAACAAGTGAGAGAAAAGTGTGAAACTTGACACCGTTTTCTAGTTTGCAAAGGTTATGGAGTGGAAAGCTATTTTTATGTAGTGACCTATTCTGTCCTTTTGAGGGATAAAATAACAATGAAAGCTTCCCTTAGTAATTAATGAATTCTGGCTCCCTCGAAAAGAAGAGCTATATCCACATTTAATTTTCTCCTTTGAAGCAGCAACAATCACAGATGCTGTTGCTCATACCGACTGCCATTACAGACAAAAAGCAATTCACACGTGCTCAGCAATGCAAAAGATGATATTAAAATGTAAAACACGTGAATGTGAAGTTTCCTTAAAAATACTGAAAAAAATGATATTTCTAATATAAAGCAATTTATATGTAAAACATCTGTAATCACAAAAGCACCTTAAATACAATATTCAAATGCAAGCCATGAAACCCTGTATCTGACAATGATAAATCAGCATATTAAAAGCTTGCCTCTTCTGGCAGCAGATGTTCTTTGAAAGAGAATTGGTAACAGATGCACACCACAGAGGGGGCTCAAACAGTGGTGACACAGGCAAGGGCCTGAGTGGAGCCAAAGCTACACTGCTGGATCATGGCACCTGCAGCTAAAGCACAACTGCTGTCGAGGTTCCTGAAGAGCAACACTACAAGCTGTCTCTTTAAAACCCCATTACTTAGACTTAATGGCCATTGATGGGAACCCTTTACCTCTCTCAGTGGCAAAGGTTTAGATTATTCTCATTTTTCGTGCCCAAACAAAACACATGGTGATGGGCTCTCTTAAGGGTGGGCCACATTCTTCACCTAAATTTGCACCTCAGAACACCTAAATGTAAAGAAAAATGTAAACCAAATGATGGGTGATACTGTGGAAGTAATAAACACCGGTATTTGAAACATCTGGATAATTAATTGCATCATTTAAAAAACTGTATGAGTTTTGTTTTGCAGGGCCAGACATATTTTCAAACATGCACTTCTAAGAAATTTCAGTCTTTTAAATGGTGTCTCCTTTAACCCTTGAGCTCCTAATAAGAGACTTTTGAATTGAATACGGGTTTTAATTGTCAATTAACAATTCTGTTCTATTGGCACTGCTAATATCTCATGTCCCATATATGCCTCCTAACCCTGAGGATTACAGAATTGCATGAGTAATATCAAAAGTAAGTAATATGCCATTTTCAAAGGTTCTTTGAAAACAATGGTTAACACTGCTTTATTTCATATTATACACATTTTTCTGTTATTATCTACATGTGGCAATTTTAAGGCATGGTCTCAAATTCTTAGACATTTCTACCATTTAGAGGTGATGTCTATGCTCATTTCCCTTGAATCTGGGTGATTATTTTGACTAATATGATTCAAAGGAAATGATGTCACATGACTTTGACTTCAAGACAACATCAGAAGGAGCTTTAACGCTTTTGCCTGCATCTCTCAGAACGCTCACTCACTCACCACAGGACCCAGGTGCACAGGACCCTACATTCTGAGAAGTCCAAGCTGCATGAAGAGGTTGTGCCTTGATTAGGTGCCCCACTCCACAGCTGAGGCTACCCTTCCAGTCATCCCAGCCCAGGTGCCAGAATGAGTGAAAAACCTCCAAATAATTCCAGTTCCTAGATGTTGATCACCTCAGACATTTGAATCATTACAGCTAAGGCCCTGCTGTGTCCTTTTGGGATATCTGACCCACAGAATCACTAAGTGTAAGCTGTGGGTTAGTTTGTTACTCAGCAATTGACAACTGGAGCACCAGAGTTGGGTTATAAACTGCGGCAGCATTGCCAGTTATAAACTGTGAAGATATTCATATTGTATGTTTAATTTTAGATACTTCCAGTATCCCGAGTCTCCTAATAAATTTTCTTGCGTTGACCCTCTCCTCCCTCCATCCAACCTAGTTACAAAGCTAATTACAAACGTGTATCCCTGCTCTGCCATTCTGTACGTCTTCCTCCCCCACAAATATATCCTGCCTTCCCTTTGCTGGTAGTCCACCCTCCTTAGATGGATATTTACTGACCTTTATTCTCTGTCACCTACATATACGTATTTATTTCCAACTATTCCTACAAATGGTTTACTAAATCCTGTGAATTTCAACAGCAAAGAACTAGAAGAATCTCCAGGGTCATTTTCAAATTACATGTCTACTCTGTGAAATTCACCTCGAACCCAAGCACGCCTTGGAGAATCATTGATTCCGTTTTCCAGTGCAGTGGATAAGTTTATGGCTATCCTTAAAATACAATAAAGGGCATAGATGTAGTTAAGAACCTCTAAACTTTCATGTTATAGACATTGTTCCTCAATATCTTTGCTTTTTCTATTCTTACTATTTAGAATACTGTCTTCTGTTGCTTCCTCTTAGTTTATCAGAGTCAAATTATTTTTCAGTCAAGAAGCATATAAATTCCTTTTCCCTAGGTGTTCTTCCTAGGATTTAAATATGATGTTCCTAGATATCACGTATTGAACACTCAATGCCAGGCACTTTGCTTAGCTCTTTACATACATTATATCATGTTTCACTCCATTTTCTCAAATGCTTTCTATTACCAATCATTTGGCAATTGCCCTATCTTACTTTTCTCTGTTGTTTATACTTTTACTAACATTGTCTCAAATGTTTAAAATGACCCCTGAAAGACAATGATTTATTTATTTTTTTCTTGGTGTCCCTAGGATATTTATATAGTGAGCTGGGACATAATGGGTGACCAATAACAATTTATAAAAAAGGAACAATTCAGCTAAAAAATATTACTTACTGTTAGTATCAAGTCTATTATAATTTCTAGATATCTTTAATCACTGGCTCTTTTCATTATATCAATCAGGTTCTGAAATGATGTAATGAGATTTAATTTTGTTAGTAATTTTATAATTCCACTGAGGCTGTTCCCAAACACAATTTGTTCTCAGGTGCCTATTCTTACATGGCAAATTGGATATACTTTTTTAAGATGGGAGATAAGAACATTATATATTTCCTAACTTTCACTGAAGTTAATGGATTTCTACAGTACTTTGTTGCTTCAATCTAATTAATCCCTACTTTATGCCAAGGACTAGTGATACGTATTTTAAACACAGAATCATCTCTTCCACATTAGATTTCAAAAAAAATGTCTAATAAACATTTATATTAATGATGCATTTCAGAAACCTAGAAAGCAGTTTGAAAAGAAGTCATAAACCCCCTATAGTTAGCAAGATTTTCTCCAAATTTTCCTGTTCAAGGTGCATTAAAACTTGCTAAAGCTCATTAATTTCAGAAAAAAAAATGTACATGTCTTTCAAACTACAGTATACTATTTTAATATGTGAAATTCCTTAAGTCTTTTCTTTCTCGTGTATTTATACTTTTAACATCTAATGCCACAAATACATATGCAATAATATGTTTTCCATAATTCTATATGTTGCCAGTTCAGTGAAATATTTCTTTATGCCATTAGAGCAGCCTCATAAGTTCCATGGAGAAAAAAAGATATAGATCTTTTTGGCTGCATGTGTGTTTTAGACAACCTTCTTCTCCTTTTTTGTTTTAATTTTAACTTTGCTGCAGCTGTAAAAGATAAAATGTTGCAATGCCGCACTGGACAACTAAGGAGATGATTTTATTCAGGCTACTGCAATAGGGAAAACATTCATTAATGAGGAATTTCTCAAAAATAAATAAATAAGGAAGGAAGGAGACCTGGAGTCTTAGAGAGGCAGGTAAACAGGGAGCCATCTGTGAGTCTTAAGGGAGTCATGAAGATGGATGGAGATGAGTCATTGAGGAAGGGTAGAGGTGGGTCTTTTCTGACAATAAAAAGGGCAGGGTGGTCCTTTGCTGTTAGCCGCTAATTGGAACACAAAAGGGTGAGAACATGGGGTTCAGACAAAATTCAACCTTGTCTCAGGGAATGGGGATGGAAGAATGCTAGAAGTTAATGCACACAACTAGGAAGGAATTCTGATGACTTAGTGGTAGAAAACAAAAGGTCTAACCCTGGATATAGATCCCTAATGACAAATTATGACTGGTGGAAGAAGTGGTTTTAATTGTATAAATTAGACTGTGGGCAATGTGTTCCCAATTCTCTTAGCTTCAGTTTATCCATCCTCAACCCCCAACTCCCCACTGGGGATATGGGGTTATGGCTCCCTTAGAACATGAAGGGCCTCTGAAATGGGAAATAGAGCAAATAGGGAGAGGATTAACAGCATAGGAGGGTTCTGAATGCTTTGAAAGTGACTGTTTTAGAAACTGCTATTAAACTTCCTGTAAATGAGACTAGAACTGCAAAGACAAATGGAAACACAATTCTGGCATTAAAGTACTAATAAAGGTTTTAATATAATTTCCAGATAACATGGTTTGTACAGAGATTGTTTACCACCTCTTTCAACTTTACACCGAGTGAAAGCATCACACAGAGAACTACATAATGTCAGCTAACCCCTGCATTACTTATAGGTAAATGCTAATTAGCAAGGCTTCCAAGCTCCAGACAATAAAGAAGACCTACTTCACAAAATCAGTGCGTTTTGGACTTTGTGGAGAGCAAATGAGAAATGGAACTCAACTTCCAGCACCTGTCCAGTCCCACTGTGATGAGTATTCTGTGTAAAATGGTCACATGACAATTTATATGAGAAGACAAGCTATGGATAGGCATGATGAAGTAACTGCTTGAGAATGCCATTGTGTAATTGTACAAATTGTACTCTGGGAGAGTGAGTAAGACAATCTAATAGATGCTGCTTGCTAGATATGCATTTCTAATTTAGTTGATTAATCTTCTTCTGTCAAAACTACTTTATTTTTAACTACAGTTCTCACTGATTTTCCCTTTCTCTCGCTCTCTCTCTCTCTCTCTCTCGCACACACACACACACAATTTCACATTTCAAAGACTTTTACTAAGGCCAGTTTATTCTTCACAGCCTCATCTTCACATCAAACTTACCATAGATGAAGATACTGAACTACAGGTTAATGAAACAGTAAGTTCAAGATAACTTGGTGACACATCTAAAACTAGAACCCAGAGTTAGAAACTACTCCTACTAAGTAAAAAGCTAAAACTATATGCATTAAATGAATGCATGACAGAAGGAAGTGAGTCAAGTGGCAAATGGAGAATCTTTATCCATGGACTTAAAATTCAGGGGAAGTTATCATTTATTTGGTATCAGCAATTTTAACTACCTAATGATGTGGGGAAAAGGATGGCCAGTGAGAAAATTTTCAGTTGTATTGATTATTTTTACTTAATTATTATTTATGATATCTATTCACTATTTTAGTAATGAAAGTATGTATGTATTTCTGTGATTAATGTGGACTATAAGTACAGCAGAGTTAGCTACTGAAACTTTAGACCGAGTTTTCATGGCAAGACAAAACTTCACTCTGTCAGAGTGTACTCTATCTCAGTGTATATTTACTACCATTTTCAAACTTCAAACTCAGCTCTAAAATGTAGAAAGCAACCTTCTTTTTAACATATAAATTAGGTTGTATAATCAGGCAATTTTACTGTTAACCTCAAATATATTAAGGATATAGATAGAAATACATCACTGTAGTTATATATATATGTATATATATCTTTAAATTTCATTTTCTGAAACTTCCTTATCAGTATCTCAAAATTAATACATTTGAAAAATAGTTTGTGATGAACTATTGTTTGTAGTATTATAAGGTTCCAGGTAGAGATTAACTATAATCTTCCTTAAAGTGCTTTTAAAATCACAACTATTCCATTGGCAACTAATTCCTAGAGTTGATATTTGTCACTTTGACAGACACAAAAAAAGGTTTTTCCACTGTTCAAAATGTACTCAAGGGCTTCCCTGGTGGTGCAGTGGTTGAGAGCCTGCCTGCCGATGCAGGGGACACGGGTTCGTGCCCCGGTCCGGGAAGATCCCACATGCCACGGAGTGGCTGGGCCCGTGAGCCATGGCCGCTTAGCCTGCGCGTCCGGAGCCTGTGCTCCGCAACGGGAGAGGACACAACAGTGAGAGGCCCAAGTACCACAAAAAAAAAAAAAAATGTACTCAAGAAAAAAAAAAATATTTTATTCAGTTTCATTCAACACAATACGTACTAGGCCAGGTCAAAGTATGTGAATGTCAGAAATAGATTTAACTAGGTCTTGGAAGGTGAGGAAGGTGAGAGAGAGAACTATGAGAAGGGCTAAGGGAATAAAATCATATAAAAAAGAATATAAATGAAATCAGTGAGATAGGAAAGTTGGTGCAATTTAAGGGCTAGTAGTTAAAGACTCTGATGACTGAAGTTAGGTAGGTAGGGAAGTTTTCAGTGACCTGATAAGAAAGAATCTTAAATGGTAGGCCAAATAGCTTGTATTTCATTCTCTATGTAATAGGAGACAATGTAGGGTTTTTTTTTTTAACTTTTTTTTTTTTTTTGCGTTACGCGGGCGTCTCACTGTTGTGGCCTCTCCCGTTGCGGAGCACAGGCTCCGGACCCGCAGGCTCAGTGGCCATGGCTCACGGGCCTAGCCGCTCCGCGGCATGTGGGATCTTCCCAGACCGGGTCATGAACCCGCGTCCCCTGCGTCGGCAGGCGGACTCTCAACCACTGCGCCACCAGGGAAGCCCTTTTTTTTAACTTTTTATTTTATATTGGAATATAGTTGATTAACAATGTTGTATTAGTTTCAAGTGAACAGCAAAGTGATTCAATTATACATAAACATGTAGAAGAGATAAACAATGTAGGCTTTTGATAACGGAAATTGTCAACTTTACTCTTTGTTTAAGAAGAGAAATGTGATGGTGATATAAATCACAGATTGAAAAAACAAGGGACTGGAAATCAATACACCAATTAGGAAGCTATTATAATAGTCCTGGGAAGCATTGGGAAGAAAAGAGAGATCACTGAAACAAGTGGTGTGGTTAAGAGAGAAATGACAGAGTTTAAAAAGTGAATCAGAGAGTAAAGGTGATGGTGACTCAAAACTGAGTAAAAGGAAACAAGAAGGCTTGGAAAAGTAGGTAATGACATCACTTCTGTTGTGATTGTGGAGCTGTTGATGATACGGACTTGAGAGTCATGAAGTTAAAAGTAGAACTTAAAACTCTGAAGGTGGATGATACTTTCAAGGGCAAAGTGTGAGGCAAAAATAGACAAGGTTGATATTCAAATAAAGGATGAATTTACACTTAAGCAATTAGAGGAGGAAGCTACAAGGCATCTACAATAGAAAATTTATAGAAGTAGGAAGTACAGGTATTACTTGTACTTTATAGAAGTAGATGAGTACAGGTATTAAAAAAGGTAGAAGGTGGTGTTCAATAATTTTATGAATTAAAGTCATGAAGACGTCATTAGAAGGCCACCAGTTATTTCTAAGAGAGCAGTATCAGTCGAGTAGAACTGTGGAAAACCAGATGGTGTGGTGTGGCCGAGTGTATTGTGAAACCATGGTGGAATAGATACTCCTGTTTTGTGATACTAGCAATAAAGGCAAGGTAGTTTGGAAGTGCAGCTGAATCAGGAAAAATATATTTTAGCAGAGAGAAATCAGATTCCAGAAGGATTTGTTTCTTAGGCAAAAGAGTAGAGAGCTTAGGATAAGCTGGAGGATAAACTGAAGGGAAAAAAAGAGATAAGTCTGTAGAAAAAATGAAGAAAAATACAAGCTCCACCTGTAAATCAGAAATATTAATACTTAATTCTGGAGTTATTGTCAGGCTTGGTGGTTACTGTCTAGCTTCATGAATAATAGGCAAGTAATAAATGACAACTCATTACTTATCAATATAAAAAATATACAATTCATTTACATGCTATTAGTCAATATATTCATAGATGTGACTTTCAAGGAACAGAGCTTTTTTCCTGAAAAGCTAAATTTTTAGCTACTTTCTAAAATACATATCATATAACTTTCCCTTTTTTGAGACTATAAGAATGACATATTTTATCTTTTCTCGTGATTCAGTGTCATTTTGAAATCATCAATGATGTATTACTGTATTCCAGAAAAGTGAGACAAGCAAGAGAAACATCATTGTGGAGGCGGGCAAATGCCAATAAAACAATTCTTTCTTGTAGAGACAAAACCACTGAGCTGAATAAACACAGAGAGCAATGGTTTTAAGTTCTTCCTGCAACTTTTACTGACTTCACCTTGATTTCCTCCTGTTTTACCAGCCTCACAGGATCAGTTTAACTGGTAGATGAAAATCCACTTGGTTAACTGAAATGATCCCTGCAAATGCAGGGAAACATAGCAATCAAATTTTTAGAAAATTCAGAATAAACTGCAAGAAGCAAGCATAAATCAACAGGTTCCTCTCCCTACTTTGTGGATCCTACATTTTCAGATCAGCTACTTTTAGGGGAACTTCAACTTGGTTTTGAAGGAATCTAATAGAGAAGAACCATGCAGAATTTTAGTTCAAAAAAGCAAATGGGGCTTCCCTGGTGGCGCAGTGGTTGAGAGTCCGCTTGCCGATGCAGGGGACGCGGGTTCTTGCCCGGTCTGGGAAGATCCCACATGGCGCGGAGCGGCTGGGCCCGTGAGCCATGGCCGCTGAGCCTGCGCGTCAAGGAGCCTGTGCTCCGCAATGGGAGAGGCCACAACAGTGAGAGGCCCGCGTACTGCAAAAAAAAAAAAAAAAAAAAAAAAAAGCAAATGGCACAGGGTAACAAAACTGAATGACTGGGTAACCCAAATAGATTACTTCTGTTGATGGGACTGTTTTAGGGTGATCTCTCCTGGGTAATTGGATTGGCTTCCTGCTCAACCCAGGGTTTGTCACTGTGCCCTTTATAATCCATTGCATACTGTGATCCCCCCTGAAGAGTTAGTGCAAGCCTGTTAGAGTACGTCTGAGTGTGGTCTGATGCAGTGGTATTCAAACTATGTTCCTTAGTACTTGAGGGTTCCACGGGGGTGATTCAGGAACATGTGGTTAGTATGAAAGATTCCAAGAAGGTTTTGAAGAAAAGTGTTCAAGAAGGCAAAACTCCCAGAGCCCTTTCCTTACTTTAAAAAAATAACTCCACCAGTATCTGTTTAAATATCAGGAAAAAAAAAAAAAAGAAAAAGATAAAAAAGAATAATTCAAGGAATTGGGGGAGAAATAGCTGAAAAACGTTAGAATGTGGTGTCAAAGAAAAAAGGATGCAAGATGACATGTTGAAAAATACAGAAACATTTTCAAAATAAATGTGTAATTGAAGGAATTCGTGTTAAATGACTTCAATGAATGCTATTTGGGGAGAACAGCAACGATAGAAGTTAGATTGGGGGCTAAAGAAGCATGGAAAATGTTTGGAATTCCCACTAGGAAGAAAGGAATGGGGCTTAATTTGAGATAAATACTAGATTTGGCTAACACCAGGGCTGCCCAGCAGAGGTCATTTATTACATGAATCATAATCATTCTATAATTTTCCCCTCACTTCATTCTGTAAGTCAAAGGCAAGAAGAGAGAATACAATGAAGGTCATGAAACAATCTTATTTGAAAGGTACAGATTGGCAATATAAATACTAATCAATTTTAGATCAGAGTCTCAATTAATATTTGGATTGTAAGTAGAAAAATAATGGAAAAACACAGTAAGCTTATCTCATACGGTACTAAGCTGTGTAAAAAGTTTGTGCTCTGTGTTATATTATTGGATTCTAAAATAATGACAATGATTTGGACAATTCTTTGACACTCAAGAGTTGAAGATATGGGCCCTTTATCTAATTGTCCATATCCTTTTCTGTTACATGATTTTTAATAATAATTAATTTTTTGGTTAATATTTAAAATAACTAAAACCTGGCACTGCAGGTAAAATACTAGGTTTATATGAAAATACTTAGTTTTGTACCTTGGTTCGGATCCTTGTACACAAGGGAGCCACAAACTGAAGGGGTAAAGAGCACAGATCTGAAGTTCAGTCTCTATGAGTTGGGGTCCCTCTTAATTACATGCCTATGGGCAAGTTGCTGAAATTTTCTCAGTTTTCCTAACTGCAAAATGAGAATTTAAAAGTACCACATTCATAAGAAGCTGTGATCATTAAATAAAAAGCTCTATTTAATGAGTAATTCGTGGCCCATAGTTCGAGCCAACTACTATTAACAATACTATTATTGTCTATGATGTGGCATCACACCTTAAACATCATACTTTTAACAATTCTCTTGAGACCTGTTTTCTTCAACTCCTTTAACTTTATCTCCCATTAAAAAAAAATAGTACCAGAATGTAAGTTTCACGAGGGAAGGGGTTTCTGTTCAACTTTCTTCACTGCTCTGGAACCAGGACTTAAAATAGCAGCAAGTACATTATACGCTCTTAATAAATAGTTCTGAATAAATGTATACAATTTTATGCTTTAAAATGAAAGATCAGAATACTTAGATCAATACGCTTCTCTCTCCTTTTACATCTGTCCTTTTAACAGAAAGAAGAAAAAAGTTAACAGAAACAGAAAAAAGTTTATTACTTACAATCACAGCTAGTTAAATGGTGGATTTATACTGTTTGATAAAATGGATGCTTCTGCTAAGATAGAAAATAAAAATGAGGAACGCAGAGAGAAATACTGGTTTAATTTGTCTGAACAAATCCCAATAAATTAGTTTGGTTGGACATATCTTGTTAATATAGAAGAACATGCCACTTTGTGCCTCCTAGTCTTGGGAGGTCATATCTATAAATGATGAAGATGTGGAGATAATTCTAATGGGGAAAAACAAATCACTGGAGCTTCTGTGTTATTATGGCTGTTTAGAAATTACCAAAGGAGCCATTCTGCACTTGACTGTCACTTAAGGCTAATACCAACTATAAATGTTTTTAATTTTAACTAATACAGTATTTATACTGACATTCTTTCCATTTTCCCACTATTTCCCAAGGAGAAATACTTGCCACGGTAGGAATCAGCCAAGAGAAGAATAAAAAGGCATGGTATAAAATTTCAGTGACATGGATGGATACATATTGTGATAATTATACTCTGCCTCTCTAAAGTTTTCATGACTCTTTTAAATGAAAAAAAATGTTCTCTTAGGTAAAACTTTGAGTATAGGTATGTCTCTTTGCTATTTTTCACTCATTGGCAAAAAAAGACTCAACTACAATCGGCTAAAAAAAAATTTTTTTTCCTTTCTTCCCCAGCACATCAAAATTCATCTAGATGATAGGTATAGGACTATTATCATGGTACAGGCTATCAAATTTCCTTCAGTTATTGGATTTTTTTTCCTTTCCCCTTGGATTGTTTAAGAAGCAAAGCAATCATTTCACTGGAGAAAGTTCATTGGAGGAAGACGAAGTTACAAACAAGGATCAATATTCCAGGTGGCAAAGAAACTCAGTCATGTAAATCTCATTAAAATACATCACTATCATTGAATCAGCCATTATGAGAGCCTTAGGTACACTTTGAAGAAAGGCCCTATACTTGACAGATTTCCTTTTCCCCCTTGATGTGCCTCCTACCTCAAGTCACCATCACTTAAATACTATCCCTAAATCCATCATTTCTTCCAGGTGCTCTCAGCTGAAACCTGAAGATTATCTGAAGAGGGAAAGACACAAGCCACCAAAATCTTAAAATAAAACTGATGCTATTTGATAATCAGCTGGATTTTCCAAAAAAGATGACTCATGCAAATATGATGACAGAACTCTGGGGAGAAATTTCATCTTCACTCCATCAACTAGTCGCAGGGTAAACAGGATTCTAAAGTGTGGAGCGTGGGACTGGAGATGGTTCATATCCACAGAGTAACTGCCCTTTGGCAATTTGGTAAGAGAATAAAGTAAAGGTATAGCAGATAAAGGCTTGTGAAGTACATTCAAAGAATTTCATAATTTTCTCTATCTTTGCATTGGGATTTATAAATTGTGGACAGTTTTTTTGGTAGAAAGGAAACCACTTCATCCCTAAGTGCCAGTTTGAAGAAACTATCCTTCTCTACTCCCCACTATTTCTCCGATGGTCTCTTCTCTAAGGAAGTGGTTCTAACCATGTGTGCACATTAGAATCTCTGAGGAAGCTTAAAAATTACTAGTGTCTTGGCCTCAGCCTTGCAGATCCTGATTTAATTGGTTTGGACTGCAGCCAGGCCTTGGTTCTTTTACAGAGTGCCCTGGGTGCTGTGGATGTGCAGCATGGGATGAGAAACATTAGCTTACATACTGGGATCTTTTACTCTCTCCACTTGTCAACTAACATCTGTAGTTAAAACTAACTGTAACCGTTCTAACTCTAACCAATCAAAACGGTTAGAGTTAGTTTTAACTACAGATGTTAGCTGACAAGTGGAGAGAGTAAAAGATACCAGTCAGAATGGTCATCATCAAAAAATCTACAAACAATAAATGCTGGAGAGGGTGTGGAGAAAGGGGAACCCTCTTGCACTGCTGGTGGGAATGTAAATTGATACAGCCACTATGGAGAATAGTATAGAGGTTCCTTAAAAAACTACAAATAGAACTACCATACGACCCAGCAATGCCACTACTGGGCATATACCCTGAGAAAACCATAATTCAAAAAGAGTCATGTACCACAATGTTCATTGCAGATCTATTTACAATAGCCAGGACATGGAAGCACCCTAAGTGTCCATCGACAGATGAATGGATAAAGGAGATGTGGAACATATATACAATGGAATATCACTCAGCCATAAAAAGAAACAAAATTGAGTTATTTGTAGTGAAGTGGATGGACCTACAGTCTGTCATACAGAGTGAAGTAAGTCAGAAAGAGAAAAACAAATACCGTATGCTAACACATATATATGGAATCTAAAAAAAAAAAAAAAAAAGGTTCTGAAGAACCTAGGTGTAGGACAGGAATAAAGACGCAGACGTAGAGAATGGACTTGAGGACACAGGGAGTGGGAAGGGTAAGCTGGGACGAAGTGAGAGAGTGGCATGGACATATATACACTACCAAATGTAACATAGATAGCTAGTGGGAAGCAGCTGCATAGCACAGGGACATCAGCTCGGTGCTTTGTGACCACCTAGAGGGGTGGGATAGGGAGGGTGGGAGGGAGACGCAAGAGGGAGGGGATATGGGGATATATGTATACATATACCTGATTCACTTTGTTATACAGCAGAAACTAACACAACATTGTGAAGCAATTATACTCCAATAAAGATGTTTAAAAAAAACCAAAAAAAGCTAACTCTATATGCCCTTTTGTGGAAAAGGAGTTCTTAAACTATCAGGGATAGATATTTAACCCTTCCATTACCACCTAATATGTAGTAGGTAGTTTTCACATCTGTCCATGACCTGTCATTATGCAGCTCATAAAGTCTGTCCAAGGCTCTCCTATCTACTACTTTTCTTCCATATCTCCTCCCCTTTCCACCACCTCCTTCTCATGGTGCCCTCATGCTATGCCCCAACTTCCGTGGTTCCTCCATCTGGGTTTGCTCTCTTGACCATGACCCATACTGCTGGATAATATGCTGTGTTTCCATCTGTCCGAGTCCTTTTTTTATCCTACATGAGAGCTTGTAAACTTCTCAGGTAATTATACTTTGAGGCCTAAAAGTTTTGATGTAAGTAGGTGTGATTTTTCAGTTCTTCTTCAAGGAATGATTTATCACAAAGAAGTGAGAATTTCAAGCACCTTAATAGGTCACTAGAAAAGGAATTTTAGCATGGTGTAGCATTTACCAAAATTGATTCTCCAGAAATCCAGTCCCCTGAATGATTCTGGAGAGATTTTTTTTTTATTGCAATAAAATAAGTTCGTTAAAGGCTGCATTCTATGTCCCTGGTTTGAAGAATTCATGTATATACTAACATAATGAAGACACTGAAAATTACTTAAATAAATAGACTAGTTTTTACTTTGCTTTGTACAGTGTTTTGCAAACTTATCTGATCTTATAACCCATGTTTTCCCATAAAACTTCTATTGCATTGTGTATAAAATTGTCCCTCAATGAAGTCTCCTTTGTGGCAGTGGGGGTGTCCATCTAAAGGAGCTGGAAATGAATTCAGTTCATATAATGCCACCTAGAGCTCATGCACGAAAAAGCAACAACAGTAAAGAAGAAAAGCAATGTAGTAAAGCTATCATTTATTAAATAATTATTATATCATTATAATATATTATCCTATATCATCTCATAATTTATATGTATATCATGTGTGTATGTCACTGTGTTAAGTATATTTATAAATGAAGGTGATACTAAGTATTTTTGTTAAACATCCCACTGCATCAAATCCTCAATCATAAAGTAGGCATAATTATAATCTGCACTTTATAGAAAGAGAAACTTTGACTCAGAGAGATTAGGGCATAAATCTAAAATAACGTGATTAAACCCCCAAGAATCTGGAAATTAAAGTCTTGTCCAATTCCAGGCACATTTCTTAACTATTTTATGCTAGACCACCTCCTGTGGCACTGTGGTACACCAGTACAGGGGGAAAGCTGCATGGTAAGGAAATGGTGGACTGCATCACCTAATTGCACAGCACCCTGGATCACTTCCCTTATCAACATAAGTAGTTTATCTTATCTTAAATATTTAATATATTTTATTCTCATTTGTACCAGAAGCAGATTATTGACAACAAAAAAATAAAGTTTAAAATAAATAAGGCAATTACACTATGTTATAGTTAGGCATAAAAGTTAATTCTAAGCTTTTTAGCAGGCAGTGAAAAAGGGGGAAAACAATCCATTGCATGCTCCATCACATCCAAAATATAAAAACAAACAAGTGAATCAACACAAGCAAAATTTTTTCTTGATACTGAGATAAGAGGTTTTTGTTTCCCAAGGGTATTCATAATGAGCCCTGTGAACAGTGTCCTCACAGCAGATTATTCTCTGTTTCCCTGGCTTGCATTTTATCAAGTTTTTTCAACAAAGACCAAGGGCAGTGTACCAAAGCATGACTCAGCAAATGGCTGATCACCCAGGCAGTGTGGAGCTGGTGGTGGAGGTGAGAGGGCGGGTGCAGAACAACGTCTTGTATTCTAGGTGAAGAGTTGTCTGTTGGTCTCTGCCAAATTCAAGGACGGACTATTTTAGAGCATCCAAGGGAATGGATGGACTGTAATACATTCAAGCAATTCTTCATAAATATTGTTTCTCTCAATCCAATGAAGCCTTTGATAGTTATCAGTAGGGAGTTCTGGCTTATAATCCTAGCATACACCTAGAAAACCTATTATCCAACAAATAGAATCTGATCATCAAGCATCTGTCTTCCTAGGTATTTCTTTGAGGTCTCTTTTAACTCTCCCTGACCTACCCCCTCTGTATTATATAAAGGAGAAGCAGCTTTAAAAAAAAAAAAAAATCTTTTCCAATAATCTTTCCTGAGGCAACTAGACAGCTCTAAAACATTAGCAGCCCATATCTGTCATTTCAAGGTAGTTTTCTATAGTTTTCATCTTCTGTTCTTGTTTGTTTTCTATCCAAAATGTAGAAAGGGGTTAGGGGATAAGGGAGGTCACGGTACAGTCTTTAACCACTCTTTTGGAACTGCCCGAGAGCCCCCATCCACATCAACCTCAGAAGGAGTTCATCTCTTCTTTGACCATTCACCACATGGGGTGGGTTGAACTTCATGGTTCAAACAAAGGAAAGGTCATTGTAATTCCCTCTGGGAAATTTTTGTGAACACTTATTCTGGCACATGGCTCTGGTCCTGTACTTTGCATAAACAGTAAGGAGAATCATCTTCCTCCATGAGCCCTTAAACTCATTTCCATGTGTGGAATTGGTTCAATTCAGTCACTGAAATTAAGGAATTATATGATTTATAGAGCTAATTGCTGAGTTAAAACGGGAAAAGATTTCCATCACATCCATCATTCAAGTCTTGTGGGTTTTGTCTAAAAAAGCAAGCTGATTCAGAAAAACTAAAATATTTACTTTTCACTTGCTTTATTGGTTATCTATGTGATGGATATTTGTGTTCCAATTCAACCAGGGCCTATCACTGTTGGTGGGGGGGGGGGTAGGACGGAGGAGCAGAGAGGAAGAATTAGTTGATGATATTTACCTTGCTTGTTTTCTCCTAGAAATTCTGAAATTGGCTAACTTCCTCTTACAGAGACATATAGCCAGGAAAAAATACTATCTAATTTCCTGATTTCTGTAGTTGAAAAGATAAACAAGTTTTCTGGCTTTGAATCCTCTTCCATCAAATACTAAGAGTTGTGTAAAGTCAGGTCTGCATGTGTAAAGTCAGGTCTGCATGTTAACTGAATCTTTTCTCTCTGCAAATCACTGCCACAGATGCTCCAGACAACATTAACAAAGAAGATGGAACAGACTTTATCTTCAGAAAGCATCAGTATTTTTTATAAGAGAACTTCAGTCCCACATAAGAGTGAGAGTGCATGAAATGGACAGAAGAGAAGGGATGATCAGAGGATGGTCAATATTTGGGGAAATGAAAAAAAAAAAAACCAACTTTCTTCATGTGGTGCTATTGCTGATGACAGGATCCAGACTGCAATTGTGTGAGGAAGTGACTGGATTGGGGTGGAGGAAATAATCCTTATGGAGGAAATAATTCTTACTTCTATAGAGGTCAAGCCATCTTCTACTTATTAGATCATTTGCTTCTATGTTGAAATCCCTAAGAATAATGGCAGGCTCGTGTGGAAGAGAAGACATTTATCTGGTGAATGAGGGAGAGGACAAAGATATAACAAAAACAAGGCAGAATAATACTAGTAAAATCTGATGACACGTTCCAAAGAAACTAGAATTTGTGAAAATGGGAGAAGGAGAATTTTTTTGCACATAAAAACTGGGAGCATACAACCCCTTAGGCTTAGAGCTTTGAGGCTCATGCAACTGAGTATGGGAGGGAACAAAAAGGGGAAGCTAGGACCTCAGGAGATGGTCCCATTAGTTAGAAAATAGATCTTTGGAGAAGAATGTAAGGATGTAGAGAAGTCTGTTGATCACAGACCCTGAATCCCATAGGACATAGTAATAAGGGCTTGGGGAGAAGAGGTGAGAATAGGAGATGGGTCTTGGTAGAATATGTCTGGTGCCATATGGGAATAAATGTCTGTGTGATGACTGAAGATCTAGGTTGCTTGGGCTTTGCACAAAGATGGGGGCGAAAGGAAAGGTTGGTTATTAATAATGCAATGAACCTCAGGCCTCAACTTTTGGTAAAAGCAAGAAGAGACAAGATTTCATTTTGACTGGGATGACCCTCTAGACTGAAGGTGTTGAGGGACTGCAAAAATATCAGAAGCAACAATCTGGGGTGGAAAGGCCAGGTACCAGCCAATATGGGAACAGTGTTCTGCCCAGCCACTGTAGCAAAGAGCACAGCTATTCGTGATAAATTTACTAGATCCACTTATTCTGACAACTGATAAATGCATATGTATTTTATAAAAATAGTATCATCGCAACCACCAATAGTATAATCCTAACTACAACGTATTAAGCACTTGGTATGTATCAGGTACTTTGTATACAATGTTTTAGTAATCCTCACAACAATAGCCCCTGATGTTAGATGTTATAATCTTAATTTGCAGTGATGTAATTGTAGCTTTTTGAGGTCAAGGTCATTGAAACAGGAAACTAGAAATCTAGTGGAGGTTTTTTCTGGCTTCAGAACAAATGATCTTTCCAACCTTTCAAAATTGAGTTCTACCTTACAGCTGAAACCAATTTCTAATGAAATCTATTCGTCACTTTAATCTGGTGGTTTTGAAAGTGTCATCCCTGAACCAGCAGTATCACCATCACCTGCAAACTTGTTAGAAAGTCAAATTCTCTGTCTGCCCAGACCTACTGAATCAGATAATCTTGGAAATGGACTCAAAAATCTATGTTTAAGAAGTCCTCTGATACTGATGCATGCTAACTTTTGAGAACAACTGCTTAGTCATAAATCTTTGCAGAATGAACAGGACATATAATTAATACCACATTTCCTCTTTTTGTGTATGAACAGGATTTGAGCAATTGCTCAGCATAGTAATAGCATGATCTTCCCCTGCAATTCTAAATTTCAATTCTGCAATAAAATCTTGTGAGAGATACTGTTTGGAAAATGGCCCCTCAACTTTTTTATAACTGCTTTAGATATACCCCAAGCCTCAAAAATCTATCCAACCAGGGGTCAGGTCTTAAAGAATCACAGGTTGGCTTCATCTTTTGAGACTCTGTTAGGTATTTATGATAATTCGTCCATTCTTTGACCTCTATTTTAAAGTTATTTTCTCTTTCATGCCTCCAAAGACTTAGACCTGTTTTTAGGTTTCGTTTTGCCTAAAGGAAAGGTATATCCAAAGCTAACAGTTTATTTCAGCAAGGAGCCTCAGGAAATCTTAGCAGAAAAAGGTCAGCGTGTCATTACCTGCTATGAGATACTGGTGTGCTGATATGTAAGTTTAAGCACTAACTTGATAAGCACTGAAATTACTGGAAAACACTCTCTAGAAAATAGCAGTGAAAAAATTTATTCTGTGAAATAACTTCACTGAAACAGGGTTTTAAAGGTTCTGACTTGAATACCCAAACATTTTAAAAAAGGACACTGTGCCTAGTATAGGGTGAACAATCAAAGAATGTGAATTGAATGAATGAATGTACGAACACACTTCAAGAATCAAGAATTAGATTACATTCTGAGAAAAGAAGGCACGAGTGTAATACATCTTATGATAGCAGGTCTATCTGGAGATATAATCCATGTTTTGGAATAGTAAACACATTAAAAAGATGACTGTTAATCAAAACTAATTTTTCTAATATACTCAGTACTCAATAAATGTTTTTGTTTGTTGCTGATAACCATTCAGAATACATTCGTAGAAAGTACTGCTGGTGAGACCTTCAAGATGGCGGAGGTGTAAGACGTGGAGATCACCTTCCTCCCCACAAATACATAGAAATACATCTACATGTGGAACACCTCCTACAGAACACATACTGAACGCTGGCAGAAGACCTCAGACCTCCCAAAAGGCAAGAAACTCCCCACAAACCTGGGTAGGGCAAACAAAAAAAGAAAAAACAGACAAAAGAATAGGGATGGGACCTGCACCTCTGGGGGGGCAGCTGTGAAGGAGGAAAACTTTCCACACACTAGAGGCCCCTTCACTGGCAGAGACGAGGGGTGGGCAGTGGGGAAGCTTTGGAGCCATGGAGGAGAGCGCAGCAACAGGGGTGTAGAGGGCACAGCAGACAGATTCCCGCACAGAGGATCGGAGCCGACCAGCACTCACCAGCCCGAGAGGCTTGTCTGCTCACCTGCCAGGGCGGGCAGAGGCTGGGAGCTGAGGCTCGGGCTTCAGATGTCAGATTCTAGGGAGAGGACTGGGGTTGGCTGCATGAATACAGCCTGAAGGGGGCTAGTGCACCACAGTTAGCCGGGAGGGAGTCTGGGAAAAGGTCTGGAGCTGCCTAAGGGGCAAGAGACCATTGTTTCGGGGTGCGTGAGGAGAGGGGATTCAGAGCACCACCTAAACGAGCTCCAGAGACGGGCACGAGCCACGGCTATCAGCTCAGACCCCAAGGACGGGCATGAGACGCTAAGGCTGCTGCTACAGCCACCAAGAAGCCTGTGTGCGAGCACAGGTCACTATCCACACCTCCCCTCCCGGGAGCCTGTGCAGCCCGCCGCTGCCAGGGTCCCGTGATCCAGGGACAACTTCCTGGGGAGAACACACGGCGCACCTCAGGCTGTTGCAAAGTCATGCTGGCCTCTGCGGCCACAGGCTCACCCCACATTCTGTACCCCTCCCTCCCCCCCGGCCTGAGTGACCCAGAGCCCCCGAATCAGCGGCTCCTTTACCCCTTCCTATATGGGCAAAGAACAGCTGCCCTCAGGTGACCTACACGCAGAGGCGGGGCCAAATCCAAAGCTGAACCCTGGGAGCTCTGCGAACAAATAAGAGAAAGGGAAATCTCTCCCAGCAGCCTCAGAAGCAGTGGATTAAATCTCCACAATCAACTTGCTGTACCTGCATTGGTGGAAAACCTGAATAGACAATGAATCACCCCAAAATTGAGGTGGTGGACTTTGGGTTCGTTTTCTGCATCAGATTTGTTTCTGGTTTTATGCTTACCTTAGTATTTAGAGTTTATTATCATTATAGATTTGTTTACTGATTTGGTTGTTCTCGTCCTTTTTTCTTAATATATAGATATATATATATATTTTTTTCCTTTTTCTCTTTATGTGAGTGTGTATGTGTATGCTTCTTTGTGTGATTTGGTCTCTATAGCTTTGCTTTTACCATTTGTCCCAGGGTTCTGTCTGTCCTTTTTTTTTTTAGTATAGTTTTTAGCACTTGAAATCATTGGTGGATTTGTTTTTTGTTTTCGTTGCTCTCTTCTTTCCTTCCTTCTTTCCTTTTTTTAACTTTTAATAATTTTTTTATTTTTCATTTTAAAAATTTTATTTTATTTTTCTTGCTTTCTTTCTTTTTTTCTCCCTTTTCTTCTGAACCATGTGGCTGACAGGGTCTTGCTGCTCCGGCCAGGTGTCAGGCCTGTGCCTCTGAGGCAGTAGAGACAAGTTCAGGACATTGGTCCACCAGAGACCTCGTGGCTCCATGTAATATCAAACAGTGAAAGCTCTCTCAGAGATCTCCATCTCAACTCTAAGACCCAGCTCCACTCAACAACCAGCAAGCTACAGTGCTGGACACCCTATGCCAAACAAATAGCAAGACAGGAACACAACCCCACCCAGTAGCAGAGAGGCTGCCTAAAATCATAATAAGGTCACAGACACTCCAAAACACACCACCGGATACGGTCCAGCTCACCAGAAAGACAAGATCCAGCTTCATCCACCAAAACAAAGGAACAAGTCCCCTCCACCAGGAAACCTATACAACCCACTGAACCAAGCTTAGCCACAGGGGCCAACACCAAAAACAATGGGAACTACGAACGTGCAGCCTGTGAAAAGGAGACCCCAAACACAGTAAGTTAAGCAAAATAAGAAGACACAGAAACACACAGCAGATGAAGGAGGAAGATAAAAACCCACGAGACCAAACAAATGAAGAGGAAATAGGCAGTCAACCTGAAAAAGAATTCAGAGTAACGATAGTAAAGATGATCCAAAATCTTGGAAATAGAATGGAGAAAATATAAGAAACATTTAACAAGGACCTAGAAGAACTAAAGAGCAAACAAGCAATGATGAACAACACAAAAAATGAAATTAAAAATTCTCTAGAAGGAATCAATAGCAGAATAACTGAGGCAGAAGAACGGATACATGACCTGGAAGATAAAATAGTGGAAATAACTAAGACAGAGCAGAATAAATAAAAAAGAATGAAAAGAATTGAGGACAGTCTCAGAGACCTCTGGAACAACAATTATGCACCAACATTTGAATTATAAGGCTCCCAGAAGAAGAAGAGAAAAAGAAAGCGACTGAGGAAATATTTGAAGGATTATAGTTGAAAATTTCACTAATATGGGAAAGGGAACAGTCAATCAAGTAAAGGAGGTGCAGAGAGTCCCATACAGGATAAATCCAAGGAGAAACATGCCAAGACACATATTAATCAAACTATCAAAACTTAAATACAAACAAAAAATATTAAAAGCAGCAAGGGAGAAACAACAAATAACATACAAGAGAATCCCCATAAGGTTAACAGCTGATCTTGCAGCAGAAACTCTGCAAGCCAGAAGAGAGTGGCAAGACATATTTAAAGTAATGAAAGGGAAAAACCTACAACCAAGATTACTCTACCCAGCAAGGATCTCATTCAGATTCAACAGAGAAATTAAAACCTTTACAGAGAAGCAAAAGCTAAGAGAATTCAGCACCACCAAACCAGCTTTACAACAACTGCTAAGGAACTTCTCTAGGCAGGAAACACAAGAGAAGGAAAAGACCCACAATAACAAACCCAAAACAATTAAGAAAATGGTAATAGGAACACACATATGGATAATTACCTTAAATGTAAATGCATTAAATGCTGCAACCAAAAGACATAGACTGGCTGAATGGATACAAAAACAAGACCCGTATTTATGCTGTCTACAAGAGACCCACTTCAGACCTTGGGACACACACAGACTGAAAGTGAAGGGATGGTAAAAGATAGTCCATGCAAATGTAAATCAAAAGAAAGCTGGAGTAGCAATTCTCATATCAGACAATATAGGCTTTAAAATAAAGACGATTACAAAAGACAATGAAGGACACTACATAATGATAAAGGGATCAATCAAAGAAGACGATATAACAATTGTAAATATTTACACATCCAACATAGGAGCACCTTGATACATGAGGCAAATGCTAACAGCCATAAAAGGGGAAATCAACATTAACACAATCATAGTAGGGGATATTAACACCCTACTTTCACCAACGGGCATATCATCCAAAATGAAAATAAATAAGGAAACAAAAGCTTTAAATGATACATTAAACAAGATGGACTTAATTGATATTTATAGGACATTCCATCCAAAAACAACAGAATACACTTTCTATTCAAGTGCTCACGGAACATTCTCCAGGATAGCTCATATCTTGGGTCACAAATCAAGCCCTGGTAAATTTAAGAATATTGAAATCGTATCAAGTATCTTTTCCAACCACAATGCTAAGAGACTAGATATCAACTACAGGAAAAAATCTGTAAGAAATACAAACACATGGAGGCTAAACAATATATTACTAAATAACCAAGAGATCACTGAAGAAATCAAAGAGGAAATCAAAAAATACCTAGAAACAAATGACAATGAAAACACGATGACCCAAAACCTATGGGACGCAGCAAAAGCAGTTTTAACAGGGACGTTTATAGCAATACAATCCTACCTCAAGAAACACGAAAAATCTCAACTAAATAACCTAACCTTACACTTAAAGCAATGAGAGAAAAAAGAACAAAATAATCCCAAAGTTAGCAGAAGGAAAGAAATCATAAAGATCAGATCAAAAATAAATGGAAAAGAAATGAAGGAAACAATAGCAAAGATCAATAAAACTAAAAGCTGGTTCTTTGAGAAGATAAACAAAATTGATAAACCATTAGCCAGACTCATCAAGAAAATAAAGGAGAAGACTCAAATCAATAGAATTAGAAATGAAAAAGGAGAAGTAACAACTGACATTGCAGAAATACAAAAGATCATGATAGATTACTACAAGCAACTATTAGATACAAACAACTATATGCCAATAAAATGGATAACCTAGAAGAAATGGACAAATTCTTAGAGAAGCACAACCTTCCAAGATTGAAACAGGAAGAAATAGAAAATATAAACAGACCAAGCACAAGTACTGAAACAGAGACTGTAATTAAAAATCTTCCAACAAACAAAAGCCCAGGGACCAGATGGATTCACAAGCAAATTCTATCAAACATTTAGAGAAGAGCTAACACCTATCCTTTTCAAACTCATCCAAAATATAGCAGAGGGAGGAACACTCCCAAACTCATTCTACGAGGCCACCATCACCCTGATACCAAAACCAGACAAAGATGTTACTAAAAAAGAAAATTACAGGCCAATATCACTGATGAACACAGATGCAAAAATCCTCAACAAAATACTAGCAAACAGAAACCAAGAGCACATTAAAATAATCATACACCATGATCAAGTGGGGTCTATCCCTGGAATGCAAGGATTCTTCAATATATGCAAATCAGTCAATGTGATAAACCATATTATCAAATTGAAGGATAAAAACCATATGATAAGCTCAACAGATTCAGAAAAAGCTTTTGACAAAATTCAACACCCATTTATGATAAAAGCTCTCCAGAAAGTAGGCGTAGAGGGAACTTAACATAATAAAGGCCATATAGGACAAACTCAGAGCCAACATCTTTCTCAATGATGAGAAACTGAAACCATTTCCTCTAAGATCAGGAATAAGACAAGGTTGCCCACTTTCACCAGTATTATTCTGCAGAGTTTTGGAAGTTTTAGCCACAGCAATCAGAGAAGAAAAAGAACTAAAAGAAATCCAAATCGGAAAAGAAGTAAAGCTGTCACTGTTTGCAGATGATGTGATACTATACACAGAGAATCCTAAAGATGCCACCAGAAAACTAATAGAGCTAATCAATGAATCTGGTAAGGTAGCAGGATACAAAATTAATGCACAGAAATCTCTTGCATTCCTATACACTAGTAATGAAAGATCAGAAAGAGAAATTAAGGAAACAATCCCATTCACCACTGCAACAAAAAGAATAAAATACCTAGGAATAAACCTACCTAAGGAGACAACACACCTGTATACAGAAAACTATAAGACACCAATGAAAGAAATTAAAGATGATACAAATAGATGGAGAAACATACCATGTTCTTGGATTGGAAGAATCAACATTGTGAAAATGACTCTACTACCCAAAGCAATCTACAGATTCAATGCAATCCCTATCAAACTACCACTGGCATTTTTCACAGAACTAGAACAAAAAATTTCACAATTTGTATGGAAACACAAAAGACCACAAATAGCCAAAGCAATCTTGAGAAAGAAAAACGGAGATGGAGGAATCAGGCTCCTGGACTTCAGACTATACTACAAAGCTATAGAAATCAAGACAGTATGGTACTGGCACAAAAACAGAAATATAGATTAATGGAACAGGATAGAAAACCAAGAGATAAACCCACACACATATGGTCACCTTATTTTTCATAAAGGAGGAAGAATATACAATGGAGAAAAGACAGCCTCTTCAATAAGTGGTGCAGGGAAAACTGGACAGCTACTTGTAAAAGATGAAATTAGAACACTCCCTAACACCATGCACAAAAATAAACCCAAAATGGATTAAAGACCTAAATGTAAAGCCAGACACTATAAAAACTCTTAGAGGAAAACATAGGCAGAACACTTCATGACATAAATCACAGCAAGATCCTCTTTGACCCACCTCCTAGAGAACTGGAAATAAAAACAAAATAAACAAATGGGACCTAATGAAACTTCAAAGCTTTCGCGCAGCAAAGGAAACCATAACCAAGACGAAAAGACAACCCTCAGGATGGGAGAGAATATTTGCAAATGAAGCAGCTGACAAAGGATTAATTTCCAAAATTTACAAGCAGCACATGCAGCTCAGTATCAAAAAAACAAACAACCCAATCCAAAAATGGGCTGAAGACCTAAACAGACATTTTTCCAAAGAAGATATACAGATTGCCAACAAACACATGAAAGGATGCTCAACATCACTAATCATTAGAGAAACGCAAATCAAAACTACAATGAGGTATCACCTCACACCAGTCAGAATGGCCATCATGAAAATATCTACAAACAATAAATGCTGGAGAGGGTGTGGAGAAAATGGAACCCTCTTGCACTGTTGGCGGGAATGTAAATTGATACAGCCACTATTGAGAACAGTATGGAGATTCCTTAAAAAACTAAAAATAGAACTATCGTACAACCCAGCAATCCCCCTACTGGGCATATACCCTGAGAAAACCATAATTCAAAAAGAGTCATGTACCACATGACTAGGTTCATGAAGGTTCTGAAGAACCTAGGGGCAGGACAGGAATAAAGACGCAGATGCAGAGAATGGACTTGAGGACATGGGGAGGGTGAAGGGTAAGCTGAGATGAAGTGACAGAGTGGCATGGACATATAAACACTACCAAATGTAAAACTGATAGCTAGTGGGAAGCACCCGCATGGCACAGAGAGATCCGCTTGGTGCTTTGTGACCACCTAGAGGGATGGGAGGGAGATGCAAGAGGGAGGAGATATGGGCATATATGTATAGCTGATTCACTTTGTTATACAGCAGAAACTAACACACAATTGTAAAGCAATTATACTCCAATAAAGATGTTAAAAAAAAAAAGTATTGCTTTTCCTTGCAGATGGAGGTATTGAGAATTATGTTGAGTTACTGCATTCTGAGATATCCAATCCTTGCTTATATCCCCATGGTACAGGGATTTCACACATATAGATACACAGTATATTTTGAAAAATAGTTAATTATTTTTATATATCCAAAATTAATGAGAGGGACTTCCCTGGTGGTGCAGTGGATAGGAATCTGTCTGCCAATGCTGGGGACATGGGTTCCATCCCTGGTCCGGGTAGATCCCACATGCCGTGGAGCAAGTAAGCCCATGCGCCACAACTACTGGGCCTGCGCTCTAGAGCTCGAGAGCCACAACTAATAAACCCATGCACCACAACTACTGAAGCCCTCATGCCTGGAGCCCATGCTCCGCAACAAGAGAAGCCACCACAAGGAGAAGTGCACCACAATGAAGAGTAGCCCCCGCTCGCCACAACTAAAGAAACAGCAATGAAGACCCAATGCAGCCAAAAATAAATAAAAATTAAATCTTTAAGAAAAAAAATTAACCAGAATAGTTTTAATATACAAATAACTCATGACAATAGCTTTTATCTCTATTGGGGTCCCTCTAAGTCTCTGGGCCACAGTTGATTCAGTTGTAAAATGGAAAAATAATATGATAGCTGTATACACATGGTACTGACTTCTAATTCAGTGTGGGATTCCTTGTAGAAAAAACCATACTGGAGTATTTGTAGAAGAAAATTTAAACTTTGATTGTTTTAATTAAAAAAATAAGCTTATGGTATTCCTCTGAAAGCCTAAATGTCTACAAGGCCCCAAACTGGGACATGACATCCTTCTTCCACACACAGGGCTCTTTATGAAGTACCTTCTGTGTTATCTCTGGGTTCTGACTTTCATCTAGAAAGGAAGGCAGGAAACTATCATTATACTGAGAGTGAACTTAGTAACTACCACGATGCTAGGTATTCTCCCTTTCACACCTCATTTAATATTACAGAGGAGAGGCAAAGGAAATAATATATTTAAAATTACATCATAACTAAGTATTAAGCAAATGCTGTGTATTTCATTATTTCTTCATAACTTTTTCATGTGGAAAAATGAACAAATTCCTTAGGAAAGAGAGTTCCGAGCACTATGGAACTGAACAGTTTATTATTAATCACCTGCTCCTTTTTAGGCTCAGTCCCAAGTGATGCTGAGGGATACAAACTCTATTGAAACACAAGTCCTTTTTATTCATTGATAGCCAACCATCTCAAAAAATTCTTTAATCTCTATCATTTTTTCACCTTACAAAACCTCATCCTCAAGCCTCCCACTCTGGACACTGAAAACACTGAGGAAGTAGGAGGAGTTGCTAAGAACAGTAACAATGCTTTGAATGACACTGATAATAACTTTTGAGTATTTACTATACTCCAGGCACTATCTAATAGTACCTTCATTTAATAACCATATAAAATGGGTAGTATACCTGTTAAGCCCACTTTATGGATAAAAAGACAAAATCTCATAAAGGATTAATAACTGTCACAAGGCAAGCTAATAAGTGGAGGTGACAGATACAACCCCAGGCACTCTGGCTGTGAGTCTGTGCTTTGACATCTAGTCCTGAGGCTCTTTAATTATACAGTATGGGAATATATTAATAATGTTGGACTTAGACCATTTTTAGAGCATATTTCTTTCTTTCACCCTTAAAAATTGGGAGAAACTTAATATTCTTCCTCTTTAATAAACATCTGTATTTCTAAATTACATCTGCTTTGTAATAAGCAGGAAGCTAACTTTATCCTGTCTTAGAAACACTAATGGAGCTGTATGCACTAATGTAAAATAAGCAAGAGTATCTAACAGACACACGTGGGCACCTTATACCCAATAGAAACATGTGTACTTTATATCCAGTAGACATATGTGCACATCTTGGGATGACTGTTTTGTACTAGGATTTAATAAAAAATGATTTCCATGATTATAGATGCAAGTATAAATTCGTTATTTGGGCCCTGTCTCTAAGTATTTCCTAAGAGAGTAGCTTGCACATAACAAGTGTTTATAAAGAAATTTGCGTGCGTGGAAAGAAGATGGAAAAAGTACAGAAAAAGAGGTAAATTGAAAAATGAAATTGAAAGCAATCATGATATACAAACTTAGTTACTGAAATATAACTGGCTTAAAGGATTATGCTTAAAATCAAGGTAAGTGGAACTCTCTGGGGGAACCAGTTACTAAGACTCACTTGGGCAACATGACCAGCATTGAATAGGATTCCTGACTTGCCTCAATAGAGAATATGGTCTCATCTCTCACCAACTTTCTGATCTTTGAATTTCTTACTTGACTTAATGTTTTTTTTTGTTGTTGGTTGTTGTTTTTTTGTTTGTTTGTTTTTTGCGGTATGCAGGCCTCTCGCTGTTGTGGCCTCTCTCGCTGCGGAGCACAGGCTCCGGATGTGCAGGCTCAGCGGCCATGGCTCACGGGCCCAGCCGCTCCGCGGCATGTGGGATCTTCCCGGACCGGGGCACGAACCCGTGTCCCCTGCATCGGCAGGCGGACTATCAACCACTGTGCCACCAGGAAAGCCCTGATGTATGTTTTTTAATTGGGGTTTTGTTCCATCGTGTAATAGAATATTTAAGTCTCACTGATGTTCTGACTAAGCTCAGTGACACATAGGCAATTATGGAATCCTTTAGAAATAACAGTTGCTAACAACTTACCCAGGTTCTTAGAATCAGCCTTGAGCCCTGAATAGATACCAGTAGATTCAGGACCCCTGATCTAATCAGTTGTCCAATTTTCTTTTTCTGCTTCATAACTGGTTTTTGGTAGTCCCTAATATACTTCTTCCCTTTCATTACTGACTACAAACCTTTATTCAGAATCCTATACAATTGCTTCTTAAGATACCATCAAAGACAAATTCTCTGGAAACTGAACTTTTATGGTCAAACAGCACTGTTAAAAAAAAAAAATTAAGTTCACTAAAAAGTGTGACTGAACTTAGACTAATTTTATTCAACATAGCTGGATGAATGAATACTGAATGGAACTGTGCCTAGGAAAAAAATGCAACCGTTTTTCAGAAATAGAGTTTGAAAACATTCAGCTTATTTCCAGAAAAGAGTTATTGTCAGATTTGTGGTCAGTTATCAAGTGCACTGCTGCCCTTACTCTATCAATTAAATGTATGCCCATTCTTTGATACCTAGATAAATCAAACTTCTGGGAAGCCTTCACTGATCACATTAGTCCACAATGATTTCTCTCCCCATTCAACTCTAGTGTGACTCTCTGAATCACACCGCTCAATAGTGTTTATATGCTTCTTAACTTTGTTCCATGTATTCAGTCATATTTAATCAACAAAATTGGAAGCTCTTCAAGGGCAGAGGTCAGACCTCATTTGTTTTTCATACTCCCCCAGGTACTTAGCACCAGTGTCTGCCATGGAAATACTCTGTTGAATGATTCAGTGAATCAAGTGCCAGGTTATTACTCACTTTGGTATCTAGACCCTTAAGCAGGGAGAGATAGGGCCCCAAAGTGGAAAGCAAGACTTGTCTCAACAGAACTGGACAAACAATTCAAGTCAATTCAGATCAATGAACATTTATTACCCAGACTACTGCAGTCTCCACTGATCTCTGTTTTCTTTGAACTTCTGAGCACTCTTGTCTCTAATACTCAACAAAACATTTACTCGTGTGTTCTCTTCTACCATGATTTAACTGTTCTGGGTGTATTTGTCTCATTTCCCCTCCATTAGGGTGTATGAGGTTTAGCCAACTGATAATCACTTACATTTAACCATTTTGACCTACACATATTTCAACACTGTGTGGATCTAAAACATTCTTTAAAGCAAGATCTGTGTCATACTTCATTTATCAACCAGCCTTTTCCCAGTCTGAGAGCTTGGTGGGTGTTAAAAACATATTCAATCAATTCAAACATGAATCAAGGGTCAAAGTGTCAGAAATTATGCTTTATGATAAATGATTTAAATGAATTCGTATTTATTATGTTAGCAATACTTTGTTTCTTTGTACCTTCAAAAATGTATGTGTGTGCACATATATACACACACGTTTTTCATTATGTCTATATCTACATTTATATTTATATGAGAATTAGCTTTGTTAAAAAAAGCAATCAGCCATGGATCTTGCTACTCAAAAATTAGAATATATGAGAACTTGTGATAAGTAAAAGGGAGTGCATTCTCTCAGACAAAGTACAGAATCGAGTCATACCACAGAAGCTTGGATTCTAAGAGGTCTGCCATCCGAGCCAGGCAAGTCAGTGAACGAACGCTTTGGAGTATATGGTCTATTCAGTGTTTGATGATTTTTCCAGAAAAGCGATTTCACTAGCTGCACTGATATCCTATTTTAGTATCTAATTTCCCTGGCCATCAAGAAATTCCTTTGTATGTCTAACATAAATGTCTTAGTACAATTTAAGTCTATTTTTTCTTATTTAGCCCTCTGTAAAGCTACGTCACTACTGATCAACTGTTTCCTCCTCTCCCTTGGCTGGCTGGATTGTGAGAAGATTTAGGAACTGCCATCTAGTTAACAAGCCCTAAGGAACCTGCATGCACCATCCGTGCTCATTTAATATCTGCTTTAGAAAAATCTTAGCTTAAGAGAAGAAAATGTGGTAGTGTTTCGAAGTGATGGAAATAAAATGTAGTGAATATATGAAAAAGTATGTAGTGACTCGGGTTCAAAACACTGGCCGTACAAAGAATTGTTATTATAATTACTGTCAGTGGTGAAAGACAACCTTTTTGCAACTCTCTCTGCAAAATATCTGTGAAATATGTCCTGAAAACAGTCTGGCTTCTGACTAACTGTCAAACACAGCCCTCAAATACAGAATTCTCCCTTCGTGAGTGCTTTTGCTTCGTTTCTGAAACCTGTCAAGCAGCCATGCCACTTATTTCCTCCCTTGCTTCCTCTCTCCCTGACCCAACATGACATGTCCTTAAGAAACAGTTTAAGAGTCTCTCCTCCGTGAAGACTCCTCTCTCCTCTGATCTCCTTTTGTGTTTGAAACCAGACTCCAGCATTATGTTAGCTGAAGATTTCATTTCTTTTTTGATTCATATGATTTAGTCTCCTCTCCCTAGTTACACCGTAAAATCCTTTAGGGCAACAATACACATTAATTAAGTTTCCGACAAAATTATTCTTCTTTTCGGTCTCTAAGAGGCAAAACAGAAGAACTTCTGTGTAGTAAAACGTGTGCACGCGTGCACACACACACACACCAGAAATCATTGGCAATTCAGAGCAAATATTATGAAAACAACAAGCCAGAGTTCCCCTATATGTACAACTGTTGGTTCCTGGCTTCCGTTAACTTGACATTCTTGAGCTATCCATTTGTCTGATCCAATATTGGTAAGCAGCAGAGAAATAATGATTGCTTCCTAAATATGCCATCACAAGTTTGGCACGGCACGATAAAAAAATGTGAGTCTCTAACCCGTCTCGACCACATACTGAGAATGTTTTAAAGCCTACTTCAACCACACACTGAGCGTATTTTATTGGACTTTCTCACTATATCAGGGCAGAATTTTCTTTAGCTGATTGTGCCTGTGCACCCGTAACTCCTTGTTTTAATTCATTCTTTCAACCAAAACCTATAAAACATTCTATGCATCAGGTAATAAAAGACAGAAACACATTAAAGAAGTAAGAAACACGGGCTCTTGATCCAAACCATGGAATGAGCTCCATCACTTACCCAAAGTGTGGTCTTAGGAAGGCTACTTAATCTTTCTGATCCTCAGGTTTCTCAGCTGTAAAATAGGGACAGTAATAATATTTATATCACAGAGTTGCCTTAGGGGTAAATAATTTAATATATGTTAAGAAGTTAGAATATTACCTAGTACTTAGAAGCACTATGTAAGTATTAGCTTTTAATTTTATAATTAATTATATTAAAATGTTTTTTAAAAGCTTTAAAAGACTCAGTGCATTCCCCGTGGGACAACTGGACCCATAAAACATATGGGCTGATGGATACAAAGGGGATATAGACAAGGGACAATAGAGGTACGGGGCAAGGAGTGCTTCTGTTGCTGAGGGAATCAAAAGACTTTCATAGAAGAGGGGCTAAAGGTGATTTTTGAATGAGGAAAAGGAGTTTTTAACATGCAAAGTAAGGGGAGGCAATTCTAGGCAGAGGGAACATTCATGCAATGTTGTATGGAATTGTACTACGGGACAAGGCAGACAGCACAAACAGACCATTGAGACGCAGTCTCTGCCCTATGGAAGCTAATGTGTAGGGAAGATGGAACATGTGATAAATAACCACAGCACTGAACAGAGTGTATAATGAATTTCCTGTGAGCACTGAAAAGTAGTAAATAGTCAGGCATCTGTATCTGTCCTTTATTGAGTATCATTAAGTCCTCACGCCAACTCTATATTGTGGATATTTTCCCCATTTTACAAATAAAGCAGCTGAGGCATAGAAAGACTGAAGAAAGATCTACCCAAGGTCATACAATTAGTTAGTGGTAGAATGAGATTTGCAACCAAAATTCATCTAAGATTATGAAATTAACAATAAACTATGTTTGTTTATATTTAAGCCATATATTAATGAAAGAGTAGAATCTGTATGAAGAAAATTAAGGGTTGACAGGTGGTATTAGGTGCTTGGTCCCCAAGAGAAATATTTTGAAAAAGCGATCAAAACTGAGAATCAGTTTATTTAAAGTAGACTTTCTTTTCTCTTAAATAAAGCATCTCTGAAGTGGCAGCTTTATCATCTAATACATACATTTGAGGAGAAAGGTAGGTAGGTAGGCAAATAGGTAGATAAGATAGATAGATGTAATTTTTTACTACCTAATATGCTAATTATTAATAGAATACATGTGAGATTTACTGAATTACTCTCTAAAATTGTTTTTGACAGAGCTTTATCAAAATAAAACTAAGACCTTGGTAAACATTAATCACTCTAGTATAAATTGTTGCTTTGAAGGTTGTATATGAATTGTTTGCCTTATGTGTCCTCATGGACAATTCAGATAGAAAAGGAAATAATATGAAAAAGAGGTGGGGGAGAAAATTTGGAGAAACAGGTGTGTTATTTTTCTACCAATCACCTCAATCCTATTGACCTTTGCTTCAATTTAAGCTATTCTGGTCCATTCTGTTTGCTTTTCATTCTCTGTGCTGATGTGTTTTCATTTCTGCTCTTTTGTTGACTTTTGGTTCCTGTTTCACTGAAGTTCATGGCTACCTGGCTACTTCCTCCACCCCCTTGCCCCTACCCAAACCTCTCTATAGGAGGCTGGGTCTTCATACGCATAACTAAGTGGGAACACTAACGCAGTTACCCAAATAGTCAGATAAATGCATTTACAAATCTGAACCATCCATCTAATTACTTCTTTTTTCCACTTTACTTACAGCATCTGTACTATGAATATGGTCAATCACTTTCCAGCTGAAGCCACAATTATGCCCATGAACATTCACTCCCTTCAGCCAAAGAATCAATTTAACTGACTTTCCCCCCACTGACTTGACTGGTCAGTGGGAGTTAAAGATTAGTTGTTTCAGAGTTTTGAAGAGAAAGCTTTTGGATTTATGTTATAAAAGCATCTCTTTAACTAGTTCTGGTAGCTCTCTGATGCTTCATGCACTCTGTGCAGTTACTAAAGACTCTCTCCATGAGTGAGTGGCAGCGCAGCTCTAAAACAATTACAAGCATTTAAAAAGTAATTATCAGAGAATTCTAATGCAAAGAAAATAATATCTATTTTGACTACCATGAACAACCCTGTACAAACATTCCTCCCCCTCTCTCTGTCATAGACGTGGCTCTCCATTTCACAGAAGATTTAATTACAAATTTGTCTTCCTCATCTTCTGGGCCCACACTGCAGCTTGCGGAAAAGAGAGATAATACAGGTAGTAGTGGCAGAAGGGTCAGAGTCAAGAAAGGCAGAAAATATAGATTTAAGGTTAGGGAGGATATTTTTTAATAGAAGTGCACATGGCCTTGTAACCTTTAAGCTAAAAATGTGTTATTTAGAAATCATCTGTAATTATATTCTGAGAGAGGAAGTTGACTAATCATAACTAGCTCTATTCCCTTTGTTGCTTTATACGAAATATATTTTAAATAATATATTTTTTAATTAATAACACTTTAGATTTCATTTTTTGTTTAATTTCTTTTTCTCTTAATGAAATAAGTGATACCACCTTTTGGTACGTATCCCTATAAATACTGGCATGTAAATATAATATTTCTGATTTATTTGCTGTTTTATTAAATTCTATTAATTTTGTGGAAGACAATTTGAAGACATAGGATTATATGCGTTTGTTAAATGCACGTGAACACTCTTCTCTGAAAATACTACCATCCTCTGAACCTGTGTTGTACACTGTGGTAGCCACTAGCTACAGGTGGCTACTGAGCCCCTAAGATGTGGCTAGTATGAATTGAGATGTACAGGAAGTATACAATACACACTGAATTTTGAAGACTTAGTTAAAAACAAAAACAGACCACAAAATATCTCAATTATTTTTTATGTTAATTATTTGTTGCAGTGATAATACTGGGTTAAATAAAATATCTTATTAAAATTATGCCACCTATGTCTTTTTTTCACTGTGACAACTAAAAAATTTTAAATTTCCTATGTGGCTTGCATTATGTTTTTAGTTGGTAATACTGGTCTAGATAAGGGAGGGCTGCCTCCTAACTCTGTAAAGGCATTGAAAGAAGAGACCATTTATTCTGTAAGATCTTGGCCTCAGTGGAGATGGAAACTGGCACTTCTGGGAGGAACGAAACTGATTACTGACTGAATTCTTTATTAGTCTTGGAGTTAGAATGCTCCTTAAGTCCACAATGGTGCCTACTAACTAAATTTTTGGCAGAAAAATAGTGCCATTTCAGCTACAGAATAAAATATTAAGTCCATCAAAAAGAACATCTGGTTGGAAGGAATAGAAGAGGGAGGCAAGAAATAATAAAGCAAGCCAAAACATCGATTGAACTTAACCTTTAAATAGAAAAAATAAACAATTGCCAGTTTGGTACCATTTAAGTGGAGAAAAGACAGCCACGTAACTTGATTAATTATGCACTTACTGCCAAGAAGAAATCTATATTTCCATTTGTTTCCCCAGTCAGTGACCTGCTGAGGAAATTCTGTGGTTTAGCATAAACTAGACTTTTGTTCTTATAGCACAACTTTTGGAAATTCTACTTTTCTTTGGTAAGACTTTCCTCTTACTGGTTCCTTAATAAATAGAAGCACTTCTATCACTATGTTTTTCTTTTTTACTCCTCTTATCTGGGCTAATACTACACTCCCTGAGAATAAATTATTCAGCGGTGAATTCTCTCAGCATACCATCTAACATTCTGGGAGAGAGCTTACCATCCACACAATACAGTAAAAAGTAAACCGTGAAATAGAAGACCAATGACATAAGTAAAAGGTAGTCTGTTATTATAGCAGAGAACTTTATTTTAAAATATCTCATCCAATAAAATGCAGAAAATTACCATGTCCAATCAGCCAAATTGAAAGCCTGGCTCCTGTCTTAACAATTCCTTGTTTGGTGAGCACCTTCCATTCTTTTGAAACACAGGGGAGAATGGTTGTCATGAAAGTGTAATGCTTCTCCTGGAAATGCTAATCCCTGTTGCCACTTTATCATCCCAAGAACCCTCTAATGGGAATTTCATTAATATAATGATGGCATTCTTTTCTGGAGAGAAAAGATCTCCTCCGCGTTTGGAGAGATGATCTCCTCTGAAATAGTTAAAACTCTAAATCATTCTCAAGCGTCACAATACCTTGCTATGAGTCAGGCAATGACACATGTGGCCAGTTAAATGAAGAAAAAAAGTCATCAGACAGGATTATAGCTGCTTCTGCAAGTAGCTTGTGTCTATACCGATACCAATATTTTCTGATCAAAATAAATTCAATAAGCAGTACTTTCACATGATAAGTAACATAGGGAGTTGGGGTTTTTTGTTTTTTGTTTTTTTTGGCTTACCTTTATTGGTTTATTATAAAGGACAAAAATTAAGAACAGTCAAATGGAAGAGATGTACAGAAAAATGTTTGGGGATGGGGGGAGGCATGCCCTGCCTTGGGTGCATCACCCTCTCAGCACGTCAATGTGTTTACCAATCCAGAAGCTTCAGAAGATAATAGCACATTTTTAATATCATTATATACTTTAAAATTATGTTTGGCTTATCAGTATTTTTAACCTATTTTAAATCAAAATATAAAACTAACTTCTATACATCCATACTATCCACAGCTTCAACCTACATACCATCCTACTAAAGGGCAGTCAGTATAACCTTCAGGTACCTGAATTTCAGGACTGGTCCTTGTCCAGACAGAAAGCACATGCCTCTGGCCCTTTCTCCTCTGAAATATTACTTTTCATGTTGAGACTCTACTCTGGGTGGTCATACTTCTCCCTCTACCTGGATTAGGAGATTTTCTTTTGTGCTGTCTTGGTACCCTGCATGGATTCCTATTATAGCCTTTATTATGTTGAACTTGAAATTATCTTTTTATCCAGCTGTCACTTGAACTAAGTTCCCCTTAAAGTAGGGACGGCCTACCTACATCACCAGTACCTACAGTACTCAGACTGTAGATGGTGGTTAATGTATTGTTGAGCTTTTTACAAACAAATGCTGGCTAAATTAGATCCCTGCCTCAGGAGGAAATTTTTCTCCTATGTTCTTATTCATAGTGCTTTGTATCGTGCTTCCAATAAAGAGTTCAGCAGAAGTGTTTCATAGGTGCATAAAATGTATGCCAATGGAACGAAAGGACTTGGAGAGTATAGGCAAGAGAAGGAAAGTAGTTACTTAGTGCTGATGAGTTCTTCTGATAAAGCCCTTAAAAAGCATTCAACCTCGGAGCAAGCAATGGACGGCATATGTAAATTTGATTCCTGTAATTTGCCTCAGTTTGCATGTGCCTCCCAGAATGTGAATGTCTTGCTATACAGTGTGTGATTCTACTAGTTAAATATCTGTCTATCTAATCTATTTGGGATAAAGACCAACAAAAACCCACCTCACCCACCACCAAATAAACAGTCGTCTAATCCAATACATAAGAAATACTGCCTGATCATGAATATTGAAGAGTGGTATTTTGACTACCAATTTTACATGTTTTTATGAAAGATTTAGGGATGTTCAAAAGTAGTCAGACTTCACAAATTTTCTCTATTCCCTAATAGTGATTAAGAGCATAAACTTTTCATATCAGATGGATCTGAAGTCAACACCTGCTTCTATCACAGATTAGCAGTTGAACTGGGAAAGTTATGTAATGTTTTTGGGCTCTAGTTTTCTAATCTGTAAAATGGGGATAATAATAGGGTTGTTGGGAAATTAGATGAAAAATTATATACAGAGAAGAGCTCATCTATAGATGTTACTAAATGTTCTATTATATGCTGGGCACATTAATGGCAGTGAATTTAGCTACTGGTATTATTATTCTTATTTCCAATTGTCTTATTGCCCTGCTTTACTGACTTGCAGCTCCTTGAAACCCACTGAGCAATTCTTTCCCTGGTGATCACTTTACTGCAAAGTTCCAGTACCTCAGAGTGACAGTAATTTTCTTAAGTCTACATTATAACCAAATGGAACATTCTGGTAATTTTATTTAAATTCAAAGGGGAAATTTTGACTTCTGTAGTTATTAAGCATTCCCAGTATTTTAAAAAGTGGTTAAATGTCATTTGTTATACTTTATGTCATATTCTCCATAGGAACATTTTTTTATTATCTTAAAAATAGTTTCTTTCTAAAATTCTGAAAATAAATAAATGAACAAAAACCCCATCATTAAATTTCTCATTGGACCATTAACTAACTAGAATATGAAATACATTTCACAATCACTTTGGAATTTGTATATTATTGATCTGCAGGACTCAATACAAGAAAAACATAGCTCTGAAGTAGACTTGGAGGGAGAAAAATGTTATTTTTTGTTTAAATCTTATACTAGTTACTCATCTCGTTCTACACTATACTCAGAGTAAGGACAATAATTTCTCATTTAATGAAAGTTTAATATTTTTAAAAACTTGAAATTTATCACTAGACATTATAATGTATAAAAATGTAGTCATAGATTGACTATACTTGAAAATTCTTAATTATAGTTTTAAATTGGGTAAACGGTCATTAAGTTGGGTAATGGCCCCTTACAGAGGAATTGGTGATTGATACACAGTGACGTAAAGTTGCCATATTCAATATTGCTCTAATAAAGGATTTATCTTTGATCCATATTTCCAAAATTAATGACTGATTAGTTTACTTTAGTATAATACCTCATGGAGGCCCTATTCTCTGTTCTCAAATTTCCATTTTTAGAGACCAGCTTTAGCACAAGAACTATTTAAGATTCAGGTTCATGCAAATTCCCAATGGCAATTATCTCTTATTTGCAATATTTCTAGTGTACACATTAGTTAGTTTCCTAATCCAGAGACATTTTTGACATCTTAGCATTATCCATTGCTGAACATGTGAAATTAATATAACATTTTTTCATATCTTTTGGGGAAAAACTACCTTTCATCTAAGGATCAGGTACAATGAGCATTTAGTTGAATGACATTCTACCTTACAGTCCAAAATGAACCCAATTTGAAGGTCAATTTCTTCCTTTCTTTCTTTGTTAATAACAAAATAACTCATTAGGTTTATGGTCAGATCATTAATGCAATCTCAATTATAGTCCTTCCAATTGGTTCAAATTGATAACATCCCATTTTCAAGAATCACTATCTGCATAGAGGTTGTCAGATATCTCTATTCATGCTCATCAACTGTCCTGATGTCCTGGTGTTGCAAGAGAATGGTAACTCCCTAGGAGAGGTTCACACAAAATCAGACTCATCTAGGTGCTAATTAAAAATGCAGTTTTTTCAGTCTTACACCAGAGGTACTGAATATAAATTTCTGAATGCAGAGCAAGGAAATCTACATTCTGAATGCAGAGCAATAACACCTACATTTTAAATATTTCAAAGGTAATCATTTTATTACGCACTAAGACATAACTGGTAAAGTCAATGGTTAGATCACCATATCAAGAAATACCCCATCAAATGTGTTTAACATGTAACTAATTGACCACCTATATTGGATCACATATTTTCAGGTCTGGGTTACAGGCAATACATATAGACTGGTTGGAAGTAGCCAGAGTAAAAGCTGTATTAACCATCAAGTTGAAGTGTTCTGCTCAGTTAAAACAACAGCACTGAAACTAGTTGAGGAGGACAGTGATGCCTATTTTAGTACGAAGAGGTGAAACAAGCAAATGCTTATAAAATAAACAAGCCACAGTTTCCTGCAAACTGGCAGAATCACTTTTTGAAACGTGAGTGGTAGGGCAAAGGCAAGCATCAGTGTATAAGGAGGACTTAAGGACTTAAGCAGAACCTGCTCCCTGGAAGTCAGTTAGGGAAGGTAAGTGCAAACAACTGAGAAGCTGGAGAGCCCAGAGAGAGGAAGAGCTTTTTCCCTGAATCATTTTCCTACACATGACCTTCTCCATTGCTTCAGTGAATACGCACACAGTTCAAAACATTTGCTTTGAATCTCTGTGGAATCGGCCTGACTAAACCAATCGTGGTCCTAGACCAGCAGCACAGGCCTCACATGGGAGCTTGTTTCATACACAGAATCTCAGATCGCCCACACACTGGTGGACTCAAGCCCGCAGGTTAACCAGATGCCCACGGGATTCATATTTCCATAAAATTCTGAGAGGCACAAATATAAAGAAGTTACATCTGCCTTCTCACTACCTTGTGCCGCTTACTCTTCTCTCTTCCAAGCATGTTCTCCTAATCTACTTTTCATTCTGCTTCCCAACATCTTATAAGAAGCTTTCGTAGGGAACCAGGTTTCAGTAAACCCTCTCTCCTAAGAACATATATGAATTTTATTTAGACACTTCTACATTAATTTATATTTATGCTTTTCTTTTAATTGAGGAAAAATACTCTGTTTTTGTACATTTGTATCTTCAGCATTCAGCAGTGTGCTTGTCTTACAATTCATGATTTATGGAATTTCATGGATTTAAAAATCCAGATGATCTGGAAATCAAGTGATATGGTCAAAAACAGCAAATCTTCATAGAAGAGTATTAGGATGACAAAGAGGTCTATCTATTGCAAATACTAACTCAATCGACACTGAAAAATTAGGAAAAATTATATCATTGCGATGATGATTGCTTTGTTTTCATTTCCAGTGATGTATCTGTTAATTGTTCACAGGCCTATTAAACTGGCATATGATCTAACAGTAGAATGCCAAAGAATCAGACTAAATTTCAATTTTTCCCTAATGTTTATTTTGTAAATTCAAGGAAAAAAATGAAATTATACTTTTAAATGAACAAATAAAGCCATATATGTCAAATGGAAAAAACATGCATTTATCATTGAAAAAAAAATATTTCCCTTCTTTTCTTATTAGGTCTCCTGTGTAACTATTGCTGTAGTTAATATTTCTCTTCTGAAACTGCATAGCAAAAAAAAAAAAGGCTAAATTATTCAATAACTGAAAACTTAAGAGCTGGAATGACTTATACATCTAAATTATAAATTTTATTTTAAATAATATGTGAGCTTATGCACAGAGTACTATAAAATGTCAAATTCCCTCCTGAGAATTCTTCCTCAGGAAAATAATTGTATTATAGCGCGACAGTAATTTAAAAGGACCAGCCATTGGATTAGAAGCAACTTTTATTGTTCTTTTTTCCTTTTAGTTTCTACAATAAACAAGCATTTCTATTTTAATAACATGTTTTAAGTGAAATGCAACAAAAAGTATCCTCTAAACACCAGCAAATATTCATTAGACTACACAATGTACAATAAAGACACAGCTTTGAGCTATGACTACAGTCTATGAATGTGATTATTTTGCTTCTTTAATGACAAAATCAGTCTGATAATTGTCAGATTAGTAGGCACTTTGTCAAACCATGTTAAATGTAACCAGTTTAACTGACTTTATTGTTTTAAATCTATCTGATTAAATAGCATTTTTACTTTAGTTTTTAAAATATTTAAATGTCAGGGTGAAAAAAATCGTACAAGAGGACTTATAATAAACAGTTGTTCTTTCATCATCTTCTTCCCACCGACGCCAACCCTACTCTTCCATTTTAATCTTTGATGGTTATTTCAGTAATTTAAAAGTGTAAGCTTAAACTACTATTTCCTAATTTAGATAAAACCCTCCTGCTATGTTAGGTGATAGTTTAACTTATGTCTCACCTCCTTTTTCTTTCCTCTTCTTCCTCATTTATATAGTTTGTCTGAGGTCTTGTATAATCAAACCTCTATTATTACTTCATGTTCCATTTACTTTCCACATTATCACTTGGCATTCTATTATGTAAGATGAAAATATTAGCACACTTACATTTTCTCATTCCTTTCATTTGCTAGTTTTTATGAGATGGACCCACTCTTTTTCATTTCCAAAGCGTATGTATATTTATGTGCATATGTGTATTTAAAATTTTTTTGCCATGCCTATGTCTCTTTGATCAAACTTTTTAGAGTTTTTACTATTTTACTGGTATTTTTAAAAACTGGGTTCTGAATGTTTTGATCATCTCCATTGCGTCTTTGTTGGTTTTCATAGTATTCTTCCCTTTGATGGTAGTAATTAGGATTTTTTTTTAGTTGTCTTCTATTTACTATCAAATGTCTCCTTCCTTCCCTGTCAATTGTGTTTTCTTTCTTTGGTTGGCTTATACAGGTATTTCTCATTCTGCTGGTGACCCTTTGATATCCACGTAAGAATAGGAATAGTGTTATTAATGCTAGTATTCTCCCATAACCAGCCCTAACATGGAGTGTCAGGATTTGTGCTCTTGTTAAATCTCTCCTCTTACTAAGAAGATGGGGAAATGCCATATGCGTCGGCAGGGTTTGATAACCAGCATGAATTCAGCAGAGAGAGAGAACTAGCCATTAGATTATTTACTCTCAAAATTGTAGAATAAAGAGTTTTATTCTTTGATGTCTATGCTAACAGTGGGAGCCTTAGCTCTCCACAGTCTGCAAAATATGTTCAGTGTAATATCTTCTGGTTTTTGCTCAGGAGAAAACACCAGGATGTTGGTAGCTGTTAGTGGAATAACTAGGGGCTGGGAGAGGGATGATGAGGAGTAGGAGAGGAAAGCCCTAGAGCAGCTGTTTCATAGGCAGCTTTCCAATGAACTTCCGTTTGTCCAGCCCCTTTCTCAACTAATCACCCAGCACTGTGGACACCAAGATTGAAGTCTTTCTACAGTTCATTCATTGGAGCTCCCTCCCACATTATTTTGGCTAGCATCGCATTAACATGATTCTGTTCTGTTTTCACTTATTATCAGGCTTCCGTCAACTTCCTGCCTTTTTTAGTGTGCTGAAATATACTCATGGGCCTGTCTTATTCTTTTGGCTGCTCCTATGGATTTACTTTGTTCTTTTCCCAATTACTGTTATAGCTTAAGAATTATGTTAGTTCAAATGTATAGGTTGAGATAACATTTAATTCAGAATGCTACTAAGAATCTAAATAAGATTTAGAACTCCGTGGTAAAAACTCTTTCTCATCCTAACAATGTAATGCCATAAGTAATAATAATAATCATGATAACTTCTACACACAAAAAATTAGTATGTATTCCCCCAAATTGGGCTGGGTGTGGTTTTCCTTCTTTCTCCAGGGTGCCTCTTGGTATGGTTTTTATGTGATTATATGTCAGCAAAAATGCAACTGTTTATAGGTCATGTTAAAAAAATATGTCCAGCTGAATCTAAGGGACACATAGCTAAGCATTCTGTATTTAGAATATACAGAATATATTTTAAACACTATTTTGTATGCTTTTATCATGCAAGACAATGGATTATACGTTTCACATGTCAGAGGTTATTTAATATTGACCACACTCCAATTACCACGTGTTAGAATATTTGCTCTCTTTTTACAAATGAGGAAACTGAGACTCAGACTTATTAAGTAACTGTATCTGTTAAGCTTCTAATAGTAGTGGCTCCTCAACGCTACAGCTTGGGCAGCTATGGAGAAAAACAAGGCTCTACGGCTAGAGCTGACTCTGGGGAACTTACAGCCAGGCTGATGAGACAGAATTGAGGCAATGGGAGCCTGAGCTCCAAAGAGAGCAGGGTGTGATCCCTCATCCTGTTCCTGGCTATGGCTGTCATGGAGTCAAGCTCCTAGAAAGGGAAGCAAGGCTTCATCCTGGACCACAATGATGTTATTCAGATGATGAAAATTCATGCTCTCGACAGACCATCTCACGGCAGATATATTTAATCTAGGCATGCAAATTTTCTGAGCAAAACAACAGAGTGGAGAGACTGATTACACCCAAACCTGACATCTCTGGACATAGGGACTGACACAGACACAAAGACCAGTCTAGCAACAAACAATCTCAAACTAATCTGAACACACTGATTGTCCAATCTGCACCCTCCCCAGCACCCAGCACTCTAGAAGCTCCCTGCCTTGCCTACAGCGCCTAGCCTTCCAACCCCTGCCCTCCTCGCCACGAAAAGTAATCTGGGCTGAGGTCATATTCCATATGCAGAAGGTGACTGTCCATGCTCTGCTATATAACATACCTAGGCTCATCTGGGCAGTTGTGTGCATGTGCTCATTCTAGCCAGCACCCAGTGATCTCCTGAATAGCACAACTGCAAATTTATAGTCTCGTGACAGGTGATGGAACATAATTTTATTTTTAAATATGCATGCATTTCTGAACATTAACTTTATTTAAAATTAATCTTAAATTTCTAAATTGTTAACTGTCATATTTTGAAGTTAACATGTCTATGTAATGTCTATTAGAATTCTGTTAATTTTGACTGTTTTAAAAACAGATTTTTTTCCAGCAGAATCTGCTTCTACCTTTCAAAACATGCATTTAATGTGTTGCTCTCTTAGACTTTTATTATTTTATATTGAGAAAAAGATCATAAATTATATTTGAAAAATGGAATACAACTCAGCACTAAAAAGGAATGAACCATTGATGCACAAGGCAGCTTACATGAATTTCAAGGGCATTAAGCTAAAGAAAATAAAGTCAAACTCAAAAGGTCACGTAATGCATGATTCTATTTATATAATAGTATTGAAATAACAAAATTATAGAAATGGAAAACAGATTCGTGGTAGCCAGGGATTGGCAGTGGTGGGAAGGGGATGGGTATTATAAAGCAGTAGCACGAGGGATATTTGTATTGATTGTGATTATTTTTATCTTGATTGGTTTTGCTGGTTACAGGAATCTCCAGGTGATGAAATGACATAGAACTTTATACACATATTGCACCAATGTCACATTCCTGGACTTGATACTGTATTCTAATTATGTCAGATATAACCACTGGGGGAAAGTGGGCTAGGACTCTTTTGTACTATCTTTATGACTTTCTATGAAGCTGTAAATACTCGAATAAAAGAGGTTTTAAAAAAAGAAAATTGAAAGAAACATTTAAATAGAAAAAAGTACATTATTATTTAGAAAAAAAAATACAATTGGCTAGTACAATGTATGTTTGCTTGATACAACTACTAGAGAGACAGCACAGCCTGCTGGTTAAACACATGAACTCTGGAGGTCGATGACTTACAAGCTTTGTGACTCCGGGCAAATTTTTTAACCTCTCTGTCCCTCAGTTCCCTTATCCATAAAATTTACGTAATAGAGGTACCTACTTTGTAGGGTTGACATGAAGATTAAATGCATTTCAATTTGTAAGGCATATAAGCAGTGCTAAGAACATCATAAGGGGCTTGCTAGGTATGTAAAAATATAGACAGTAATATTGTTACTATAAGAGTTTAAATAATTAATACAACAAATATGTATTGACTGCCTACTATTAGGCAGACACTATTCTAAGTGCTGGAGATAGAGCTGTTAAAAAAATAAAGCCCCTGGTCTCTTCCTGGAATTTACATTCTAGAAGAAAAGAAAGAAAATAAGCAAATTAATAGGTGATATAATAGCAACCTAAGTTAAAAAATAGAAGAATACAAAGGAAAGCTTGGCAAAGGTTAGAGAGTGGCGGAGGCTACTGTTTGGGTACAGTGGTCAGGAAGGTGCCCTCTAAGGAAAAAACATCTATCTTGAGCTGAGATAGTAATGAGGTGAGGGGATAATGAGGCAGGCGCACGATCGATGTGTCCAAGGAAGAGACTGGATTCCAGTGTGGCTGAAGTGGCATGAAAGAGGGGAAGGTAATGAAACAGAGGTAGTCAGAACCGAACCATTGAGGCCTTTAGGGCATGGTGTGGACTTTAGGTTTTATTCTGAAATGGGAAGTCACTGGAGCATTTTGAGCAGGAAAATGAAATGACCTCATTTGTGTTTTAAAAGAAACACACTATATATCTTATCACCAGCAGATTGTAAGGACGCAAGAGCAGCAAAAGGCAAATGAATTAGTTTTCTATTGCCGCTATAAAAATTGCCAAACCTGGCACCTGAAAACATCAAAAATTAACTATCTTACAGTTTGAGAGACCAGACGTTCAAAATTAGTTTCCCAGCCTAATATCAAGGGGAAAAATCTTTTTCCTTGCCTTTTCTATCTTCTTGTGGTCACTTGCACTCCTTAGCTTGTGGCCCCCTTTCCTCCCATCTATCCAAAATGTTGCTTTCATTGTCTCCTACTTCCTTCTTTGACCTTCTTGCTTCTTGCCTATAAGGACCCTTGAGATTCCATTTAGGTTCCACTTGCATAATCCAAGATACTCTCTCCATCTCAAGACCCTTAATTAAATAACAGCTGTAAAGTCCCTTTTGGTATATGAGGTAACATTCACATGTTCCAGGAATTAGGACATGAATATCCACGGAGCCATTATTCAGACCACCACAGTACAATTCTAAGAGAGCTATTGCAAAAGTCCAAGTCAAATGTAGGTGGCTTGAGTCTGAAGATAGTGGAGGAGGTGGGGACCTATTCAAGATAAATTATCTTTGGAATGTGCCTTAAAAATGACAGCAAAGTTATAGTGAAGTCATAAGTCTTTGGTCCACAGGATCTGGAGGTGTATTTTTGTTGTTCGTTTGTTTTAGGGAGGCTAAGAAACAGTGGTCTAGAAGAGGAAATGAGAATTATCCAAGACAAAACTCCACCTCCAGTGGCATGTGTGAGGCAAAGAATAGCCACCAGTTGAGAGGGATGAATGGGATCAGGATTCTTGAAGTTGCCAGGTTTCAATTAGAGCAAAAACATAAACAAATGATAAGGAAGAGATTGAGTATTGTGTGGACGCCTCCTGGAGAATGGGTGCAACTCCTCTTCCAACACATACATCTAAAATTTGTTTGGATGCCCAGACTATGCCATACATGCACCCAGAGTTTATGAAAAAGTTTACTGCTCGTACAATGGGACTTTCTGGAGAGAGGTGAACAGGCACCCAAGAGCCTTAACAGCTTAAGTGAAGAGAGTGGTGGTGGCATGTGCATTAGTATATGCTGTGGGAAAAGGTTGCTGTTAGGTGACAACTCCCATACCTGCCCTGGGTTTTGCATGGCTTGAACTTCCATGCCGGTGCCAAGGGATGGAGCACCTGGGCTTTCCCATCATCTTGTCAGATGTGGTGCAAAAGGGGAAGGTGGAGGTGTGGGACTTGAAAGCTGTCAGTGTGAAGTCAGACTTCAATTACACTAAGGATACAGGAAATATTGCCAGTGACAGGCCATGGGTTCCATGGGGCACAGTGGAACATCTACTGCCAGGGTCTCATTCGTGGTAGTCTGAGTCAATTTAGGAGACATACAGACAGAGCCATGAAGATAAAGTGTGACCGGAAAAGGCTGAGCTTCTTCTGGTAATTGTGATAAATTGGGATGCAGAGCATACTGGAACTAGTTCTAATTATGACCTCTATTGGAAATGATAATAATAATAACAACTGCCCTATAGCCTGTACTACAATTAAAATGACAGTATTTTTTTCAAATTTAATTTGTTAATCCTAAACAGCCTATTGGTGTATGTATTTTTCCCCTTTTAGAACTGAGGAACTTAGGATCAGAGAGATTATTTATCCACGGTTTTATAGCTGGTAAAGGTCAGCTTTGGGAACCCAAACCAGGAAAGTGTGATTTTAAAGGCTATTCCCTTTCAATCACGCCATGCTGCTTTCTTCAGATGGGAGTAGCTAAAATTTACCATATGATTTCACCTAGTAATTTCCATTCACCTAGTAGAGAGGCATCTTGATTGAACAATTTGCTAATATTGATTTGATTCACCTAGGAAATTCTAGCCTGAAGAATATATTTTCAAAATGTTTCTTGTTGCTAACTGATGCCAACATATCTGAATTACAAGTGAAAAGGCAATCACAATCCATCATCTCCAGATATTCTCACGTCATGTAGCTACTGACTTTGACAATTACCAGATGCACTCCTTGTATCAGTTCCTCCTCTAATTACATATACAAAGACAAGAGCTGATAGTAAATTCTTCACTGTTTTCTGTTGAAGGTTCCATTCTGCAATGATTTACCACATATCAATTTTAATTCTTGTTGACCTAAAGTTTGTCACGCACCATTTCTATTCTGTTGTACTTTTGGGTGAATGAAAAATGCTTCTAAACACCTTTATTTAATTTTTGTTATTGTAGTTGTTATTGTAAACATGAGAAGATGAATGTCTGTGATTTCAGGACTAAGAGTGAAGGCCTATTAAACTCCATATGCAATCAGTAACACCATCTCCAATGATGTATAAATTGTTATGATTTTGAGTTGACATCTTGCTGAATCTGAATGAGCCGTAGCCCTATGTACAATGTCACTTTTAAAAACAGGTTTCATATATCTGAACACATACACTGCACAAAGTGGGAAAAAATGGTCCTATAAAAGCAGTAAAATAAGCACTTAACTTCGTCACAAAAAGATATTAGAGAAAGTCCTGACGATTACTATATTCGAGTCAATTAAAATTGTTTTTTTTTCTCTTCAATGTGAAAAATGGTCACTTACAGTAAATACATTTAGAAAATAGCTTAGAAAATGTGAAGGCCCCACAAAACAATTTAATCAATATTGAGAAAGTCACTCTAAGAATTATGGATAGATTGAGAAAAGAAAGTTGCCCCAAATAATGATGTATGACAGATTACAGAGTTAATTATACTTAAAAATCAAAAAATGAACAGAAATAATTATACTTAAAAATCAAAAAATGAACAGAGTTAATTATACTTAAAAATCAAAAAATGAACAGAAATATTTGGGGTGCTTCTCCAATGAGACTGAGATCTTTTTAAAGTCTATGGCCGCATCCATTTCATTTTTTGTTTTCTCTACAGTTTTTGTTAGAAGATTGATTAGAGATAGTAATCAGCATTTTCATAGTTTTGTACATTTGACAAAAAATATTCATCTCTACTGTCTCATATTAGGAAAGAATGATCCTGATCTTCACCTAATAGCTTAGATAACTAAGCTCTGAAATGAATAGATTGGCTCAAGGTCACACACCAATCTGAGACAGTAACAGAAATCATTTACCCCAAATTCTGTACTTTTCTTCTATATTATTCTGTGAATTATGGAAGCAGAAATGTTTTATTAAATATAGATATACTGCTGCTAGCACATAAAGCAGGTATATAGTAAATATTATTGTGTGATTACAGAATATTTTGTGTTTTGATAATACATCAATAAAGAAATAAGAAAAAAGACATCTCAAAGTCATTGCACATACTGGTACATTTCACGTATAATTTATAATCATAAAACACAGGAACTGATTCATGGCTCACATTTATGTTTTAAAGTTCCCTACCTGAATGTCAGACACTAAGTCTTCTCTTTCTTTTTTCTCATCTACAACACCAAGAATTATGTCACATGCACAGTAAGTGCTTATTGTTGTTAAAGAACATTCAGATTCAGGGCCAATATGAGTGTAAATGCACTAATGAATAGTGATCTAAAAGAAATGCCATTAGAATATCATGATAATGTACAATGCCATAAATATTTCACTTTTATTCCCTGAAGAAATTGAGACTAGCTTAGAGACTGAAAAATAGAGGTAGATAATTTTTTCTTAGGCCAGCATACTTTTTTAATTTAATTAAGCCAGCATTTAATAACCATAAGATACTACTTAAATTTGGATTTTTAAATTCTCTGGAATACTGGAAAATCTGGCTCTCCATTACCAAATGTCATTATCCAGTTGGTCATGAAAATCAGCTTGCTCATGTGGGCAACTCTTATTCTCTTGTTTGCTGCTTTCTCTGACTGGATCAGACCAGTGTCTGGTCTGGCCCTTGACACTCAAGTGTTTTACCTGCCTGGTCCTTGTAAGCAAGTGAGTTTGTAATTTTATGCAAGAGAGAAGTACTCCTTGACTCAGATTTAAAGGGAAGCCTGTAGTAAAAGGAAAAAAAAAAAGAGGACTAGTTTATTTTTTAAACTTAAAGAAATGAAACAAGTATCTCAACGGGAATACAATTCTACCTCATTCCATTCATTTTCAAGCTGTTTTCCAAGATCTATATCTCATCTGCTTCCTACTTCCTCCCAGGAAATCAGTACAACTCTAAGTAAATCTGCATAAAGTACTAACATTTAAAAAATGATAATACAGAATTGTAAAGAACAGAGACAAAGAGTTTTGAAGAGATACCCTGCACATGTCCTTAAATTTTCTTAAAAATCACTAAAACATTCCTTGAAATAAATGTTTGTGGTTAGCTTAGCCCTCCACTTTCCAACTTGTTGCATGATGGTCAATGAAACTTCAGCATTAGTGTCATTTTAATGATTTAATGTACCTAAATTGCAAATTTTAAATTATGGATTATTATTAATTCTTAGTGACACAGATTGAACACTTACATCAGCGGTTCATGTTTATGATATTGTTCATTAAATATCTCAAATTGCGTGTAGTACTTTATAGAACTTGGAACTTATTTTATAAATATTCTGAAAACTATAAACAGAACATATTATTTTGAAACTGTCTATATAGGCAGTAAAAACTTTAATGTTTGGCTTATAAAAAATGTGTTAGCTCTCAAAAGGTAGAGCTAAAATTTCATTCCTCTTAATAATTTGCTCTCAATGTTACTACCATGTTGACTTACCCACAGTAGCTACAGCGTCTGCCCAACTGTAAAAAGCAGGAGCCACTAGGACGCAGTTTTTGACTCTAGGTGAGCACAAGATGTATTATGACAAGTGTGTTAAGAAAATGGGATTGCCACAATATTAAAGAAAAAGTTTATTACAGATAATTGCTTGCTCTGTTTATGCTGCTTCTGTAGAGCTAGGATAAGCAATTTAGGTTACAGAGATTTATAACTGTTTTCATGAAGATGTATGAAATCCCAAACTTGCAAGCTTTCTTAATCCACCTATAAATCATTTTATACATTTAATTTCTTCCTGTATAAATTTTACAGGACCATATACAGGCAGAAAGTTTAAATTACTACATGCTTTCTGAAGAGAGAGCTATCTCTGGATTTTTTTTCCACATGTTTCCTATCTAATACATGATATAAATTCCAAGAGTTCAGCTGTAAATAGTTAACAAATGCTATTTTATTGCTCAAACATCTGCAGCTCTCAGGTACTAGACAGACTATCTTTGAGATAGATCTATCTCAAAGTTGGGTTTGTCTACACTGCATGAGAGACTATAATATTATATGTCCCATAAATCTCAAAAATAACATATTCTAATCCAAGATCAGACCAGTATATTATTATCATAAAGATTTGATCTACAAGTGGGACGTGACTGACTTTCAACTTGCATACTTGAACTAAAATCATTATTATACCTATAGTCCTGTGCATTGCTAGATGTAGAAAACAGTGGTTCCAATTTCCTGGAAACTTTCAGACAGTTTTCCTATCTTGGTTTACTAAAGGGATGCCATTGGATCCTAGGATATTGTGACAGGTCCTAACCATGCTCAAGGAAAAACATTCTCACAGTCAGATTTATGCTGGTAACCTAATCTTTGAAAACACCTTACCTTAGGCCCCAGGGAAGTTGTATTATTATTTTACTATTGGGAGTTCCAGCAGTATTTAAACTAATTCTATGGAACTATCAGACTTATTCTATGTGACTATCTGCCTGCACGTGACTTGATATAAAATGGACAAGTTAAGTAAAAACACAATATATTTTGTTCATCTTGATTTGTTTATTGGGATTGGGGGAGCGGGGGTAAGGAGGTGGCGATAGGCCTAATTAAGTATAGCATATATATTTATGACTCTTTTTCAAGCAGATATTTTAACTACCTTGTTGACCAAACATATTAATAATCAGAATAAGACTGAAAATCAAATTTGAACTCCTTGGGAAACCCTGTGGATTTGACTTATCTTCCAAAGTAATGAATCTAGGGCACGCAGTTTTGTTCAGATGGGCTCATTGAAATGGGGCTTTGATTTATTTAGCTGGTGTCTTGTTTTTTTCTCCATCATCAAGAACCTCTTGGGAAAATGCAATTTCCTTTTGGCACAATTGCAACACTTTATAGGGGATCTATCTCCATTCATTTCTGCTACCTTTTCTTTAGAGAAACAAAGCTTTCACACTGTGAACAATTTAATTTATGAAGAAGAGCATGTCTGTTCATGCAAATACACAAATTAGGAAAGTACTTTTATATTTGACTGCACTACGAAAAAGGTTATTATATATAAACATTAAAATACCTATTGCAATTGCAGTCAAGCCTTTAAAAAGAATCAAATTTTTAATGTTTCTGCTTTAAATAGGTAAGTTTAATCAATTATATATGGGTTGCAATGTAAATTTTTTATTTTAAAATATCTTTTGGGAATGATTTATGTCAGAAAAGATTTTTTGCTATCTCTTCCTTAAATATTTCCCACATATAAATTATTTAATAAATTTGATTCATACTGACCAAGCTCTTTGTAGGTATATGGCATATCCATTGATGGAATATTAAGCCTTATTAAGTCACCTCTTAAAACAGGAAATGACATTGACGACTGCTTATAAAGTATGAGTCTAATTCATTTGAGAGGCCGATAAAAATTTTAGAAACTCCTTTAAAAAGTAAATACTAGATCTACTTTATGCATGCACATGTGAGTGTTTGTGTGTCCAGTTTTAAGGATCCTTCTATGCTTGGATAAGTTTGCACAGAACCAGGAGTTTAACAATGCAGTTAGCTACGGAGCTGCCCTGAGCAAGTCATTTAATCATTATTGGCATCATCTAGAAAATGAGAGAGTGAGTTACTAAGTTTCCTTTGGACTCCAAAATTCCATGAACCTATGTACTTTAAGGCAGAGTTTTTCCAATTATAGTGTACCTCAGAATCAATGAGAAGGCTTATTAAAATATCAATTGCTGGGCCCCACTCCAGGATTATGGATTCAGTAGTTCTGGAGATGGGCCATGAATTTGCATTTCTGACAAGTTCCAAGGTGATGCTGATACAGATCTGGGGACAGTGTTTTGGGAACCAATACGCTGAAGATCGACTAAAGTGTTAACTTACCAACACACCAGGGTTTCACAATCGTGAAGTTAATGGAAGGTAAAGTTATCTGATTTCAACAAGTAGATAAGGGACAGCTCTTCACTAAATTTAGTGCCCTCCCTCCACTTAATGAGCAATATTTATGAACTAAATATATCTTCAAAAGTATCTCCTACATATAAGAGATCTTATAGTGTAATTGCGGACTCACCTATATATTCTTAATACCCCCAGTAGAAAATGATATTTAATTAAAGATAAAAAGAAAGATAGGTAGATAGGTGTGTAGGTAAAGAAGTGACAACATTCTTCATGTTGCCACTGAATATACTACGGTCCCTAAAGAAATTTTAATTTTATTTAAGATACTATAAAAAAAATTAGAGTTAAGTGCCTCTCCATTACTGCACTTCAGGTTACCTGTTGGGACACTCAAACAAGTAGTTACCTGTGCTAAAATGGTACCACAGTTGGTTATCAACTTGCATTTTAAAGCAATATGTTAACAAAATTGTATTATGTTTATTGTCATCAAATATAACAGGCAACATTAATCTTCTAGAATTTAACTTTACTTGAATTTTAATTGTATTCTCCATTGCCATAGGGATTTATAAAAATTTTTTCACACTTGACTTTATAGTTTATTCATGAAAAAATGATATGCTGCTGTACTAAAGTAATTTTCTAGTTGATAGTTTTAGTATCACCCTCTTATTTTTCAACATTTTACATGTAATAAAAGTTCTAGGCTACTAAATTTTGACTTAGTTTAGCAAAAACATGATGCCTCAAATATTTCCCTAACAAGATAATCAATTCAACTAGTAACACTACCACCATAAACACAAATACTTTCCAGTTATATGCCAATATCTTATTAGAAATAATGACATTACTTAATCTAAATTTAACACTGATTAATTTTGAATGCGGTATTACAGTAGCTTAGTTGCTTTAGCGACAAGACTAATTGCAGAAAAAACTGAATTCTAACAGGATGAGAACTGGGTTTTACATTCATAACAATTCTGTTTCAAGAAGCTCTTTCATCTCATAAAATTTTACGTAGCATGTACATTGTACCAGTCCTTGAAAAGAGAAAGTTAGTTCTAGTATCTTGAACTAAAAAAAAATTACAATATAGTAAGTAAAAGACAAAGGCAAAGAAACTATTAGAATTTGATGATAACATGTAGCAACAAACATGCTTATAGTAGAAGAATATCTCAGAAATGGATTAATGTCTGGGCGTGGGAATGGCATGTTTCACAAAAAGATTGATAGTTGATTAAGTAACTTTTTGTTTGTTTGTTTAAGATTTGACAAGAGTCATAGCAAGGACTCTCCCATGGAGAGAAAATAGATGTTCATGGTCATGATGGTATAAAGAAAGCATGCATGTTCAGGGAACTACAATTTTGTGATGATATAGGGTGTAATAAGATATGAATGTCAAGAGGGAGGCAGGAATCGTGTCAGGAAGGACCTCTTCTGCCTTGTTTGGGAGATTTATGAAAAGGGATCTCACCAAAGAGTTTGAAGCAGATGAGGTTGAAACAGTCCAGTTAAAAAGATAACAATATATAGAATAAATGAAAGGGCAATGAGTTTGCGGATAAAGAAATTAAGTAGGCTCTTCAGAAAACTACTTGAAAAACAATAAGCATTTGATCTAAAAAAATGAGAAACAGAATAAAGATTTCCAAAATACTAAGAAAATTAGTGGCTGAACAGATAATGGTGGGCAAAGAGTCACAGTAGTCTATGATGAATCCCAGATATTTTCCTTAGATGACCAGGAGAATGTTGATGCCAGTGTCTCAGGATACTGGTAGAGGAATGGATTAGAGAGAGTTTATTCTTATGTAACTGGCTATACTGAACCTAGGGGCCAGTTTAATATTGAACTAGAAGTATTTAATAAAAAAGTGGACATATAGGTAGGATCATTGGAGGGGTTGGGGTCAAAGATCAATATATGATACTGATCACAATACAGTAAATAAAGCATGAATGTGTGCACAGTAATAGATTAACAAGAGAAGATGGGCAAGAACGAAACCCTGAGAACAACATATAAGGGCAGGATTATAGGTGCCTCAAAAGAAAAGGAGGAGCATTCAGAAAGGAATCAGGAAAGCCTAAAAAAAAAGCCAGGATGGAAAATTTTTGAATAAAAAATCTTTTCTTTCATTCATTTATTAATCCAGCATATATTGAATAAATATTTACTGTATGCCCCATTACTCTCCTGGGGTTATACAATACACAACATAATCATGATTCCAACCATCATGGAGACTGTTGTTCAATGGGAAGGAATAACAGTTAAGAAAAAAAAAAAAGTAATAATAATAAAGCACAAGGTGTAATGTGAGCTCACAGGTTAAATTCCTGACCTACCTTGTGGGAGATCAGAAAGGTTTTCCGGAGAACTTTTAAGTCAAAACCTTAAAGGCTGACTAATGAGTAACCCAACAATAAGGACAGGAAGTGTACTCCAAGCAGACTGAGCAGCAGGTGTGAAAGCCAAGAGGTGAGGGAGACCATGGCATGTTTAAGAATCTAAAAATTTGTATGACTGGAAAGTAGAATGGCTGAAATGGGATTGAAGCTCTCATCTTACTTGATTTGTAAGGAATAATTGATGCTGGTGACCATTTTCTCCTTGAAACACTATCCTTCTTAGCTTCTCTGATATCACACTCTTTGCATTTTTCTTCTAACTCTCTGCACTCTTACTGTCAATCATTTTTTATCATGTCACCCTCCTTTATAAAGCCTTTAAATCAGTCTTCACTGTATACCACCTCTCCGCATAATCTCATCTACCCCCACAGCTTTCATTGGCATCGCCATCACCATTATACAACCCTCCTATATGATTTTCTCTAGTCCAGATTTCTCTTCAGAGCTCCAGACACAATCGTCCAACTGCCAACTTGGCATCTCCCTTTAGGTAGTTATCATCTCAAATTGAACATATACAAAATGAAACTGATCTTTCATGCCAAATCTCGCTTATAGCCACTACTCTTCATCTTAGGAGAGGTTCAGCCATTCAAACAGACATGCATCACAGATATACGGCAGACATTCTTGAGCTCATCACTTTCCTTAACTTACATCCAAGACTATAAGGGTAATTTATAATAAAAGTAGTTTGAAGTATTTGTCTGTTTTTCTTTTCTCCCACTTCAAGCAAGGCTTTTTCATCCCTCAAGAATGTTTATTCCAAGACTGAAAGCAGACTTTTATTTAAGATGATGGTTCTTTCTGTCTTTGATAACAGCTTAATTGTGGTTTCAGACTAAAGAGAGGTCAGCACTTTGAGGTAGAAGAAAGCACTACCAAGGATGTGAATTTTCTGAGAGTAGATGTCCTAGGAAGGAGGTGGGAACTTAAGTAAGGTACAAAAACAAGAAGTGGAACTCTGGGATTGTACAATAATAATAGAAAATAAGCTTTTCAAATTAAGATTAGAGGTAGCTCTAAACACATGTGTTTGGTATGATTCTTAGTCTACAAATTTAACCATGAACCAGAAGTAGCGTCTCTGTATTCCATACCCCCTCACACACACACACACATAGCCACGCACTGACAGGTTACCTCAGTATGTTGTAGCTCCCACGATGGGGAAAGAGATTCTAATCTCCAGTCTTTTGCCATCAATTCTCACATCCTCACTGCACTCAATTTTCTCAACTGATTTTCAAGGTTCTATAAAATTGGGCTAGAACACTTGTAGGCACTTGCGACGTGCCAACAAATGAGTGTCTTATTCTAGAAACACACTTGAAAATATCACCTATTATAGCGAGTGATGGTGGTTTTGTTTTCATTTTGTGAGACTCCTCTGAAAGATAAATAGTCCTAGATATCCTAGATGAATACATTTGCTTATGGGTGTATAAGAGGAGGTACTTAATGGAAGGGAAGCTATGTTACAAAAATATTTTTATCCTCTAATTTGAAGGCCCATATATAATCAGTCTTGAAATATTTATAACCCCCTAGTAACTGAGTGACCCAACCATCTGTCACTGAACAGTCTTGATATAATAATAGGCTGATGCTGATAGAGGAGAACTTCTAAGCTTAAAAGTCCTTTAACTGATGTATTATGTCTACTCGAGAGTTTTGGGAAACTAGAACTCTGACCACATGCTATATATCTTTTCCTTCTTTTTTTTTCTACTTGTATTTAAGTTTCAACAGCTCAGACCTAGAATCAAGGTCAAATCTTGATCATTTCTGTCACTATTTTTGTGACCTAGAGTAAATTACCTAATTATGTGAACTTCATTTTTCTTTTTCCATTAAGTTGTAGATGATCTCAGGGACCTCTCTAATTTTCACCATTTTATGATGTAGTATATGTATGTATATATAAATATATATATATAAATATATTTCTAATTGCTTCACTTTTTGTATGTTTGAAGAGTAAGGTCCATTCAAAGAAAAATCAATTAAATATGTTTGAGACAAGGATCATATAAGTATTTACTTTTTCCTCATATATGCAAGAATATTTATGACTAGGGGCAGGCTTGTTTTTTCAAACATCTGTGTCATTACTGTTCTGGTTATCTATTGCTGCATTACAAAATATTCCAAAATTAGAAGCTTAGAACAACGATTATGTCTTTTTCTCAGTTGTCCACAAGCTGGGCAGTGCTTATCAGTGTTCTCTGTGGCAGTAGCCAGGGCAACTTGACTGAGGCTATTTGATCTACTTCCAAGACTTCTCCCCCCATAGAGGGCAAAATGGTATTGCTGTTGATTGATAGTCAGACTATCAGCTGGAAGCTTTGATTCTTCACCATGTAGGGTCACTCCAGGAACTGCTTGGGCTTCCTCACAACATGGTCACTAAATTCTAAGTGTAAGTATTCCAAAGGGAACAACTTGGGAAGTAAACATTTCAAGAGGCCCAGGCAGAAGCTTCATGTCTTCTTGTGATCTGGCATCAAGAGTCCCAGAAAGTCACTTGCACTGCATTCTTTTGGTGAATCAAGTCATAAAACCAGCCAAATTCAATGGAGGAGTCCAACTACTCTAAATGAGAAAAATAGTAAAGTTTGTGCTATCTTTAATTTACTGCAGACTGTCTCCCTCAAGACACTTTATTAAGAACTGCTAACTAAGGCCTCTGTCTTTTCCTTCAGTTACATTTTCCATCTAGGTAGACTTAATGATGATTTGATTAGGTTTATATAATTTCCTGTTTCCACTGTAATGAGATAGACATAAAAATCATTAATTATAATTTGAAATGCTGAATTTAAAAGTAGAATGAGATATATACAAACAGCTGTGGAAACACAGGAAAGGCATTCACCAAACCTGAAGCTACAGAAGGCTTCAGAGAGGAAGTAACAATGAACTAATTCTTTAAGTATGATTCAGAGTATGCTGCCAGATTCATCATATACCCATGCACAGGTGTACACTATGAACCACATACAGCTGCACTGGGAAGATCCTGAGTTGTCATGTGGGGAAGGGTAAAATTTATTCTAGGCACTGAGAACAGTGCACGCAAGGGCACACAATTATGAAAAAAATTAATTGGGTTCAGAGAAATGTGAGAATTTTAGTACGGCTACACAATATCAAACAGATTAATTTAGGATTATGAGGTCCTGAGATGCTACCTGAAGCACTGTAGCAAAATTTTTTTAATGCTAATGTATTTTAACTAATTAATTTGTTCTTAATTTTCTCCTTGCCTTTCACCCATTCAATCAGGTATTAAGGATGGAGATTTATTGCCTCCAAGAAAGTTTACAACAAGGTAGAAAGCAGAAGTAGTCGGGTTTGAGAAAAAAGAAGCTTCTTTTTTTTGGAGCAGAATAATATGCACCAAGTAAGGTAAGTCTAGAAGAATAATATGCACTAAGTAAGGTAAGTAAGTAAGTAAGGTAAGTCTAGAAGGTGCAGAGAAAGAAACTAATCATTTAAGTGCTTGTTTGTTACTCCTCTATAGTAATCTTCAAAAAATGGCATACAAGAACATCCCATTTATTTTCACCTATATTATTCATTAGTCTTGTTTTTACATAGACTCAAGCCCAGAGAGAAGAATAAATTATATTACACCAATTTTCTCCACTTCTACTCAGCTTATGGAAATGCATCAGGTTCTGCTGTGCACTTTAACTAAAATACTCCTGCTGAGAAAGGCACTTCCCAGACAGGGATTTCATCTTTCATGCAGACCACCAACACACTGTATAAATAATGCATACATTACTCCTGCCTGGATAGGGTGATGCTTCACCTATAAGGATGCCTCTCCAGGAAGCCACTGTCACTTCACTTGTAGTCATGCTCTTCTAATTTTTGAAAAGGTTATCACAGTTTTATCTTTAATAGCGACTTGATCATTGCAGAGATTAACAAGTCATGTTGGAGACATTAGTCAAGAAAGCCTTGGAATACATCTTGAGGTCTTTACATCCCCCCAGACTGTGCAACAGCACACTGATGGGTATTTTCATGCTGCTATCTCTAAATTACACGGAGGAATTGAAAGGGTATGTTTATTAGATATGAGCGCATTGGTTTTTAATCAAATTTAGAGAGCTGCGAACACAGCTCTCCACCAATCTTTATCTTCCAATGACAGTAATGAATTTATCATTCTCACTGTGACATTACTCATAGGAAAATCACACCATTTTCTATTAGGTCCCCTGAAGGCTCTGTGATGAACTAGGGAACCAGTAGCAAAGTGAGAGCTCCCGAATTAATGTCTGATTGCAATTTAAGCAAAATTATTCTAGAATTAGGATAAGCTATATAATGGATATTTTAGAGGTCCTTCCAGATAGCTGGTATTACAATAAATAAAATACAGTGGAAGAAATAATAAACTGCACCACTGAAATGCCCACCACTCCTTCAAGGTTTTCACCTTAATGAAAATTTCCCAGACATTTCTCACTGCCATTGAATTTAAACATGTTCCAATCACCCAGATATACCAAAGATTCAATAATTATTTTATAGAACAGGTTTGGCAAACTGCAACCTAAGGAACAAACCTAGTACTCCACCAGTTGTAAACTGGTTATATTGGAACACAACTCATTCATTTATTTTCTATGGCTGTTTTCATGCTACAACAACAGAGTTGAATAGTTGCAACAGAGACCAGATGGCCAGCAAATCCTAAAATATTTTTTCTCTGGCCCTTTACAGAAAATGTTTGCTAATTCTTGCAAAGATACTAGTACTGAGAAAGTAATTCTTTCTAGATATGTGAATTTTGAAGGGAATTTAAGTTTAACCCTTCAAATAGTCTAAATATTTTACAAAGTAAAAACCATCTCTAACATCTTCAAACAGTTGATGTAGATCTTCTTCTGTAATACACATTTTTCTGCCATCTTTAACACAGCATATTCAAATGATTTAAATTTCACTTGATGACTATTTAAATCTCACTTAATTTTCCACTATAAAGTGCAATACTTATACTGTGTTAGAGATATTAGGCAGAGTACAGGAGTAAATGAGCATTTATCCTAAGAATAAACAGGCACTTGCTTCCAAAAAATAAAGAAATAGAAGTCCCCTAATGTTAGTTGGGGTTTTGCTCACTTGCTTTTTTACACTAAAGGTAAAGTGAAGGACATAGAACTTGCTTTCAACTCTAAGGCTGTATTTCTGCAAAATTGAATTTTATAATGAAAGACTGAAGTAGACTTTTCCCAGGTGGTTTTCTCACCCTTCAGGAAATCATTATCATCACCACTATTTCTATCCCTATCCTTAGATTTGTCATTGGCATCCAAAATATTGCCTGTGAGGTCTACATCACTGGAACAATGAAGATAAGGTAACTCCCTGTCAGTTTGTACCTATTTGCCAATTTTATAAAGTGGGAGGCAGACGTGTTCATTGCCATTAAAAAGAAAAATGACAGTATATTTTGCTAAGGAATAAATCTTACAAAACCCTTACAATTTGATAAGCAATGTTTTATACATATAAAAAGAATGACTTTTCTTCTTTTAAGAACACTACAGGCATATACATAGTAAAAATTATAATGATAAGATGCAGTGAATCTTTTGTATATTGTTCACATGTCTGACAAACTCTCATTTGTAATGATACTTTAGGTATTGAGTTATACTCTGATTTATAGGTTAAATAAATGAGACAAAACTATGAAGGAAGAAAATGGTAAAATAAACATCCTCTCAGTCATTAATCTTATTTTCACAGAATGAGTTGTACAATATTCTCTCTATAGATTGTTAGCTTCGCCAACTCATATAGCTATAAAATAATCTTTCATTGATGGAGATATGAGTCTGATAAAATTATTTGTTAATTATAGGTCGTTCAAATATAAAGGGAAGATGTTAACTGTACATGCCTCACACGTATCTGCAAGTAAAATGCTTGTAAACCAAGTGATAGGATGACACCTGGTATATAAATAGCATCAATTAACAGTAGACATTATTATTATTTCTGTTGTCAGTATATCAGAGTGCTGGTTGTAAAGAACAGACAAATATAAAGCATAATTGAACATTTTAAGGTATGTTTTCATTATGAATTAATTATACATTTTATTTTTTGAGATTATACAGTAATAAAATATTGAAAAAGTAACATCTAAATATTCAAGCAACATGTACATGATTCATTAGTATATGACACACAGATGTCACTGTAATACTTGAATTTTACAAGTATTTAAAAAACTGTTCAAGACTGTGGTTGCCAAGTGGTGGGGGGAGGGATGGATTGGAAGTTTGAGATTAGCAGATGCAAACTATTATATATAGAATGGATAAACAACAAGGTCCTACTGTATGAAAAGAATATATATATATGTGTGTATAACTGAATCACTTTGCTGTACAGCAGAAACTAACTCAACATTGTAAATCAACTATACTTGGTAAAAATAAATTTTAAAAAATAAAATAAAATTAAGGACAAAAACTCTGTTGAAGAGATCAATTACACAAAGAAATATTCTCTATAACATTGATATGCACAGACTTTATATATAGTCACAGTAATATTTAACCTTTCATTGATAGCTAAATAAATGACTAGCATTATTGTAAAAGCTTGTATTAACACTTTTAATCCTCTAGTATATATTATCATTATCTCAATTTTTCAGATAAGAAACTAACTGAGACATGAAAAAAGTTAAGCAAATTTCCAAGAACAAAGAGATGATGATTGGGGATCCATAGTTTGAACCCAAGCATTATAGATCTAGACCCATGTTCCCTATGACAGCTCATCATAGTTATTAATTTGATACTTTAAACCTATGCTTATACTGTATACTTATACGCTGGCTCCATCATTAAGACTAATTTTTTTCCAAAGGAGTTCTTTATTTAAAAATAATTTCTTGGAGTTAATGTCAGCAAAATGACAGATTGGAAAACTCCAAGCCTTCCTTTTGCAATAGAGCCATCAAAATCATCAGAAGTTGGTTGAACTAAGTTTATAGAACCATGGGAAACATGTGTGCATGCTCACAAAAGTCCTGAGAATACCCTAGGCTTTCACCTTGAGCTGATCCATAGGCTCACAGCATGCCCAGTTAATCTGTAGAGGACTTCCCTAGCAAAGAGCCAGTATTATGACATCAATACCATAATGTGGAGAAGGGCAGGGCTGTGTAAGACTAGAGTTTTTGAATGTAATTGAAGTTTGTATCAATTCAAATTTAATTGAATTGCAATGGCATTTTTTGAAGAAATATAAAAATCCAAGCTAAAATTCTTACGGAATTTCAAGAGACCCTGAATAGACAAAATAATCTTGGAAAAGAACAAAGTTTGAGGATTTATATTTCCTGGTTTCAAAAGTTAATATAATGTTATGATAATCAAAACAATGTGGTATTGACATAAAGACAAAAAACAGACACACAGACCAATGGAATAGAATAGAGAGCCCAGAAATAAATCCTTGCATACATGGTCAGATGATATTTGACAGGATGCCAAGACTGTTCAATGCAGAAAGTGTAATCTTTTCTACAAATAGTGTTGGGTAATATGGATATCCACATGCAAAAGTCTGACATTGGATCATTACCTTATGTCATATACCAAAATTAAATCAGTGGATCAAAGATGTAAACATAAGTGCTAAATCACTTAGAAGAAAAACATAGGAGGCTTCATGACATTGGATTTGGCAATGATTTCTTAGATATGACACAAAAAGCACAGGCAACAACAACAACAAAATTAGAAAAACTGGACTTAATCAAAATTAAAAACTCTTCTGCATCAAAGAACACTATCAAGAGGGAGAAAAGGCAACCCTTAGAATGAGAGAAAATATTTGCAAATCGCATATCTGAAAAAGGTTAACAGCCAGAATATGCAAATAACTTCTACAATTTAGCAAAAATAACAACAGAAAAACAAGTAAACCACCCAGTTGAAAAAATTGGCAAAGAACATGAATAGACATTTCTCCGAAGAAGACAACATTACTAGTCATTAGGGATATGCAAATAACCACAATGAGGTATCACTTCAGACCCATTAGGATGGCTACTATAAAAGAAAGAAAGGAGAGAATGAGATGGATAGAGAAAGAGAGAAAATAACAATGAGGATATGTAGAAATTTGAATCCTGTGCATTGCTAGTGGGAATGTAAAATGGTGCAGCTGCTGTGGAAAACAGTACGGCAATTTCTCAAAATATTACAGCAGGTATTACCCTATGATCCAGCAATTCTACTTCTGGGTATATACACAAAAGAATTTGAAACAGGGACTTGACCAGATATTTGTAAGCAATTTTTATAACAGCATTATTCACAAGAGCCAAAATGTGGAAACAACCCAAATGTTCATTAATAGATGAATGGATAAACAAAATGTACTTAACCATATGGTGGAATATTATTCAGCCATAAAAAGGAATGAAGTACCGATACATGTTACAACATGGATGAATCTTGAAAACATGATGCTAAGTGAAATGTGCCTGACACAAAAGGACATAATTGTATGCTTCCACTTATATGAGGTACCTAGGTAGTCAAATTTATAGAGGCAGAAAGTAGAATAGCACTTACTAGGAGCTGGGGGGAGGGGAAAATGAAGAATTGTAGTTTATGGACATAGAGTTTCAGTTTGGGATGATGAATAGTTCTGAAAACGGGTGATGTTTATGATTTCACAATAATGTGAATATACTTAATGCTACTGAATTGTATGCTTAAAAACAATTAAAATGGTAAATTTTATCACAATAAAAGACAAAAACAAAAAAGAAAACTTCCTGATTTGATGTGCCAGACAACATGACCAATGAGTTGTTATCAATTAGTCATATGTTTGAAATTGACAAAAAGGTTACAGTACCCAGGAAGTTCCCATCTTACTGGGTGTGCATCTGTTCATTTAGCTTTACAGAATACAAAGCAGGAAATAACATTCAGCCAAAGAGCAGCTGAATGGGAGATCTCACATCTTAGTGTAGCTTCCTTCCATGCTCTTCCACTGCAGAGGACATGCTTAGTTGTAAGACATGAGTTTTAGACAAGTGAGCCCCCCTTCAACACAGAGTGCACATCCTCTCCATCTGTGTTTATTCACCTTCTATATGCCACATAAGAATGTGCACCAAGTAACATGTTCCCAGTGTAACTCATCAATCAAGGGTTTCACTAAAAACTGCTGATGATGTTCTCCATTATCCCTACTCACTTGTCTGGGAAACAGTATTAGAAGAAGATAAATCCAGGTTCATTTTTTCAAATGTCTCTGGGTTTGGGGTACGATTTCATGCCAGCTGTTCACCCTTTACCTACAGATGCTATTCCAGATGTTTGACTCTGCCATAGGTTAGATCCTCCAATTACAGCACTAAACTTAAAGCCCATCGAATACAATTTAGCACTTGGTTTTGTAATGACATTTTAAATAGCTTTTGCTTGTCAGCAACAAAATGAGTCAAATCAGCCCTAGCTAGGCACCAGATAGAGGAAATCCACACAAGATGGGCAGGTGCTCTGTGACAGAACTAGCTGCAAGCCATGGGTGGGTTCCAGACAGGTAAACCAAAAAGCTGCAAGATGGGAAGACAGGAAGGCACCACAGCAGGCGACAGACACCTGTACAAGCAGATAGACCTTTTGAGTCAAAAGTATAGGTAGGTAGCTGGCAGGATGACAGGATGTGGCAATGAGAGATTGACCACAGGTAGTTTGAGAAGCTTGAACACTAGTTATCAGGTAGGAGTTAGTAGTGCTCATATCAGGGGTCTGGGTTTCTGAAGAAGGTTCTGGGAAGACTAACATGTACAGGGCACAGTCCTTTCCTCAGAAGGACAGTTTATTAATGCTAGAACTCTTAGACTATCCACAGATAAAAGGACAAATCAGGATACCAATTCCTAGAATTGAGGCACAAATCAAGATACAGAACATCAGTAAGACAATTAATGCTTAGTAGATAAGCTGATGACTTGTACTCTAAATTCTCCTCAACATGATGGAGATTTGTCCTTGCACTAAGAAGGGGCTCTTAAAAATGAGGGTTACACATTCTAAGTGTGGTAATGATCCAGACCATCTATTTGTGTGGAGCAACCTCCAACACTGTTATCATGTTGTTGATATTTAACTTCTCCTCTATGTTAAGAGTCACTCACAGAGCTAACTGGCTGTTCAGGAGGACCTGACTAACACTGGCTGATTCTTAAGTGAACTCAAAGAGAAAGGATGTACATGTTGACAAGAGCCGGAAAATGTACACTTTCATACACTTCTTATCACAGAATTAATTGATACAAGATTTTCATAGGGCAGTTCGGCAGTAACTATCAATGTTAAAATCACTATTTAATCTAGAAATTCCACACCCAAGCATCTTTCCTGAAGATTGTACAAAGATACAAGTCTAGGGGAAATAATTGAAAATTTATTTGTTAAAACCAAAAATTAGAGGCCCTACATCATGTAGTTGTGATGATAATTAATATTAATATTTATAATACTTATAAAGTGCACAGAATAAAGCCAGCACATAGTGAATGCTGGTTGAATAAAATACATGTTCTTAAAAAGCAGAATGGTTATTATAATATTGCCTTATTTAAATAATGGTATATAAGATGCTCTTAAAAATAATGAAGCAGATATTTCATAAAGATGTCACTGAGTACAAAAGTAGTTTATAAAACCATGTATGGTATGATTACATTTTTATAAATATATGTACATGAAATAGGTAATAGAATATGTAATAGACATACAAATATAAAGTATTTTTGTTAATTACTTTTATCAAATGTCACACATTTAGGTATTATGTTGAGAAAACTATTAATCGATCTTGAGATAGGAACAAAGTATAAAATTCCTAGCATTGCTTTTATTTCTCTGAAGGGCTAAGAGAAAAAGACTATGTATGCTTAGCATATAATTCATAGGTACTGTGGTACTAGATAATTCTCACTGAGCCTCAGGAGAACCAGAAACCTTAGAGCTCTAAGAGTGGCACTGTAACTGGAGAGAGTCTATGAGGTTGTTGAGGACATTATTTAAATCAAAGCATTTACCACCATCTCCCAAAGAAGCTAACAACAAAAGGCTCAAGGTTTCTGAAGACATTCCTATTTTCTTAGCCAAAGAAAAGCACAAAACAAAGAATTTCCCAGATGAGAAAGACCAGAGGTTGGGTTGACACTGGGAAAGTGTTTGTGCGAATACTGGAGATTGAGGAGTGCTCAGAAATTCTTTTTAATTTCCTTATTTATTAAGGTTTTTTGTTGAAGCCCTGACTCTACAAAGGAAATTTCCTTTATGTAAAGTAGAAGTCAATTTTCCAATTTTAGATGTTTTCCCTGAAACCTAATTTTGACTATTCTTTTTCATCTCACATCTCTTTCTAACTCTGTGTTATTTCCTCACTGTGTCATGTAAAACTTAAATTGATTGCCTCATGTCTTCTTATACTGAAAACTCCTTGGAGTAGTGACTGTAAATTATATTTCACATCTTCATCATAGTTTATAAGGACAGCATTTTGCATATTATGGGTTTTCTGTAAATCCTAACTAAATGTATAAATAAAATACAGCTTTAATGTGACTAAACAGCAGTGATAAAGGTCCAGTCCTAGTGATGGGTGGCATGATAATTATTTTTATTATTTTTTACTATAATAATCACCAGAATTTTAATGCAATTAGAAATCTAATTATTTATAACTGAAATGCCTGTTGTCCATTAACATACTCATCTGAATATATTTAGATTTCCCCAGTGTGTTATTTTTACTCCCACAATTTAGGCCTAGAAAAACTTTATAAGGTGCAATTAATTTTCCTACCCTAGGGTGCTAAAGTCTCTTTTGTACATGAAGTTTGTATACCTAGAAACTTCAAAGCTTTGCTACCCAATTCTGAGCTTTTGAAAAAAGTAGTACATTTAGTTTCAAACTTTCTCCTGTTTATTTCTACTAGAAAGCTATTACAACTTCTTACAAATGGCAGAAAACTATAACCACCACTAAATATTGAGAAAAAGTTTTACTGCAATTAAGTAAAATTGAAGTGTATCTTTTTAAAAAGCCTCAAATATTAATAAGACAGACTTAAAATTCAGTTCAGGTAATGATCAGAGTCAAAGTAATGATCAGAGTCAAAGTAATGTTAAGTGCTAAGAGCTTTATTTATGCAAATATCTGGCCTTTAGAAATGAATGAAAACCGTAAATGAGGAATAAATGGTTTTAACTCCACTTACACATTCGCTTTTAACAAGGTGACATAATTTGTATTGTTGTTTTAGAATTCACTTCTTAATAGTAGGTATCTAGCAGCTCATACTTTCACTTCTCATTACACTTTGTTACCCACTCCAATTGCTTCACGATTCAGTGTCTTCCTCAAAAATCACTCCTCAGAAGAGTCACAATGAGTCTAAGGTAATTGTATCTAATGGTTCCACAATGATCTGAGTTATATCTCCAAGACAATTTTGCTCTTTGATGCCAGCTTTCAATAACATTTCCTTGGCTTCTAACTTCAGTAGTTTTTAAGAACTTGCATTTTTCCCACAAGATCTAATGACCTCTAAGTCCACTTATGCAACAAATATTTCTAACTTTTGTTTAACAGCTTAGAACAATGGGAAAGATACTTGAGAAAAAGAAATCAATGGCAAAAACAAAACAAACTTAGTGAGGCTTATTCTGAAAATTCTGGTTTTCATTGTGGATATAATCTTGGTAATATTTGGAAATGTTAAAATGGGAGATAACACTGTTTTCTCAACTGAGTCCCCCTTTTATTTTATTCCTATTCTCCATCTCCCCATGTTGTAGTTTATCATTTGTATCCACTTGTGTGGACTCACTGACCTATAACTAGTTAATCCTAAGTGAGTGATTACTTTGTCATCTTTGCTTTGACCCTGTTGTTATAACTTCAAAGACAGGTCAGTTACCACCCAATTCTATCTTAAACTGGCCACTCTCTATTAATTTTTTAACTGAAATAAAATACAGAGATGTTTTAATTCTCGTCAGGTCCTTTTATAGCTTAGTTACATGTTAATGTTGGACAATATAAGTCATTATTCTGAACTAGTTTTTTTTTAAATTTTATATATGATGTTTATTAACAACAAATATAGTTTCTACCACCATGTATGTTGGATACTCGTAGAAGTAGATCCAGATTTTCTGAGACTTGAAGCTTAAATAAGTATGGGATCTTATTAAAGAACAAAAAATATAAATAAAAAGTAAATATAAATGTGAGGGTTATTTTGAGTGGATAAAGAAATATAATAAAAAACAAATATACAAAAACTATGATTTATTGCAAGCACAAAATCCAGAAAAGAATTATTTGTCTCTAACATACTTCCGAGATTCATTTTTCTACTTTTTTTTTTTTTTTTTTTGCTGTAAATCTTTGGTTGCCTTTGGATGGGACAATCATTTTACAATATCTTTTTTCTGAGGAGGCTATAAATGTAGTTCAACGTTTCCTCTAGGGTACCTGATTGAATTTATTATTATCATCATTAGTTGGGATGCATCAAATCCCCATACAGACTTACTTTGTGCTTACAATAATATTATAGATTTTGGCTCACAAACTCATGAATTGTGATAAATTCTACTGTGTATGATTTCCTATCAAAAATAAAAATAATGCATTGTGTATTTAAAATTACGTGTGCATTAAAATTATATATTCCTGACAGAACTTAGGCTCTTAGTTGGCATCTTTAAGAACCTAATCCTTTGCTTACAATTTTATGCATTTGATAATAAGAAAAAACGTCTACATAGTAGCTTATGGTTCCATACATTTCAGATCTTATTTCATCTCTACTTCCCACACAGTTCCAGTTGTGTCTGCTACTGTTGAATATTATCAGATTGCATAATGACTCCAAACCCTACACTTCTGGGTCTTGATTGGAAGGAGTCCTCACAGTGGAAGGTAGGTATATTCCTGGAAGCCAAGGCTACTCTTAGACAGCTGCACACCGCATAACTATATCTCACTCAACCCAAACTAAAAGTATTCTCAATTCAACATCCCTTAATTGAATCTTAAACACGCCTACAGACCCAAGCAACACCGTAGAAGTTATAGCAGACAGAGAAGTGGACTTAACTGATTGGGGCAAAAATATCTTAATTTTGAAAATTTGGCAAACACATATAACCATAAGAGCCCAGTTCTATGGCCCATTCCAGTATGCTGAAAGTGATATACTGTATACAAGTGAGTTTTATTTTAAATTACCTCTGAGTATATAAAATATTTTAAGAAGTTGTTTGGCCATTTCACATATGATATCTCATTTTATTCTCTCAATCAATCCTGAAATTTTGGAAGTATTCCTATTTTACAAGTAATAAATTAAAGACTCAGTTAAGTTACATGAGCCCCAAGATTCTACAAGTGGTAGATGGCTAAACCAGAATTTAATTCAGGTCTATATTTTTCTAAAGCCCATATTAGACTCTTTATACAGGTTAGTCACAGACGTTAGTGGACAAAGTAGCTGATGTTTCATAAAAAGCAAATTTCTGAGCTTCATTCCAAGGATCTTAGGTTATATTGATGTAGGTGGAATGAGGAGAGCTCACTGAGAAACTGTTTTGCATCATGCTGCTCTGATATCTTCTAATTCCTTAATCTTTATTAAAATTAATTATGAACCAAGCATTCACATTTCTAGTTGGAAACGGTCACTGGTAACATTGATCAGACGTAAAAATCCTTGATCAGAACTTGTTTCATCCATGGAAAAAAATATAATTTCAAAGAGAGACCAAGAAGAATCTTGATTCAGGCATTTTTAATATACATCTCCTTGTCTGTAAGCAATCTTAATGTCATTATCAGGTCTATATATACATATAATTAAGTTAGCCTTAAAACATCTTCACGTACCTTTAGCCTTTATCCATATAAATAGTCTCCATCTTGATCCACGAAGCAAGTCTTCAGTTATTTCTAAGTCCTATGGCCAGCAAGAGGAGAAGCTGACTCCAGACAGTAGGCTTCCTTTCAGTCAGGGAGTTGATTCTGGAAGAAAGCAGTAGAAGGAAAATTGCAGGAAGATAAGCCAATGAGATGAAAGGGCTTTGTAGCTACATGAATGAGAAAAGTTGGGAGACGGACACAGGTGAAATTCATACTAAGGAAGCGGCACTTAGCATAACTTTTTTTTTTAATCTGTACAGTATTTACAGCTCAGTCATATTGCAAATACCTCTGTGCTCACTGCTTACGTTTATTTTTAATTGGGCAGGAGGCAATCTGGACTAGATATAGGCATATTCGCTTGAGAGTGGAAAGCTATAGAAACACTTCTGCCCCAACTGGCCATGTGTTTTCTGACATAGATGAAAGCAGCCTATGTAATCCATCTAAAGAATTGGTGGAAACTTTCCCTTTTGTAAGACCAAGCACTCATTCACACACATTATTTTCCTGAAATGTATTTTTATTACATTACAACTTTTTCACCATTATTAAAAATACTTATTAAGTTTTTCTATTCAAAGTAATATGTTGGCAGATGTATTTCTTGTCCTCCAGGCAGATTTAGCAATTGATTAAAACTGTATGACCTTACATCTGTCTCTTTTCTTCAATTATACTGATGGCCATTTTGCATACAGTCAAATATAAACTCTTAACAAACCAGATCAGAGGGCCTGTATACCATCTTTCTATATCTGGTGGGTTTTACCAAGAGCACACAGTGAGTCAAGAAATAATGAAGGTTTTTCTGTAATAGTATACTGTAATTCTGTACAGCTCCCACTGAGGTTTTATATGCCTAGTTAATCCAAAGCAAGGATGACCCCAATGCAGAATATTAAAAAAAAAAAAAAAAACCCAGAAAATTTATTGGACCATTTGATCTCCTCTGGATTTTTACAAAATCAGCTATTCGATAAGATCCTAAATCTACAGACTCAAAGTAGTTACAAACAAAGCCACCCTTCACAAACATATTCTGTAGTTAATATGCTGTACTGATGGCCACACAGCGTTCAATTTTCTATTCCACATTGCCAGATAAAAGAGGTTTTGAAAATTCACACAGTCGGTTTTCAAACAACCCCTATTTTGTCAAGTTTAATTTACAGGAGTAAACTCCAAGTACAGACTAGAATTGATCAACATTCTTTTGGCACCAACTTCAGCAATAAATGTAAAGGCAAACAGCATGCACATATACATCTACAAAGGACAGAAGCACCTGCTCTCCACGTGCAAAACAGAGTACTTTAAACCCAGGTCAAGGATACAGAATGTGATTTACAACTGACTACATCAATTTAATGCATTTTTTTCCTCAGGAGAGAAGAGACTATAGTGCAGTTAAAATAACAGTTTTTTAGCACTAAACTCTAAAGGTCTCTTTAGCAATGTCTATTATACTGTTCCAAAGTTAATCGAACCATCAACAAATAGTTATTGATTAATATTAATAAATTTTTTTAATACTGTATCAATTTGTTATTCATGTACTATGGGCTCTGGGGATATGCAGGGATATGCCACCCCAAAATATGCCACTTTGACAAAGGAATTATTTCGAGCTGAAGGCATTTGAGTTGCTGAAATCTCTTATTTTCCTAAAAGCAGAACCTCCCCAAAGAATTCAGTTGTCATAAATCCCTTCTCCAAAAATTCTATCCTTGGAGATAAGAAGGAAAGAAGTCACCACTAAACCCAAACAAATGTCAAAAAACTATCATAGAGCTTATCTATTTTCCAAGGTCACATTATCTTTCAAAAAATTCATTTTTGTTTCCGTAAGTGCCCTTCCCCCACACTTCTGTTAATTTTTTCTCACGGAAGTGCCCTCTGCCTGTCCCGTTCCCCAATAAGATGGTATACAAGCTCTCAAATCTCAATGCTCCTTTGACTAGTCACTTCTTTTTGTGATGCCCCCATGCATGTAAAATTAAAAATTAATAACTGTATATGCCTTTTCTCCTATTAATCTGTCTGTGGTCAGTTTAATTCATAATGCCCCCTTCCTCCCCCAACCACTGAACCTAAAAGGGTAGAGAAGAAGTTCTTCCTCCCCTACAGTTCATAACTATACTGTATTCTACTAAGAGTGTTCTAGTTAAACATTCCTGAATGATCTTTGTATGACTCACATTCTCAGAGCTACTTGGGTGAATAAAGAACAGAAGAACCTGCTATGTAATTGAATTTAAGAACCAAATACACACACACACACACACACACACACACACACACACACACACACCTTCAGATTTATTAACTACTGTGCCCTTGTATAATTCTCTTAATTTAACAAATTCTCAGTTTTCTCTCTGTAAAGGAAATTATTACCCAAGATTAATGCATTCTTCAAGATGTTAATAGGTATTTTGTAAAATAAATAAATGAATATAGGAGATGAATGGAGTTGTAGTTAAATGTGAGAAACACTGGGGAAATAAAGTTGAATATATTCATTACACTATGATATTTCAGCAACTGAAATATGCTAATATATATTTTGACTCTCTTAGAAATGTTGAGTGTCCCAAATTAATCCAAGGAACAATCCATATTGATGGAGCTAAGAGTCCCTTTTAGCTTTTGCCAACTACAAATTGGCACTTGCCATCTACCTCTACAAGGAATAAATCATGAGCCACTGCAGCTGCTGACCCCTTCAAGACCCCCTGAAAGGAGTTCAGGGCAGAGATCAGGATTGAGGTACTCTGTGCCCTGGGAAAAACTGGCAGAACAGGGTTTCAGATAGTTAGATATTTTCAGGAGAAGATTTTATGAGCCCAATTCTTGCATCTCCTCGTATCCAGAAAAGCACTAAAGTCATTAATGGTGACATGTGCTCCTCGTGACTGGCAGCAAGCCTCTGCCAAAACGTGTGCTTGACTGCAGGTACCACCCACCCCCCCCTTCACTAAAGTCATGTATAACACTGACCCTCCCCTCTACCTCTTTGGGGAAGTTTCTCAGAGCTATCTGAACTGCCATCTCCCAGGCTATAGTCTTCATGTTGCCCCAGATAAAACTTAACTCACAACGCTCGGCTTGTGCAATTTTTTTTTCAGTTAACACTTTTAAAACGCATAATTTTATAAAATTCCAAGTCAATAACTTAGATTCATGGGAATTTGCTGGGCCTGCTTTCTGAAACTAATCTAATCATGCCTCACATCAAGGTGAATACAAGAAAAATGGAATGACCTGAACTGCACTGAAAATATTAACACACTCAAAAGATGCTACATAATTCGTTTCTTTCAATTAAAATATAAATAAGATTAATTTTTAAATTAACATGTACTACTTTATAGCATTCTACCTATGATGAATTATTTCTTAGTTTAAACTCTAACATATAAAGAAGACATACAGTCCAATATTTTTTAACACTTAGTGTAGACAGCTACAACAAAAGACCAATGAAAGCGCCAACCTAGCCTGATTTTGCGGTAGAGAAGTGTTATCACTGCATTACTCTAATAATGATGATAACAATAATAGCCATTTTATATTAAGCTTTAATTTATCAATTAGGTACTGTTAAAAGTTTTGGATGTATTTCAATTTTGAAACCAAATCCCCTTAAAGCTGAGTTCCCCTACCTAGTTTATGATTAACCTCTCTGTCCAAAACTTTATTCCCTTTCTTGTCCAGTCCCTGTTCCCCGCAGGACTGAGGAGTATCAAAGAAAAGGGGGAATTGAAACTGAGCAGGACCCTGTCCCAGGTATAAAAGCCCCTCCGTGTCCCCTGTTTCTTGTTTGTAGTAAAAAGGCTTTAGTCTCTTAGGCCTTTCCTGAGTTCCAAAGAGCAGACTCAAGCAGTTACTAATTAGAGAAGTGAAGAAATGCAGACACAAAAGAAAAATAGTTAAGCAAGAAAAGTAATAATAGCTTAAACAGTTCAGTGATAAGGCAGAGTCACAGAACTCCTAATTCCCCCTCAGAGATATACATAACAATCTGACATATACCTTTGAGTTGTTTTGCAGAAGCTAAGATGCCCACCCAGTGGAGAATGTTGACTACATGCTGACCACAGCACAGCACATAGACCCCAGACTGGTTGGAACCAGAAGGTTGATGATTAAGGTTTCCAAAACATCACCCTATTACCTCATCACAAACCAATGAAGAATGTCCATGAGCTGATCATGGACCCTCAGCCCTAAAGTTGCCTGAAATGTCCCCTTGCCTGAAAGCCATCAGGGAGTTGGGTCTTTTGAGTATGAGCTGCCTGTTCTCCTTGCTTGGCACCCTGCAATAAATGCTGTACTTTCCTTCACTACAACCTGGTGTCAGTAGATTGGCTTTGCTGCACATCAGGAGAGCTGACGTGAGTTTGGTTTGGTAACAATCTTAATTCTTACACGTGCCCTAAGAGATAGATAAAAATTTTATTCTAATAAGCTAAGTTTTAGAAATGTTAATGTACTATAAGGGAGGAAAGAAAACTCTTCCTCTACCTTTCTAATTTCAATGGCTGGGACATCAAAGTGATAAAAACAGATAACAAGAGAAAAAAACAGATTTAAGCGCATGCATACACACAGGAATTCACAAGGAAGTGTGATTCAAGGAGAAAGTCAGAATTTGAGGGGTATATATGTTGCAGGAAGGGACCCTTTCCAGGGCCCAAGAGTGGGCATTGTCTAACACTCGGAAATGAACTGTCTGAGGAGACACACGTGCTGACAAAGCAAGAGACTCTACTGTGAAGGGGCGCCTGGGCAGACAGCAATAGGGCAAGGGAAGCCAGGAGAACTGCTCTGCCACGTGGCTTGCAGTCTCAGGTTTTATGGTAATGGGGTTAGTTTCCGGGTTGTCTCTGGCCAGTCATTCTGACTCAGGGTCATTCCTGGTGGTGCATGCATCACTCAGCCAAGACGGGTTCCAGAGAGATGGATTCTGGGAGGTTGGCAGGACACAGAGGTTGGCACCTCCTCTCTCCTTTTGACTTTTCCCTAATTCTTCCAGTTGGTGGTAGCTTGTTAGTTCCGTGTTCCTCACCAGGATTTCCTGTTGTAAGATAACTATCATGCCTGGCAAGGGTGGGCATGTTAGGTCAGTGGTTCCCCTAACGTATATACCATCTTAGGGTAGACAAAGACAAAAAGGGTTTGGGGTTTCTGGAGAAGGGGAGGTAAATTACAGGAAGGAGACCAGAAAATTTATCAAAAAAAGTTAAACAAGGGTTATTTAGTAAGGATGGTAATGCAGATTTAAATCAGTGCCTTCTCCATTGTTAAGAGTTATTAAGAGTCCTCCCCCTCCCTGTTAGAGGAGCCAGAGACATCTTTACAAATGGAAATTTCCGTTATAAATGTTAATTTCCTTTACAAAAGGGAAGCTTATGCTCTCCTTTTAGTTTTTCCTTCACCTGCTGCTCCTCAACTGCCTTCAGCTCAAAATAATCCTTACACCAATGAAGGATATTTTGGGGTGGCATATTCTGATCCTCATCAATCCTTTACAAAAGTCAGATAGGTAATAAATTGTGGCACTGGGATTTGATATCTGATAAGCTGTTTCTTAATTAAGGATGTTGTACTGCAAACACACATGATAATCTGACACATTTAGCAATAAACATTCTCATTATGATATTTTGTGGCTTTGAGGCATTAAGAATAAAATACTTTCTCCAAATAGCTATAAATTGGAATCATATTTGTAAAGTTGAATCTCAATCTCACTTAATTTGTTAAGTTTGCTGAAAGCAATATTCTTGTCTGAGGCCTTGTGCACCAACCCGCTGACAGTCATATAGACGAATCGATTAAAGACCTGGGTAGAGTAATTTTCCTTTTTTATATCTTCATGGCCTGCAGATATTTTGGGCTGGGTCTCAGGTACTCTGGGATTTGGAAGATTAAAGGCCACCAGACTCTGACTGTAGGAGGGAATGATAAACTGTTTCTCCTAGTACGTCTACCAGAACAAGGCAGATTTCAGGAATGAAGTAGTAATGATAAGAACTGACTAATCTGCTCTCATCAGTTCCCAGAACCTACCTTTGAGCAGCCCCATCCAAGCTGTGTACAGCGCACTGACCCCAAGGAAGACTGGAATTAGTAAAAAAAAAATCGGAGAAAGATCCTAAAATTTCTATTCTGATGGCTCATTCCCATACAATTTGTATACCAGAATACTGCTAAATCAATTTTAATTTAGGGATAAACAACAGAGTGAGAATTTTTGTTCAGCTCTATGCTGATCCTTAAATTTATTTTAATAAAAAATATCAAATCCTCATATTTCATAATTAGTGATAAAGTACAGAAATCAAAATATCAAAATGTAAAGAAAACGCACTGACTTAATTTTTAACCTGAAAAGGTAAATGAGTCCGCAATTTACAAGTATAAATGATGCAATGGATCCTTTGAGTAGTAGTAGCACATGGTGAACCTAGAGATATAGTCAAAAACTTAAGTACCTTCATATTTTACCCATAGACACTTTTTTATTCAGACACATAGAATTGGTGTAGTATTGTCATTCTTCAGGACGCAGAGCGTTATCAAAACTTTTCAGGGGCTTCCCTGGTGGTGCAGTGGTTGAGAGTCCACCTGCCGATGCAGGGGACACGGGTTTGTGCCCTGGTCCAGAAGGATCCCACATGCCGCGGAGCGGCTGGGCCCGTGAGCCATGGCCGCTGAGCCTGAGCTTCCGGAGCCTGTGCTCCACAGCGGGAGAGGCCACAACGGTGAGAGGTCCGCGTACCGCAAAAGAAAAAAAAAACTTTTCAGTGACACTGACATCATCATTACTTCATTACTCCCTCATTACTCAAATGTCAAAATTAAAGATATTGACATATCCGAGGATTTATTTCCAACTCCTCTGGCTTACATCCTGACTCACAGCTTAAAAATTTGCTGAGAAGATTTTAGCTATCAGAGAAGATTGTATGAAGTGTTTCTAAAATTTGGGGTGTCTAAAAACCACCTTAGAAGCTTGTTAAAATGAAAGTTCCCAGGTCTGATCTTGGACATGGATGAGTGATTTACTGGGTCTTGAAGGATACCTGATAACAAGCATTTTAAACAAGAATTCTAGGTGAGACAGTCTAAAACACGTTAGCCACAGACCACACTGTGAGAAATGGTACAGTACTAGGGATACAGAAAGAGTGCACAGAGGACAGCTTCGGCTTCTGTACTATTTGTGAAAACTACTGTTGGTCTTCAACCCAGACTAGATAAAGACAAGGTGTAACACTAATGACATTAAAACTTCTGTAAGGGCTACTCTCCTGGGTAACTCGATACCTTTTATTTACCTTGGGTAATCCAGTATTGTCTTGGAGTGCTTTGCACTTGGAATTTAGCTTGGATTAATTTAAACAACCTTCTCTTCTCCCTCTAAGCACATTGCTAAATTCAGCATGTTTCATGTAACTTAAATAACAATTTAAAGGATAAAAGCCAACATTATTTCTTTTTTTTTTTTTTTTTTGCGGTATGCAGGCCTCTCACTGTTGTGGCCTCTCCCGTTGCGGAGCACAGGCTCTGGATGCACAGGCTCAGCGGCCATGGCTCACGGGCCCAGCCACTCTGTGGCATGTGGATCTTCCCGGACTGGGGCACGAATCCGTGTCCCCTGCATCGGCAGGTGGACTCCCAACCACTGCGCCACCAGGGAAGCCCGCCAACACTATTTCTGAGTGAGGGAAAAACTGTTAGAATTTTCTAAGTAGCTGAAATAAACATGTAGGTAAGAGACTCTAGCAGATACAAATCATTTAAAATTTTTTCAAAGGACTCTTGAACATCTAATATGAAAAGTGATGTAAATAACGACACTTTTATAGTGTTGGACAGAACTCTAATAACACATGGAACACTGGATTAAGGAGAAATAAAAACAGTGGTGACTGAAAAGTATGTAAAAAGAGATGAAAACACACGTATTTTACTGGTCTTTCTTTACATTTTCTAGCAAAGAGAGTATATAGTGAAATGTCAAGTTGAAATAAAACACACTTTTACCCTTTTATATCTTACCAAATTATTTTTCCCCTTTGTAGCATAGGTAATATAGATTGGTTAGCATTTTCAAATAAATGTCTCTAGAAAAAAATGTTGCCTATAAAATAGACAAAGCCAAAATGGATATTTATAAAACCCTGACTATATCCTTTTACACTTATCATTGCTTCTCAAAATAAATCCCCACATGTAATAAATTTGTGTTATAGATGATGACCCAACTAGTTGAATGACTGAAAATTTTATTTAAATGTTTAATATGTAATCAGAACCAAACTGATCATTAATTATGTAGGAAATAATTTTTGTGTGGAATCTACAGAAACACCAAATAGAAACAGACCATTACCAAAACAACTCTTTTTTTCCCCACAAAATAAATAGCAGGAAAATTAGATGAACTCAAGAAATAACAATACTTGGAGCAGGTACTGAATTTCCTTATTTTTTCACCTAAGAAGACCTCATTGGTCCTATTATCAAGTTTAAAAAATCTTAAATTATTGAGTCATGAACATTAAGGAATTACTTTCTCATGAATTACTGACACTTGATTGCATTAGTTACATATTCATTTCACTGTCGTAATTCAAACCCAACTTTAACTAAATCTATGGTGCAGAGATAGACCTGCTGCAGTTCCAGATTTATTGATAGAGATTTAAGAGGTCTCTGCTGTATTCAAATTACTTTATATCCATTTAACACATTTTCTCTAATTAAAAAGTAAGACTTCACTTTCTTGCTGGTCTCCCTGTGTGTATGCTGGGGCCATTTAGCTCAAAGAAAAAGTGACAGATCAAATGAAAATGTTAAAACATAAATTACATACTTAATTAAGTTGCTTTCTCTGTATTTAGAAATGGAATCTGATAAAAGTTTAAATTTTAATGAATGGGTCCTGATTTTCTGTATATTCACTTCCCAAGTTAATAATACCTTACATACAGGAAATGTCTAAGGCAAATTAAGAGACACATGGGTTTTCAATTAGATCTAATTGAAAGGAAACACCCCCCCATTGTCAGGGTACTCAACTGATTTGTAGAGTCAGCTGAGACAGTGGAATGTTAGCCTACAGCTTCATTTCAAATTCATTTACTTCTGAAGTTAAACCTAAAGACTTCCCAGAATAAGAGAAAGTAACAGAAACTCTTCATCTCATTTTTGAAAACTGGAATGATGGGCTTGGATTTTGACCTACTCATTTAGGTTTAACACAGGATTACCTAACTAGTAGATTTCACTTTTATGGTTTTTCTACCAAATTGGTTCTGATTTACATCAAGAGCCAGGAACTCATGATTCTCTAAGTAGCTACTCAAAGGAGACTTCTGTTGCCACACAGAGAGGTAAGAAACTTTAATCACATTAGATTATCTCCTAAGACTCCAAATGCTCTAGAGTATGCAACCACAGCTATAGATGTTCAGTTCAATGATAACATTTAGCTAGTGAGACCAAAGATCTAACCAGCTGCCTTTATTCTATTCCACAGCCACCGATTTCACTATTTTTTCATTCATTTATTCTTTCATTGACACTCCCTGATGTGCCTGGCACTCTGGGATGGAAGCTGGAGTCATTAATATATATAAAAGAAAAACACCCATTAGGGAGTACTAGAAAAAGTTTACTTCATCATTTTCCAGAGGTGCCATCAGTTCTAGCAGTACATTAGCATCCAAGGAAGTGTACTAAGTCAAGGCTTTTAGATATTAAATATAGTGATAATGAAAACAGTCAAAGACATAGAACTCACAAACGTACAGGTGCCACAGAGATAATAGAAATGAGTAAAAGGATCAATAAATATTGTGGTGGGCTTGAAGGTACAGCCTGCCTTGCAGAATTTCAATCTACTGCTGCCAAATCTAATTTTTAAGAGAGGATGGTAATTCTGGGTTGTTTTTTTTTATGTGACTCTCATGTTTTATTTAATAATTGCTCAATTTAAAAAGCAAACAAACAAAGCAATGTGATGGCCAAAATTTATTTGGCCTCCAGATATGAACTAATAGCCATCATTGATCAAATTCTATCATAAGGCCCAAATCAGCAAAGTTACTGAGATCCTAAGTTGTTTCTTTCTTTAAACAGTAACAGTTTCGTGAGTGTTTTGAGCAGAGCATATGTTGCTGTATATACAGCTGAACAAATTTAGGTTGTGTTTTAATAAATGGATACTTTTGTACTTAACATTTTTAAAAGTTCCTTTTTTACAGTTAATATGTTTCAGGGTCATTTTATGTTAGTATATGAAGAAGTATATTTGTTACTTTAACTATGGTTTATATTCCTTCCTATGGATATACCATACATCGATTTGCCAATTCCCCTTTTTTTTTAAATTGAGGGTATAGCTGATTTATAAGTTTCAGGTATACAACATAGTGATTCACAATTTTTAAAGATTATATTCCAATTTACCATTGCAAGAAAAAGAACAGGAAAAAACCTACCTAACGAGACAAAACACCTATATGCAGAAAATTATAAGACACTGATGAAAGAAATTAAAGATGATACAAATAGATGGAGAGATATACCATGTTCTTGGATTGGAAGAATCAACATTGTGAAAATCACTCTAATACCCAAAGCAATCCACAAATTCAATGCAATCCCTATCAAACTACCACTGGCATTTTTCACAGAACTAGAACAAAAAATTTCAATTTGTATGGAAACACAAAAGACCCCGAATAGCCAAACCAATCTTGAGAAAGAAAAAGAAGCTGGAGGATTCAGGCTCCCTGACTTCAGACTATACTACAAAGCTACAGTAATCAAGACAGTATGGTACTGGCACAAAAACAGAAATATAGATCAATGGAAAAGTATAGAAAGCCCAGAGATAAACCCACATACATATGGTCACCTTATCTTTGATAAAGGAGGCAAGAATATACAGTGGAGAAAAGACAACCTCTTCAATAAGTGGTGCTGGGAAAACTGGACAGGTACATGTAAACGTATGAAATTAGAACACTCCCTAACCCCATACACAAGAATAAACTCAAAATGGAATAAAGACCTAAATGTAAGGTCAGACACTATCAAACTCTTAGAGGAAAACATAGGCAGAACACTCTATGACATAAATCACAGCAAGATCCTTTTTCACCCACCTCCTAGAGAAATGGAAATAAAAACAAAATAAACAAATGGGACCTTATGAAACTTCAAAGCTTTTGTACAGCAAAGGAAACCATAAACAACACCAAAAGACAAACCTCAGAATGGGAGAGAATATTTGCAAATGAAGCAACCGACAAAGGACTAATCTCCAAAATTGACAAGCAGCTCATGCAGCTCAGTATCAAAAAAGCAAACAACCCAATCCAAAAATGCACAGAAGACCTAAATAGACATTTCTCCAAAGAAGGTATACAGATTGCCAATAAACACATGAAAGGATGCTCAACATCACTAATCATTAGAGAAATGCAAATCAAAACTACAATGAGATATCATCTCACACCGGTCAGAATGGCCATCATCAAAAAATCTAGAAACAATAAATGCTGGAGAGGGTGTGGAGAAAAGGGAACACTCTTGCACTTTTGGTGGTAATGTAAATTGATACAGCCACTATGGAGAACACTATGGAGATTCCTTCAAAAACTAAAAATAGAACTACCATATGACCCAGCAATCCCACTACTGGGCATATATCCTGAGAAAACCATAATTCAAAAAGAGTCATGTACCAAAATGTTCATTGCTGCTCTACTTACAATAGCCAGGACATGGAAGCACCCTAAGTATCCATCAACAGATGAATGGATAAAGAAGATGTGGCACATATATACAATGGAATATTACTCAGCCATAAAAAGAAAGGATACTGAGTTATTTGTAGTGAGATGGATAGACCTAGAGTCTGTCATACAGAGTGAAGTAAGTCAGAAAGAGAAAAACAAATACTGTATGCTAACACATATATATGGAATCTAAGAAAAAAAAAAAAGAAGTCATGAAGAACCTAGGGGCAAGACGGGAATAAAGACAGAGACCTACTAGAGAATGGACTTAAGGATATGGGAAGCTGTGACAAAGTGAGAGAGTGGCATGGACATATATACACTACGAAACGTAAAATAGATAGCTAGTGGGAAATAGCCGCATAGCACGGGGAGATCAGCTAGATGGTTTGTGACCACCTAGAGGGGTGGGATAGGGAGGGTGGGAGGGAGGGAGATGCAAGAGGGAAGAGATATGGGAACATATGTATATGTATAACTGATTCACTTTGTTATAAAGCAGAAACTAGCACACCACTGTAAAGCAATTATACTCCAATAAAGATGTTAAAAAAAAAAAAAAGACTGGGAGAATTAAAATAGTAAAATCCATGCAAGAAATTGGCTACAAGGTGAGATCTTGGTCAAACAAGTTAAGATCTCTATGGCGAGACATTTGACTGAGTTTTTTAAGTACTAGAATTTCGTAGCCCAAATTATTCCCAATTAGTGAATGAACTAGTGCCAGGAATGTGGCAGAGCTAAGCTCTCAGTCAGGTTGTCTTAGCTGACTATAAAGAAGAATCTTAAAAATAGAGAAATGTGGTAGGCAGAATGATGGGCTGCAAAAAATATCCATGTCCTCTGTCTCAGAACTTGTGTATAGATTAGGTTACATTGAAAAGACATTAAAATATGGTAGCAGATATAATTAGGGTTGCTACTCAGTTGACCTTCTATTACAGAGACTATCCAGGATTATCAAGGTGAGCCCAAAGTAATCACAAGTGTCCTAAAATATGGAAGAGAGAGGCAGAAGAGTCAGTCTCAGAATGATGTGATATGAGAAAGACCCAACTGGCTACTGCTAGGTTTGAAGATGGAAGGGGCCATGAGCCAAGGAATGCAGGCAGCCTCTAAAAGCTTTGAAAGGCAAGAAAATTTATTTTTTCTTAGAGCCCCCAGAAAGGAACGTATTTCTACTGGTACCTTGATTTTAGCCCAGTAAGATCCATTTCACACTTCTGAACTCCAAAACTGTAAAATAAAAACTTCATTTTGTTTTAAGCCACTAAATTTGTGTTAAGTTGGTACAGCAGCAATAGAAAACTAATATGAGAACCAAGTAATACATTATGATTGATACAAAGGTAATACAATCCTTTCCCTTCATCTCCCCCAACACACATACTTTTCGGTGTCAAATTAAGGCAAGGGGAGTTGATAATATACACAAAATCTAAAGTGACCACAGTGAAAAGTCAAAATCCAAGAGACAAACTGTAAGATCAGAAACTTTATAAGGTTGACTTCTTTAAGAAGGTACGGATCTCAGAGAACTAGGTAACTTTGGATAGACAGAAAAAAAGAGAAAAACATTTCAACTGAGGGGCTGCTCCTAGGTAAGAGCAGAAGGCGGGAACTGAGTGTTCAGATAATAGAGAAGAGAACACACAGATCTAGAGGAAGGCATATGTGAAGAACGGTAAGACAGATAATGACCATGTATTGTGTGTGAGAGACACTGTCCCTTCATCTGTCAAATCACCACACATTGAATGCCCATTAAATCCCAGGCACCATTCAAAGAGTGGAGATACAGGGGTAAACAAGACAGACAAGGCACCTGATCTCCTACTGAGTATATTCTAGCAGCGGTGTATTTTTAGAAAGTGCTTTTATTGATTATTAATTCATTTCATCTCATTAATTGCTACAACCATCATACAAGGTTGAGACATACAAGGTAAGAACTAGGACATTCTCATTTTACAGGTGAGCACAAAAGGGCTTAAGAATTTCTTCAGCTATCATCAAAAAGTCTACAAATAATAAAGGCTGGAGAGGGTGTGGAGAAAAAGGAACCCTCCTACACTGTTGGTGGGAATGTAAATTGGTATAGCTACTACGGAGAACAGTATGGAGGTTCCTTAAAAAACTAAAAATAGAGTTACCATATGATCTTGCAATTCCACTCCTGGGCATATATCCTGGAAAAATGAAAACTCTAATTCAAAAAGATACATGCACCCCATTGTTCACTGCAGCAGTATTTACAATAGCCAAGACATGAAAGTAACCTAAATGCGCATTGACAAATGAATGGATAATGAAGATATGGTATATATATACAATGGAATATTACTCAGCCATAAGGAAGAATGAAATAATGCCATTTCGGCAACATGGATGAAACTAGAAATTCTCATCCTAAGTGAAGTAAGTCAGACAGAGAAAGACAAATATCATATGATATCCCTTATACGTGGAATCTAAAAAAAGATACAAATGAACTTATTTACAAAACAGAAATAGACCCCAGACATAGCCTATGGTCACCAAAGTTTGGGACTAACACATACACACTACTCTGTATAAAGTAGATAACCAACAAGGACCTATAGTATAGCACAGGGAACTATACTCAATATTTTGTAATAACCAATAAGGGAAAAGAATCTGAAACAGAATATATATATATATATATATATATATATATATTCAGATATCTCTGAATGACTCTGCTGTATACCTGAAACTAACATGACATTGTAAATCAACTCTACTTCAATAAAAAAATAAAAGAATTTCTTCAAGGTCACATAACAGTAAGTGGTAGAACCAAGATTTGAACCCAGACCATGTTAGTCAGAGCCTACATGCTTAATCACTATGCTGCCTGCTAACAAGGGGAGAAAAGTTTGGGTGGAGAAGGTGACCCAGATAATAGATGACTTTGATACATTAAAGGTCTTCATTTAAAAACGCCACAAATAATGACAAAAACTGCCCTTTATAAAGCAATCCTTTGGTATTATACATTACGCTAAGTACAGATTTTCTACAGTCCTCAAGGCAATCCTGCAAGATGGGTATTATTCCCATTTTACAGATGGAGAAACTAAAGCTCACAGATCATAAGTGATTGCCCAAGGCTACCCAGCAAGTAAGTGTCAGAGTTGAAATCAAAACCTTGTTTGCATGGACATATATACACTACCAAATGTAAAATAGATAGCTAGTGGGAAGCAGCCGCACAGCGCAGGGAGATCAGCTTGGTGCTTTGTGACCACCTAGAGGGGTAAGATAGGGAGGGTGGGAGGGAGATGCAAGAAGGAGGGGATATGGGGATATATGTATACATATAGCTGATTCACTTTGTTATATAGCAGAAACTAACACAACATTGTAAAGCAATTATACTCCAATAAAGATGTTAAAAAACAAAAACCAAAAAAAAAACATGTTTGGGCTTCCCTGGTGGCGCAGTGGTTGAGAGTCCGCCTGCCGATGCAGGGGACACGGGTTCGTGCCCCGGCCCGGGAGGATGCCACATGCCGCGGAGCGGCTGGGCCCGTGAGCCATGGCTGCTGAGCCTGCGCGTCCAGAGCCTGTGCTCCGCAACGGGAGAGGCCACAACAGTGAGAGGCCCGCGTACCGCAAAAAAAAAAAAAAAAAAAATGTGCTTGTGTATGAGAAACAAAGATATTTCTGACACAACACTTTCTCAAAACTGAAACTGGAATAATGAAAGATCGCTTGTTTAATTCTAATATATCATTATCAGACACATATATATATATTCCATGAGAGCATAATATGATTCTCACAGATGGAAGGGCTATACTCATACAGCCCCCAGCCCCTCCCCTTACACATGTGCATTCTTCCATCAATCCATGGGAGTAAAAAGTTTTGGAGACAGTTGAAACATAAAGTTTGGAAGAAAGAAATAAAATGAAATACGCCTTACTGGAACAACCTAAGTTATGCAAACCTGGGAGCTAATAGACAGACTTCCTTGTCTTTAGAACTTCTACCTTACAGATAAAGCCCTTGCTGTCTTCTTTTATTCATGGCACAACAGTCTCACAGCAGTTTGGGAAAAGAAAGATTAAAAAACAAGTTGACTGTCATTTTTAGAATTGTTTACATTTAGAAACGGATGCAAAATTGGAAACAGTCATGAAGACAAAAATATTTTTTTCTCTCTTTGAAAAAATAAAAACGTATATTTACTGCTATATTGAGATAACTCTTCTCTAGGGGATCAGAGAAAGATGGTTCTTCCATAAAACGTATAGCAAGAAAAAATTTCATAGTGTATTCTGTTAGCATATGATTAACTTAACTGCTATACATATGATTAAACACTACATAGTCCTTCTTCTCTTAGGTTCATTCTGATTGACAGATGTGCCTATTACAAATGTGTTGAGAAAAACCAACATTTTTCAGATCCTAGTTTCTTGCATAATTCTGTGTTTAGCTATGCCCTGTCACCAGTTTAACTGGGAGGTTCCCTTGTGAAAATATAATTTATGTATGTTTTATACAGGTTTTTTTCTTTGTTTCTTCAGTAAAGTAGAATTTGAAAAAGGAAAACATTTGTATTACACTTGTCTCTGTGATACAATTCAGTGATATACATTCCTTGGGGTACATAATGTCAAACCAAACATTCTAAAAAATGGGAAAGAAAACCAATAATTTTGACTTTGGAGAACATTAGGGTGCAAATTAAATGCACTTGTTGAATAATACATTTTTAAATATCTGCTGTGGATAGTCATCAAATAGAAAGTTATTTCTTCAAATACAGGAGTTAAGGGAGGAAAGTGCCAATGGGCATAAAACTCTGTGTGGTTAATGGTGGAGTTTCATTCCCCAGCACATGTGTATAGCCCCTCCTAGAAAGACACTTCATGGTTCTCATAATCCACTCCTGGGGCTTGTCCTTGCACTAGTGACATGGGATGGACTCACCCTAGGAAATTCCATTCTCAGGTCCTTTCATATAAAGTTCATTGAACTCCCTCTGGCACTCATTTATTAAATTATCTCCTCAGTCAGTCTCTGGCAGCCCAGGTTATGACTGATCTTGAAATGAGAAGCTGGTTTATCTATATCACACAGAGCTAGTTTGGTCTTAGAAATTAGAATATCTTTTCTTTTACCAACATAGTATGCATTTATCAGGCTGGCAACACTATTTCTTTTTTCAGGTAAACCAAAATTACAAATATAAGACTATAGCCCCAACTTCAGCATAGCTATTAATTTTTGAAAGAAGTCAAAATTAAATCAATTTTTAAAATTGCAGCACTATTACAGAGGTCTCAGTGGCCTCAGCTCTTTTGAGTAAGAATCTGAATGTGTCACAACTGATAAGAAAGCAACAATTTCATTAAAAATACCTGATTTCCAAATGGCATTTAAGGCAAAGGGAGATGGAGATAAAAACAAACAAAACTGAATAGGGGAGCTGGTTTCATGGATTAAAAATGATGTACCTGTTAGCAGAGTTATAAAACAAGAAAATAAGGTAACTGAACTGACTGCAGGAAGGGAAAAGTTATGTAAATGAAGAGAGCCTTATCAAAATAATCAAGACAAAGAGATTCACTGATTTAGAAGGTAGCTGTTTTTGAATTGTTGGTGTAATTAATCCTTTTCTTTTGTAAGCTATTCTTTCAAAGGGGCAGTTCCACTTGAAAGTAATGAAGGTGGTTTGGACAATATCAAAATAAATTGAAGTTTTGAAGCAATATTATAAGTAGCACTAGTTCTAGAGAGAAAGATGCTCTAAAAATACACGTTGGAAATCTCAGAGAATATAAAGTAATATGACTCCCATCTTCCCCCCAACTACCATGTTTTAGGGAGTACTCTTACTGATGATATAGGGTTGGTAGAACTCACTACCTCCCTCTCTGGAAACTGCTACTTACAGCTAAGGCCTCTTATTTATGGCTAGAGCTTTACTAATCAGTACGAGCCCCTTGCTTGGAACACTCTGTGTTCATCCGCTAGGTTCAATGGATGTGCTATGGAACTGTGGGAAAAAAGTTCTGGTCTCAAGGCGTGTATGACATATATAGGATTATTAAAAAACTAAGAAATGAAAAGCAAAAGTAATTTCTCCCACTTCCATGTCCCTGAAAACATATATATGTATACTGACACAGCCACAGATAGTTCACATACAAGTTACAAAATTCTAGTAAAGATAATGAATCCATTTTCATCTTAGCAAAATTAGTGGGTAACAACTTAGTGGGTAACAACTCAGATGCTTTCTTCTACGGATACAGACTTTCTGGTTATAGCCATGATTTTAATTATGCTTCTGTTTTATTCCACTGAACCAATTACTATAACAGAATAAATTGGATCTCATCTAGGGAAAGTCACAATTCATGCTGCATTTTATTCCAAGATTATTTCTTGAAGTGAGAAGAGACAAGGACAGAGGTCAGAGCTAGTAGATTTTTAAAATTTTGAATGCAAATATTCTGTAGAGATTAGTACAATCCACAAAAATTGTGACCATGTTATATGACCCAGCAATCCCACTATTGGGCATATACCCTGAGAAAACCATAATTCAAAAAGAGTCATGTACCAAAATGTTCACTGCAGCTCTATTTACAATAGCCCAGAGATGGAAACAACCTAAGTGTCCATCATCGGATGAATGGATAAAGAAGATGTGGCACATATATACAATGGAATATTACTCAGCCATAAAAAGAAAAGAAATTGAGCTATTTGTAATGAGGTGGATAGACCTAGAGTCTGTCATACAGAGTGAAGTAAGTCAGAAAGAGAAAGACAAATACCGTATGCTAACACATATATATGGAGTTTAAGAAAAAAAAATGTCATGAAGAACCTAGGGGTAAGACAGGAGTAAAGACACAGACCTACTAGAGAATGGACTTGAGGATATGGGGAGGGGGAAGGGTAAGCTGTGACAAAGCGAGAGAGAGGCATGGACATATATACACTACCAAATGTAAGGTAGATAGCTAGTGGGAAGCAGCCGCATAGCACAGGGAGATCAGCTCGGTGCTTTGTGACAGCCTGGAGGGGTGGGATAGGGAGGGTGGGAGGGAGGGAGACGCAAGAGGGAAGAGATATGGGAACATATGTATATGTATAACTGATTCACTTTGTTGTAAAGCAGAAACTAACACACCATTGTAAAGCAATTAAACTCTAATAAAGATGTAAAAAAAAAAATTGTGACCATGTTAAACGTATTTATCACTCTTTTATACTTTTGTTACTGAAACTGGAAGGTGACAGGGAAATAGCTCAAAATATTCTTTTTTTTTCTTTTTTTCAGTGCTACATAGTAGGATCTTGTTATTTATTTTATATATAATAGTTTGTATCTGCTAATCCCAAACTCCTAATTTATCCCTTCCCCACCCCGTTTCCCCTTTGGTAACTGTAAGTTTGTTTTCTATGTCTGTGAGTCTGTTTCTGTTTTGTAAATAATTTCATTTGTGTCATATTTTAGATTCCACATATTGTGTGGTATTTGTCTTTCTCTCTGACTTGTTTCACTTAGTATGATAATCTCTAGGTCCATCCATGTTGCTGTAAATGGCATTATTTCATTCTCTTTATGGCTGAGTAATATTCCATTATATATTTCTTTATCCATTCATCTGTTGATGGACATTTAGGTTGCTTCCATGTCTTGGCTATTGTAAATAGTGCTGCTGTGAACACGGGGGTGCATGTATCTTTTTTGAATTAGAGTTTTCTCGGATATGTGCCCAGGAGTAGGATTGCTGGATCATATGGCAATTCTATTCTTAGTTTTTTAAGGAACCTCCATACTGTTTTCCTTAGTGGCTGCACCAATTTACGTTCCCACCAACAGTGTAGGAGGGTTCCCTTTTCTCCACACCCTGTCCAGAATTTTTAATTTGTAGATTTTTAATGATGGTCATTCTGACCAATGTGAGGTGGTACCTCATTGTAGTTTTGATTTGCACTTCTCTAATAATTAGCAATATTGAGCATCTTTTCATGTGCCTATTGGCCATCTTTGGTTTTTACTGTGTGTATGTCTTTGGAGAAATGTCTGTTTAGGTCTTCTGCCCATATTTTTTACTGCTTTGTTTGTTTTTTCAAATATTCTTTTTATCCAAACAGATCATAAAAATGTAGAGTTTACTATTTAAAACAACCAGGAACTCATAGTGAGATAAACATTAAGACTCAAATAGATAAATGGGTAAATGAGTAGGCAGTTCACAGAAGACAGAACTGAATGATACAAAGTATGTTCAATCTTACCTGTAAGCACAGAGATGCAAATTAAGGCCTCACCTCCCTTTGTGTATCTGCAAACTAATAGATAACACTCAATGATGGTGAATATGTGGTAAGATGTAAATCCTAAAACATAGCATGTGTGTTATAAATGTCTACACTTTCTCAGAAATTAAGTCAAGATATTGAGTTATATATGTTTGTGATTTTTATTTTTAGAAAGACATCCCAAGAAAACAATCAGGAACATAAGAATGCCTACAAATACTTTAAACGTTTTTTAAATGGCATTTTTATAAACATTTAAAAATGGAGGAAGCTTAGGACTTCCCTGGTGGCACCGTGGTTAAGAATCCACCTGCCAGTGCAGGGGACATGGGTTCGAGCCCTGGTCCGGGAAGATCCCACATGCCGCGGAGCAACTAAGCCCATGCACCACAACTACTGAGCCCTGTGTGACACAACTACTGAAGCCTGTGTGCCTAGAGCCTGTGGTCTGCAACAAGAGAAGCCACCTCAATGAGAAGCCCATGCACCGCAACAAAGAGTAGCCCCTGCTTCGGGCAACTAGAGAAAGCCCACATGCAGCAACAAAGACCCAACACAGCCAAAAATAAATAAATAAATAAATACATTTATATTAAAAACAAATGGAGGAAGCTTAATTCCACAAAACAAGGGAATGGTTCAATGAATAATGTTATAGCTATGGAATAGTATATTATACGGTCATTAAAATTATGTTCATAAATGTTTAATGGAAAAGAAAATCTTTATAACATTGTTTTAAAAATAGTTATTAGAAAGATATAATCTCAATTCTATAAAATATATCATATATGGAAAATCAGGATTGTAATAGTGCAGGTTAGAGTAAATATCTCTCATTGGTGGAATCTGTAGATTATTTTTATTACCTTCTTTATGTTTTTAAATTTGGAGAATAAATATATACAACTTTTAGAATGAAATATTTTATGTGTATGTCTATGCATATGTATGCATGCATATACACATATATACATATGTAGATACAAATACATATTTGTATTTTACAAACCTTTACTGTTTAACCATCGAACTCCTTTTTGGTTTTGGGTTTTTTGTCTTTCACACTGACATTTTTATCTACAGTTTCAGTTCAAAAGAATACTACTTTAATAAATACTTCAAAAGCATATTATTGTTCTTTCAATTTCTCAGGCTACAAAGTAGCTTTTGCTTATCAAATATTAATAAATGATAGGTCACTGGTCTCCGTTTTTAAACATTTATAGGTTCTTTTTTTTTAACATCTTTATTGGAGTATAATTGTTTTACAATGGTGTGTTAGTTTCTGCCTTTCTGGTCTCAGCATATAACTTCAGTTATGAAAAATGTCATCCCTCCAATTTGGAATGCATTTCAGTTATAATCATTGATTTTCTAAGACAATAACTTTACTATCAAACTCATTGATAAAACATATGGCTCTGTTCTTGTCACTAAAACTTCTGATCTTACCATAAACCACAACTTTAAATTTCCTACTCCTTATTTACATCAAAAAAACTGATTTTTGCAAAAAATTAGGAATGATTCTCTGAAAGTTATATAGTCCAAAATTTCTGTAGACAAGTGATTTTTCAAACATTTTTTATAGAAGTAAAAGCAGTTCTTAAATTGTACACAGAACCCAACCAGTTTGTGCCTGTATTGCTTCCACTTCAATTAGCCCCATGCCTCATCTCTCTGAAGGAAGCCTCTAAGACACTTGCAAGGATCTGTTGGAATCTGCAGAACACCACGTGAAAAATATGCTGCTCTGGACAATTTAACTTATCAAAGAGCATAATTCATAGTTCATATGGACCAAATTTCAAGTAAATGATGTTTGCCATATTGCCTATGTTACATTCACCACGGGAAATAACCCCTCAAAATGTCTTATTCTGTGCAGAATGAGCATGTTTCAGGTCAGAGAATTCTATTTAAGGAGCCATGGAGAAATTCCTCTCAGGTCTAAGTTTCAGGAAAAATGTAGTTTTCCCTGAAGAGAGAGTTTGCTCCAAAGACTGTGAATCAGGTAACAACTTCTCTCATTTCACTGGCTGTAGGGAGGCTTAGAGAAATGGACAGCTGTATAGGACGTCATGGTATAAATTCTTGTAAGTCAGTACTATCTCTGACTTTGCTATAGTCCCACTGAATCTTCCCCTTCAAACTTAATCCCTTTTTTGAGATATTTTTAGTGTCAATGAAAATCAATTATTTTCCAGTTTTGCTGAGATACAATTGACAATAAGACTGTACAATATAATGCTTTGATAAATGTACATATTGTGAAATTATTACCACAGTAAGTTTAGTAAACATCCATCACCTCAAAGAGTTACAGCTTTTTTGTTGTTTTTTGGGGGGTTTTTTTGGTGGTAAGAATTTTTTAATTCTTTTAATTAATTTTTAAGACTTACTCCATTAGCAACTTTCAAGTACAGGCACACCCCGTTTTTTTTGTTTTTTATAAATTTTATTTATTTATTTGGCTGCATTGGGTTTTGGTTGCTGCGCACGGGCTCTCTCTAGTTTCGGCGAGCGGGGGCTACTCTTTGTTGCAGTGTGTGGGTTTCTCACTGCGTTGGCTTCTCGTTGAGGAGCACGGTCTTTAGGCATGTGGGCTTCAGTAGCTGTGGCTCACGGGCTCTAGAGAGCAGGCTCAGTAGTTGTGGAGCACAGGCTCAGTAGTTGTGGAGCACAGGCTTAGTTGCTCTGCGGAACGTGCGATCTTCCTGGACCAGGGCTCGAACCTATGTCCCCTGCACTGGCAGGCTGATTCTTAACCACTGCCACCAGGGAAGCCCAAGGCATACCCCATTTTATCGAGTTTCCCTTTATTGTGCTTCACAGATCCTGTGTTTTTTGCAAATTGAAGGTGTGTAGCAACTCTGCACTATCAGATGATCATTAGCATGTTTTAGCAATAAAGTATTTTTAAATTAAGGTATGTACTTTTTTTAGACATAATGCTGCTGCACACATAGACTACGGTATAGTGTAAATGTAACTTTTATATGCACTGGGAAACCTAAAAGTTCCTGTGACTAAATTTATTATAGCAAATACTTTATTGCAGTGGTCAAGAACTGAACCTACAAATCTCGGAGGTGTGACTGTATACAATATCATTTTGTTAACTGTAGTCATTATGCTCTGCATTACATCCTAGAATTTATCTTACAATTGGAAGTCTGTACCTTTTGATCACTTTCATCCATTTCCCTCAACTCCCAACTCCCGTCTCAAACAACCACAAACCTGTTCTCTGTATGAGTTTTTTTTTTGTTTTTTCACAGTTCACATATAATTGAGATCATATAGTATTTGTCTTTTTCTGTCTGACTTATTTCACTTAGCATAATGCCGTCCAGCTCCATCTATGTTGTCACAAATGGTAGGATTTCCTTATTTTGTATGGCTGATACATATATATATATATCTCACATTTTCTTTATCCATTCACCCTTCAATGGTTGCTTCCATGCGTTAGCTTTTGTAAATAGTACTGCAGTAAACACGGGTGTGCAGGTATCTCAGAGACAGTGATTTTGTTTGTTTCCAATATATACCCAGAAGTGGGATGCCTGGATCATATGGTAATTCTATTTTTAATTTTTTGAGAAACCTTTATACTGTTTTCAGTAATGATTGTACTAATTTACATTTCCATCAACAGTATACAAGGGTTTCCTTTCCTCTACATCCTCACCAACACTCCTTATCTTTGGTCTTTTTGATAATAGCCATTTTAACAGGTGTGAGATGACAGGGGTTTTGATTTGCATTTCTGTGATGATTAATGTAGCTGAGCAACCTTTCATGCACTTGTTGGTCATCCGTATGTCTTCTTTGGATTTATGTCTATTCAGGCCCTTTGCCCATTTCTTAAAAGGGTTATAAGAGGGTTTTTTGCCATTGAATCGTATGAGTTCTTTGTATGTCTTAGCTATTAACCTTTCATAGCATATGTGTTTGAAAATATTTTCTCCCACTTTGTAGGTTGCCTTTGCATATTCCTTTGTTGTGCAGAAGCTTTTTGTTTAATGTAGTCCCACTCATTTAACTTGCGTTTGGTGTCAAATAAAAAAAAAAAAAAAGAAAGAAATCATTGCCAAGACCTATGTCAAGGAGCCTATCTATTGTGATTTCTTCTATGAGTTTTATGGTTTTAGATCATACATTCTAGTGTCTAATCCATTTTTAGTTTGTTTTTGTGTATAGCATAAGATATAGGTCCAGTTTTATTTGTTCGCATGTGGTTATCCAGTTTTCCCAACATGTTTATTAAAGAGATTGTTTTCCCATTTTTCCCTTGGCTTATATATTAAAAATTAGTTGACCATATATGTGTGGATTTTTCTGGGCTCTCTATTCTGTTCCAATGATTTATGTGTCTGTTTTTATGACAATACCATATTGTTTAGATTACTAGAGCTTTGTACTATAGTTTAAAAACAGGAAGTGTGATCCTCTGGCTTTATTCTTCTTTCCCAGGATTGCTCTAGCTATTTGGAGTCTTTCGTGGTTCTATACAAATTTTAGGATTTTTTTCTATTTCTGTGAAAAATGCTATTGGGATTTTCGTAAGTACTGCACCGAATCTGTAGATTTGTTTTGGGTAGTACGGCCATCTTAACAATATTAATCTTCCATCTATGAGTACAGAATATCTTTCTATTTTTTGCATATTCTTCAATTTCTTTTGTCAGTTCTCGGTGTACAGATATTTCACTTTCTTGGTTAAATTTATTCCTAGGTATTTTATTATTTTGGATGTAATAATAAGCTCTCTGCCCCTTTCTTTCTTCTTCTGGAACTCCTATTAAATAAATACTAGTCTACCTAGATGTTGTGTCATGAATCCCTTAAGCCATTTTCACTCTTTTTCATTTTTTTATTTTTTTTTTTCCTCTTCTGAGATTGGATGAATTCTACTGCCTTATCTTTCTGGACAAAAAAATGTTGCCTGCCATGTCAGTAAATGAAGATCAGTTGCCTGCCATCAACCAATCAGCCACTGAAGTGATCCTGATGGTGCTGAGCGGAATTCAGGATGGGGAAAAACAGGTTACTGGGCCTAGATAAGATGCATATCAAAGGAATAATTTCAATGATCCAAGACTCTTGCATCTTCCTGTATATAGCAAAGCACTAAAGTCATTAACTTGAGATGTCTGTTTTTTGCAATTAGCAGTAATCTTTTAATATTCAACTACATGTTTTTCTCCAGCAAAAAAAATATATATCCTGGCTCCTCCCTTACCTCTATGGAAGAGTTCCTCAGTGCTCTCTGAGAGGCTGTCTTCTGGGCTACAGTCCTCAGTAATGTCCCCAAATAAAACATAACACTCAACTTTTAGGTTTTGTGTTTTATTTTTTTTCAGTTGACATCTTTGAGTTTGCTGTTTTTTTCTTTTGCTTATTCTAGTTTGCTATTGAATCCCTCTATTGAATTTTGAAGTGCAATTATTGTATTCTTCAACTCTGTTTTCTGCTTGGTTCTTTATTATTTCTGTGTCTTTGTTGAAATTCTCACTTTATGAATTGTTCTCCTGACCTCAGTGAACATTTTTATGACCATTATTTTGAATTCTTCATAAGGTGAATCAACTCTCTCCTTTTTCATTAAGCTCTGTTTCTAAAGTTTTATTGTGTTCTTTTGTTTGGAACATATTCCTCTGTTTCTTCATTTTCCTTGAATTTCTGTGTTGGTTTCTGCATATTGATAAAACAGGCAACTATCCAGTTCCTGATGGAGTGGTCTTGTATAGGAGATGAACCTTATTGTCCAACTCTGCCCTAGCTCTCGGTTTTCTCTCAAATCTTCGTGATTGTCCAAGCAGCCTGTTTTGTTTTTAATGGCCCCCAGTGCTTGAGGTTGTGCCAAGACCTGTCTGTGTCCCGAAGGGAAGGCTCTCAGTCAGCACTCACATGCAGGCTGACTGGAGGCTGACATTCCGGCAGCCGGTTTTAAAGTATTTAATAGGCCTCCTACAGGGAAAGACTGGGCTGGGCTGTGCCCTGAGGGAGGGGTATTTTGTTAAGAACTGTTTTTGGTGGTGTTGTTATAGAGCTATGGGAACTGCAGAAGCAAGCCCTACTGGACACCAGAGCCAGGCAATTAAGGAGTGCATCCACTGGGCAGCAGCTGCAAAAGTTGGGAACCAGACATGCACAACCCCCTTCCAGGGAAGGATGGGCTAAAGGGAGAACGTGGAGATGCCATCCGCCAACCTCTTTGGTATCCCGGGAGGATTGCAGTCAGCTCTTAGATGTGGGCTACGTCAGAAGCCTGACGATCAGGTAGCATCTTTTAAAGTATGCAAATAGGCCTCCTTCAGGGAAAGACTGTAAGAAGCGTGTTTCTGTTTGCTCCCTCAATGCTGAGCCATGGGGGAAGAGCCACTGCAAGTCTTTACAAACCTGTTAAGAACCATTTCTTTGTTTGCTATAGTCTTATGGGTCTCATAGATGCAAGCTCTACTAGCTTTCAGAGCTAGGTGTTTTGTAGGCCCATCCCTCAGGTGGAAATCTTAAAGGTTGGGGTGCTAGATGTTGGGTTCAAACCCTTTGTGCCTCAGGGAGAAGCTGAGACTTGTAAATTACTTCTCAAATGTATGTCACTATGCCAAGGATGGGGTTTATGGTGGGAGTGTGTCTCAGACTTTCCTACCTGTTTTGATGTATTTTCTCATTGACCTATGGATAGGTATTGCTCAGCTAGTTTCTGGATTTCTTTCAGAGGAACTGCCCCATGTGTAGCTATAGATTTGGTGTACCCACTGCAGGAAGAGTTCAGGAGCCTCCTCTGTCATCTCTCACTGGCACTTCACAAAACTGATCCTTAACTTTTTAAAAATGTGTGTGTATATGTAAATATTTGTGTATATTTTTAGACTGCTCTCAGAAAATTTAAGGTTACCTTTACTGTCAATATTTTCCTGAATGTATTTGCTAGCATTCATCCATTCATATATTTGTTCAGAAAATCCTTATGGAATACCTAAGCAAGTCCAGCTCTTTGTGTGAGTGGGGTTATAACAGTGAACCAGACTCAGCTCTTAATCTAACAGGTTCAAGGGAGCCCATTTACTACAACTACCAAATATTACTCTATACCATATTTTACCCATAGCCCACAGCCTTCCAACAGTTCTCTTAAATAAATTTTAAGGCCCTCAATGAATTAAAATCAAAATTGAAATCTATTTAACTCAGATAAGTAAAATGAAACCAATATAATTTCAGATCAATAAAGCCTATGTGCATTCTTGTTAGCCTCCTTTTAAATACACTGTGTGATTTCATTTCCTCTAATACATTTTGTTAAAAACCGTTCAATAAGATATATCGCCACCAAAATTAGCCCTTGATGGAAAACTGCAGCTTCTTCTTAAAGAAAAAGATTTATCTTCTTCCAAGCCATATATGTGTACATTGTATGATTAGATCAGAATATCAATAGCAATAAGCCATAGTAATAAATTTGCTTGTTCAGTAAAGCTATTAACATCCTTAGAAATAATTATAAACCATTTATCAAATGACTTCCAACCTAGTTTTAAATTAAAAAAAAGATGATTAATAAATTAAAATTTTCTTTTAAAAAAATTTATGTAAATTTTTCCACAGTTTCCCAATTTAAGTCTTCAGTACTCTTCATTGCTTTGAGACTTTATTTTAAAGAGGAAAATAAAGATTTTATAGTTTACATAATGATGATATGATTGTAAATGTTAAGATAAAAACAAGATAAAAAATTAAACCATGTAGATTTTAAAATTAACAATTTCTTCAAAGAAATTTTCCCCTTTAAAACTTAATCACATAGGGGCTTCCCTGGTGGCGCAGTGGTTGAGAGTCCACCTGCCGATGCAGGGGACATGGGTTCGTGTCCCGGTCCAGGAGGACCCCACGTGCCACGGAGCGGCTGGGCCCGTGAGCCGGGGCGCTGGGCCTTCGTGTCCGGAGGCTGTGCTCCACAACGGGAGGGGCCGCAGCAGTGAGAGGCCCGCGTACCGCAAAACAAAACAAAACAAAACGAAACTTAATCACTAATCCTATGGCATCCTGTAATTTAAAACTGAAGTATGAATGGATATTATTATTTAACAAGGTCCTCTATAAAATTAATTTCAAGACCAATTTACATTTACTGTCCCTATGAATCTCTATAAGGAAGAAAAATTATGAACAAAATATTTTTTTTCTATTTACAAATCAATGATATACTAAATTCCCTCTCAATTTTTTTTTCTAAGAACATAATTCTCCAAGCTGTAAAGTCTTGAAAAGGTAGAGGTACGGGGTAAAATACAGAGATTACTTTTTTTTTTTTTTTTTTGTGGTACGCGGGGGCCTCTCACTGTTGTGGCCTCTCCCGTTGCGGAGCACAGGCTCCGGACGTGCAGGCTCAGCGGCCATGGCTCACGGGCCCAGCCGCTCCGTGGCATGTGGGATCCTCCCGGACCGGGAAACAAACCCGTGTCCCCTGCATCGGCAGGCGGACTCTAAACCACTGTGCCACCAGGGAAGCTCTAGAGATTACTATTTCTTAATGACATTTACACTATTTAAATTAGAATCACTTCACTTCAATCGACTCTTTTCATAAACATTTATAAAAGTGATGACACTTCTTACAGTGCGATTGTAATGGGTTGCCCATCTCATTTACCTGATCCAGAAGCCCAGAATGCACCGCTTATCAAAAGATTCATTATTGAAATTCTAAGTACTAACATGAATTACTCAAAATTTAATAGTATAGTTTGATACACTCAGGGAAGTTAACAAATCAAAAACTTTAAAAAATATGCCCATGTAATTTAATATTGCAGAATGAAAAATGCTTTGTTAAATATGTCCTTCTACTCTAATTTGTTGGAATAAAGGACTTCTCTGTCCATTGTCAGGAATAAACAGAAATTATTGCAAATGGTGAGACTACAGTGATTGCAGTAAAATGACCGTTCATATGTATTCTTTTTTGCTTCTAATAAATGAGTGTGATTTGCCCAAATTAATCTTAAAACAAAATTTTGGCAGTCATTAAAAATAGAAATTTGATTGTTAACATACTTCACAAATTAAGGATAATGAAGTTAATTTTTGTATTGCTATCTACCCAAGATATCTGTTATATAATCACGTCAACCCAAAGAAAACTGAACTACACATGAGTCAACAGCTAATTTAGCTCAAAAGAACAAATGTATCTTTGGTATTGGTTGATTGTTTATACCCATATGAACTAAACATATAGAGAGATATCTTGTGGATTATCCTGGGATGCTACACTTAGCTTTGTCCTTTTCAAAGGTGCATTAATCCCATAGTCATAAATGTAGTAGAACATTAATAAAATTGATGCGTGACTCAAAAATGGAAAAGAACATATATAGATTACAGAATAAGAATCTAAAAAAAGAAACTTACTTAACTAGAGTAATGATTAGACTAACAAAATTCAGTTTAATAGATTGTTAATAATAGCTACTATTTATTAATCTATTATTATATCCTAGGCCTTATACTAACTCTTTAAATATATTATCCTTTTTAATCTTTATAAAAACACTCAGGGTAGTTAATATCCACTCAATAAATGAAAAAAAAATGCTCAGAATTTTTTAACAACTTGCTCCAGTTCAGACAGATTAAAAAGCCAGCATTCAAAGAGAGATGGGCTGTGCTTTGGGAAGAACCATGGACTTTTCCTTAGCCAAAAATTCTCTCGTTATGCTTCGGCAAAAGACATTTATTGAGCTTCCGTGGTGGCGCAGTGGTTAAGAATCCGCCTGCCAGTGCAGGGGAACACAGGTTCGAGCCCTGGTCTAGGAAGATCCCACATGCCCCGGAGCAACTAAGCCCATGAGCCCCAACTACTTAGCCCGTGTGATGCAACTACTGAAGTCCGTGTGCCTGGAGCCTGTGCTCCGCAACAAGAGAAGCCACTGGCTCGCCGCAACTAGAGAAAGCCCACACATGTCAACGAAGACCCAAAGCAGCCAAAAATAAATTAAAAAATAAACAAATGTATATTAAAAAAAGACATTTACTGAATAGCATTGGTTTCAAATTTAAGAAGCTGAGTGACACTCAAAAGTGGATGTGTCTTTGGGTGTATGTTAGGCAAATTATTCAAGCAAAAATCTCATCACTAAAATCACTTTCTAGTGGGTTAATATGTATCCCCACCTCTTATTTCAGTAAAAATACAAATTATTCTCTTGGAAAAAAGAACAAAAGCCAGATAGGACCACAAAGCCAGTATTTTATCCTCTGTGGTACACTGCCTCTCATCTAAGTTCCAGTTCAGAAAAGGATAGAAAAGACAGACATATGCAAATAAGACACAGATTTTAGTTTACAGTAAGGTCAATATAAGTACCATATACTTGCCAAAAATACTAAGGCATCCTAGGCTTCAATTATAAAGTGTAAAGCACAAAGAATGCAATAGTCCTTAATTAATGACCTCAGTGCACCCTGTCCTGTACTAAATTCTGGGCACTGCCATTTTCAGAGGAACACCGACAAACAGGAGAGCTACCATAAGTCAAGGGTAAAGAGAATGCAATAACTGTTATTTTCTGATCTACCTTTCATTTAACACATGCTATGTGCCTGGTGCTATCTTTGTACTTTATACAGTTTTCTCACTTAACCCTCACAATATTCCTGGAAGCTAGGTGTGATTATCCTTACTTTACAAGACAGAAAACTGAGGCTAAGAAAGATTATGTCGAGACCACATAGCTAATATATATCAGAGCTGGTGTTTATCTAACAACAAAGCCAGGACACTTCCTATTACACTATCTTGCAATGTTGAAAAATACTGAGGAAGTTTAAAGCTAAAGAAGACAAATATTAGAAGAATTAGGCTCTACTGCACAGTTCCAAAGGTAAACTAGATAAAACTGGAAAGCAGCAAAAGAAGACATATTTTCTTACAGTAAGAACTTTCTATTGATGAGGCCAGTTGGGATATATACTTTTAAGCCATGCCAAGATGACGACTTGCCACTTGACACTATTTTTTCCCACACTCTTGTTTCTGACTCAAGGAGTTTTTACTCAGTGTTCTCTTAGCCTGGTGTGCTCTTCCCTTGCATCTTCTCTCTGAGAAGGTAGCAACTGAACAGAGCCTTAGTGATAAGGGGTATCTCCTTTGATTATTCTTGGAAAAGTAACCCTGATCTCATTACCACATTGTCCTCTCTTATTTATTGTTAACCTGTTGATTGTCTTTCTTCTCCACTAGAATGAATGTTCCAAGAGAACATGATGATAACTCTGTGAGGAGCAGATCAGACACTCTGAATATTTGTTGAATACTAAATTAATCTCGTTGCAGCTATTTATGCCTTAAACGGAGTATCATTAGATTAAATTCTCATTCACTCTAAGAATCTATGACTCTCATTTTAGCCTAATAAATAATGAAGGCAGCAAATGGGAGATGGTCTGTATAAGAACTATACCATGTCCCCAAAACAAGTGAAAATTGTATAACAGTCACACCAAAATAATGTTTAGGAATACATATGCACAAATGAATATATGATCATACTGTAGAATTTGTAAAGAAACATTAAAGAATTGCACAAGAGTTAGGATGGTCTTAACATAAGTTAATTGTTAACTGAATTCAATACAAACTTTCAAAATCCACACACACCGTGATACTTGCATGACAACACGTAGGCAACATGGCAACAAGATGCTATTCCTAAAAACAAAAATAAACAAATGCGACCTAATGAAACTTCAAAGCTTTTGCACAGCAAAGGAAACCATAAACAAGACCAAAAGACAAACCTCAGAATGGGAGAAAATATTTGCAAATGAAGCAACCGACAAAGGATTAATTTCCAAAATTTACAAGCAGCTCATGCAGCTCAATAACAAAAAAACAAACAACGCAATCCAAAAATGGGCAGAAGACCTAAATAGACATTTCTCCAAAGAAGATATACAGACTACCAACAAACACATGAAAGAATGCTCAACATCATTAATCATTAGAGAAACGCAAATCAAAACTACAATGAGATATCATCTCACACCAGTCAGAATGGCCATCATCAAAAAATCTAGAAACAATAAATGCTGGAGAGGGTGTGGAGAAAAGGGAACACTCTTGCACTGCTGGTGGGAATGTGAATTGGTACAGCCACTATGGAGAACAGTATGGAGGTTCCTTAAAAAACTACAAATAGAACTACCATATGACCCAGCAATCCCACTACTGGGCATATACCCTGAGAAAACCATAATTCAAAGAGTCATGTACCAAAATGTTCATTGCAGCTCTATTTACAATAGCCCGGAGATGGAAACAACCTAAGTGTCCATCATTGGATGAATGGATAAAGAAGATGTGGCACATATATCCAATGGAATATTACTCAGCCATAAAAAGAAACAAAATTGAGCTATTTGTAATGAGGTGGATAGACCTAGAGTCTGTCATACAGAGTGAAGTAAGTCAGAAAGAGAAAGACAAATACCGTATGCTAACACATATATATGGAATTTAAGAAAAGAAAATGTCATGAAGAACCTAGGGGTAAGACAGGAATAAAGACACAGACCTACTAGAGAATGGACCTGAGGATATGGGGAGGGGGAAGGGTAAGCTGTGACAAAGCGAGAGAGGCATGGATATATATACACTACCAAACGTAAGGTAGATAGCTAGTGGGAAGCAGCCGCATAGCACAGGGAGATCAGCTCAGTGCTTTGTGACCGCCTGGAGGGGTGGGATAGGGAGGGTGGGAGGGAGGGAGATGCAAGAGGGAAGAGATATGGGAACATATGTATATGTATAACTGATTCACTTTGTTATAAAGCGGAAACTAACACACCATTGTAAAGCAATTATACCCCAATAAAGATGTTAAAAAAAAAAGATGCTATTCCTAGTGCATATAGATGAAAAATGAAAGCATGCATTAGCACCATAATAAATAACAATTTCTTAATTCTCCTGATGTGTTTGGGATAGCACAGAACATTACAGATTTATTGTCTCTTTTAATCCTCAAAACACACCTAAGAGCTAGTATTTCTAAGTAATAATTTTCCCATTACACAGACAAGAAAAGTGAAACATAATGGACTTAAGAAAATTGCCTGGAGTTACACAGTTTACAAGTGACAAAGTCATATTTAGACTTTAGGTCATTCTGACCCCACAGTCTCACTATTAAATGCTAATCGTTACACATTATACAATCTCATCCTTAATGTCATTAAAGCAAAAGGAAATATAACCAACGTCTCCCACAGAAGCATAAAACTGAACATTATTATTTTTTTTTCAGAATTTGAGATTTATACGTGAAGAACTCACTTTTGAGGTCAATTTGAACTAGGTATTTCTTTTTTAGGTTCTAACAAATAAGTTGAAAAATTATAAGGAAAGGAGAGCAAACCATTCCTCTTTGAGCTGAATGAGTGCTATATCTCCCTGTAACTCATTTTCCTCTTTTCAAAAGTACTCTAATGTTTGAGAGTCTACTTTATTGAAAAGGAAACATTTTATGCTGTGAGGTTACAGGGCAAGAACTAGGATCAAAGGATAGATGTTACATTAAAAGAGATTTGGGCTTAATGTGTGGGAGAAATTTGTCAGGTTGTAAAATTAGCTGCCTTGAGAGTTGTGACTGCCATATTAATGAAGAAGTACTTTTATAGACAGGGAAACTATTACCAAAGTTGTGAAAAAGATCAGCAAGCTTCTTCTGAGAAGGTACAGATAGCAAATATTTTAGTCTTTGCTGGCAGTATAGTCTCTGCTTCAACTACTCAATTCTGCCTTTGTAGTGCAAAAGCAGTCACAGAGACAGTGGAAGTGAATGAGTATGGCTGTGTCCAAATAAAACTTTATTTATACAAACCATCTACAGCCTAGATTTGGCTTGGGGATGAAGTTTGCTAACCCCTGTTACATAGTACATTAATCTGAATATGCTAACTGCTGTTACAAAAGCCTTTAAATTTCAATAGCTTAATACAGGGATTTGCAAACCATGACCACAGGCCTATCTGTCCCACAACCTATTAAGAGACAGAGACTGGGACACACAAAACCTAAAATACTTACAAAGTGGGCCTTTACAGAAAAAAATGTACCAACCTAAACAGATGTGCTTTGTTAGACAGCTTTCCTCCAAGCAGACTCAAGGATTCAGACCCTCTGCATTCATAATGCTGAAGTCTTCCACATGGGGCCAACAAGTTTCACACCGTTTTGGGGTAAAGCATGAGAAAGCCACATAGTATACATAACTCTCTTGCTGAAGAGATGATACTCATTTTTGCTCCCATTTCATTAGCCAGAGTTAATCATGTATCTGCTTAGAGATAAGAGGACTGAAAAATACATGCTTGGCTGAAGAGCTTTCTGCCAGCACCTACTCCATACTATGGAAAAAGGCCATGAATCTTTGGTGGTCACAGAGCTGCTTCCACCACATAGAAAGAATATGTGGTGCAGACTGAGGCTTGAAATAGATATACACCAACAGGCATTTCAATTATGAGACATATCTATGTTTCTACATTCTCCAATGTTGTAGGAATATAGTATCTATGGGACAGACAGAAGCTAATTCTCCGTAACACACTCCCCCATAACTTCTTTTCTTTGATCAGAAATGGTACGAGAGTTTTCCAAACACAGTATCTAATAAGTTTTGTCTCATAAAGCTTTTCATGTACTTATGCCTACATGAAGACTCTCAGTATTATGCAATTGTATGAGAAAATTATAAGCCTGAGTCTCATAATATGTCAAATAAATTAGAAATGATGCAACCATATATTTTTTCGTCTGGATTTTAAAAAAGCATTTGGTTTTAGAATATTTTAATTTAGCCTCTAGTTTCTATTTTTTCACCTCATCGTCCAGATTCTAAGTCATGCCTTCAGTGATTAATTCTCAGTTATTAAGTTTCTAAAGTTACCAGCAACAAAAGATAGAACCACAAGTTTTCAACTGACATTTTTCATCACACTATTGTTTCAGTGCTCATTCTCAAAGATTTTTACAGGACAGAAAGAGAGACAGAAATGGAGAGAGAGAGAGAGAAAGAGAGACAAATCTGAAATAAATCTTGCTTCTTGCTGTAATAAACATCATTAAAGGTGTGAGAGGCTGACAGGACTTTACTAATGAACCTCTATTTTAAGGGAAAATGGTGTAATCATTTAAATAATTAAGTGAAAAGAACAGCGGTAGTAACAGAAACTGCAGACAAGTGATCAACAAAACTGCCATTAAATCAGACAAAACTAAGCGATAACAGAAAGGACCAAATGGTCTGTTGAGAAGAAAATGAAAGAAACTTAATCTTCAGGATTTATCAAGACAGCAAAAGCAATAACAAGTATACTACATGATTCAACATCATTGACTGAAGTTACTGGAAAGAAGTAGGATCAACCAATACTTTAAGTCACCAACATCTTATCTGTACTGTGCAATAGCTAAGTTGTTAAATGGCAATATTCCAGGGTTAGCCGAACACTCTGAAGTGCAAAGTAAAAAGGAGGTAGAATCAAGGTAAGAAATACCTTGTGATTAGACATAGTCACAAGGAAGCCATTGCTGTAGTTCTTAACTGCTTTAATATGTATGAAGCACTGTAGCATTTCAGGTATCTGCATTAAAAGACACATTTACCATTAGGTTTATAATATATTTCAGTGAGAATAATTCCCAGGAAAATCTTTCTTGAGCCTGGTTTTCTTAGTTTTTTCATGTATCATGTCATGAGAAACCTCAGAGACAGTCACCAGACAGTCGAACACATTCCTAGAAGGTTCATCATTTTGTTATAATGATGTAAATGTTGGTTTGAATGTTGAATTAGTGGGTTTATTTGTTGTAATGAAGTGAAGAGTCAAACAGCTGGGCACATCTGGAGTCAACAAATCACAACTTTAACTCCATTCAACTGGACCAAAGGAAAATTACTGGTCTTGTTTTGTTTTGTCTTGTTTTGTTTTGTTTCTTAGTGGAGTCTTGACACAATTAAGGTACTATCTAGCAAAGCTGTCACTGTTGTTCTCACTGGCACCTGCTAATGGAAAATCGGCCTCTCTCTTCATGGGGAAGAACTATCCAAGCTTTCTGGGACTCAGGCTGCTGAAGAGACTCTCTTCTTCCTAAATTAGCATGGACTGACTACCTCTAAACCCTGGAGACCATGGATTATGTCCTCCTGCTGGGGATGCGGCTTTCATCCGTTTGTCATGGTGGGAGACAGCAATATAGTGACTTGTGTTGCTTTCAATGGGTTATATTAGTACAATTAAAAATTAAAAGAACTTAAGATCAGTACAAGGTTTGTAACCCTTTTGTTAATCCTTGATAACCCTGTGATAACTCTGGGCCATTCTACCCACCAGCACTGTTTCCTCCTTAGACATCTGCACCTCCTCTAGCACACATTTACCCTCTCTGCAGGAAGAACTTTGTCCTTATTTACCAAGAAAAAACAAAAAAAAGTTTCAGCTTTAAGCATAAAGGTAGACACAAGAGAATCAGGTATCTGAGACAGATTAACCTCAGGCCCTTCTTTCTGCCCAACAGGAAGAAGTCTTTGTAATCTTGCTCTTTTGGTATACTCCCAATGTCTTGTCTGTTTATGACACAACAGGAGGTCACATATGTATTTTACGTAAGCCTTCCATGCCTTTTATTTTCCTTTTTCTCACTCGTGACAAAGGCCAAGTTCATATCTGTGGCCAATAACAGTTTTTCTTCTGGTTCTGACCCAGTACAAAGTTCAGGATAATAAGAGGCTTTAAGATCCTGAATCATGAATGAATCACAGAAACTATAAGTAAAGTCACTCAAAGGGTTCTTTTAATCAAACATTTGGGAACTAAATCCACATGTTTGGTACCATAACCATGTTCTTACCCTAAAGGCCCCCTACAGGTAGTTCCCTTTCACACTAACGGTCTCCCCAAACTATCTGCTTAAAAGCATTCTCTGACCATAGGATCATGAACATAGAACAGGAAATATGTGCTGTGGAATTAACATGGGACCTCTCCAACAGGGAAGTCTCAGTATACATTTGACCTTTTCTATGGTGACCCAGGGTACCCAGAGAAATTGCTCCAAAATTCTAAGGCAAAAGCAGTAGGATTCTTGATTTAGTTTCAGTAATTATGCAGCAACACTTATGTCATACATTTCTAGTCTATTCCTTGATCAAAGTATCCAGTATACATTAAAACATGCATATGTCAGTGAATAAATAGACCTCATTCTCAACAGAAAAAGTGTTAAAGAATTTAAGCTCATCTTTATTCCACCTCTCCATGTTTTCTTGGATTACATCCAAATGAAAAACTTATATCCATATTCTTGACTCAGAGTCTGCTTCTTGGAGGAACCAAACCAAAACAATCTGATCTCTGTTGAGTTCTCTTTGAGATAAAAGATTTGCTGGGCAGCAGTGGTGAATTAGCTTCCATAATGCCAGGCTGCTGCTTGATGATCAGTTATTTAGAAATGTAGCTTAAATTATACATTATTTCTTTGTTTACGGGACCATTTCTGTTCCTCCAATAACTATTAACAGGCAATAACAAAGTTGGACTTTTTCCTTTTGCTTTTTATTTTCATTTTGCACAGATAACTTTACATGGTCCCATTAGATATTGATGAAAATGAATCAGACTCCCTTAGTAACCAGTAGCTATCAGAGAAGCCCGACTTCCTCAGTTACTGCAGTAGCCAAAGAATAAAAAATCTCCATTTTAGAAACATTATAAACAACATTATGAACGTAAGTTCCAGAATGGAAATACCTGTCCATTATGTATTTGCTGCAAAATATTCTATAGATCAAACCTGAGTATGTAAGGACTAATTTTATGTGTTCATAAGAAGGGATGTGACAAAATTAGGAACGTGAACAGGAATAAGTACACTGCTAAGGTAAGCAGTGAAGGGAAGCAGAACATGCCACCTCAAAATGTGCCACTTTTGCACGTGAATTATTTTGAGCTGAAGGCCTTCAAGACCTGACAGACTCAGGAACAACTTTTACCTCTCTCTTAACTGCCTGAAATAGTTTAGATAGGGGGCCTGGCCCAGAAAGAGAGCTATTACCAGAAATAACTTTTTTATCTGAAAGACTTACTGCTTGGTGGGGCATACATCTGGTTACCAAAATCTGCTCATCTTCCTGTGAACTGCCCTCCTCCCCTTTGAAGCTCCAGGCCCATATCCCATTTCTTAGCTAAATACAGCATATAAGCTTCAACTGCCTGACTGCCTTTAGGCCTCAGATCTTTGTGGAGCTTCTGGATGTATTGTGAAAAAAAGAAACAACAGGCTGAAAATGGAGTCACATAAGTAAACCAAGACTTAACTAGAGTTTCTCCATCTCCCAGGAATGTAACCTTTAGCCAGTCAGTCTGGAATTACCTGGTCATTACTAGTGAGGTAATCCACCTGATAAACACCTTACATCTTCCCCCCAAAGATGAGGTAATCCACTCTTTTTTGTCTGTCTCCCTTTCTGCCCATAAAAATCTTCCATTCTGTACAGTTGCTTGGAGCTCCTTTCTATTTGCTAGTTGGGATGCTGCCCAATTCATGAATTATTGAACAAAGCCAACTAGATCTTCAAATTCATTAGTTGAATTTTTTTTTTAACAGATTTGATGGCCAAAATGGAATCCAAAAGGAACTTCTGTTGCCTTTGGAGACAATGAGAAACACAGGCCTGTCTCTGTTTCCAAAGGCCATGAGTAAATTCCTCTTGGTTCTGAGCTCCACTCTTTTTGTTGAGCTCCCAATCTAATTGGCTTTCTCATTTGGAAAAGTTTTCCATTTGGTTAGAAGCCCTTGGTTCTGCCCCCAGTTTCCAAGTTGGGATCTGTTGGTGGCAGCTGCAGTTCCCATTTGTTTGGAATCAGTCCACAGATCTCATTCTCTGGGGTCTGCTGGTTCAGTCCTCTCCCCAGTTTCCAAATTCCAGGTTGGAAAGTGTTGGTGGTTACCAGCCGGAATCAAACTGAGTTCAGCTTAACAACCAGAATGGGCCTGGAACTGAACTGGGTCCAGGACTGGACTAGGACTGGACTAGGTCTGGAGTCTGACTAAGTCTGACTTAAGCTGAATTGGGTCTAGTGTGTTTTATGTAAATAAAGGTTATTGTTAATGGGAATCTCAGAAAACCAAAAAAAAAAAAAAGTGGTAAAATTGGTGAGAACTTATCAAGCATTTAAAAGCTGTTATAGGGCTTCCCTGGTGGCACAGTGTTTGGGGGTCCACCTGCCGATGCGGGGGACGCGGGTTCGTGCCCCAGTCCGGGAAGATCCCACGTGCCGCGGAGCGGCTGCGCCCGTGGGCTGTGGCCGCTGGGCCTGCGCGTCGGCAGCCTGTTGCTCCACAACGGGAGAGGCCGCAGCGGTGAGAAGCCCGCGTACCGTAAGAAAACAAACCAACCAACAAAAAAAGCTGTTATAGTGCTTGCCACCTAACTCAAAGACTCCTGTATTAGGACAAATTGGTCACAGAACATGTTAGATTAACAGTAGGTCACCCACAAACCTCAAGAAAATTTTGGGGCAATGAAGTATGCTGTAACACATCATACAATTTCCAACCCAGCTGTACATCCCATTTAGATATTAGTTTGGCTCTGAGAGACCGAAAGGCTTAGCTAAATAAATAAGTAAATAAATAAATAAATGAAACGGGATCTTTAAAATCCAAAGAGTTAAGTGTGTCACCTTCCAGCACATCTGCTTAAGAACTATGGTCCCAGAAGCTACAAATATTTATAAAAATGGCTGAAATCTTACTAAAGACAACCTAGAATTTTGTGTCCTGAGAACTTGGCTTGGTAACCATCAGACTGGGGGCCCCAAAATATGACCAGACAGAAATATGGGTTGCACTCCATTTGCAGCTAAGGGTCCTACCAAACCGCCGCCAATTCTCAGGGAAATTATGATCATTATGAGGAATGCTCCAATTAGATAAGAGCATTTAAGAAGTGTACATAGAAGTGAGGGCTCCCAAATTAAGCAAACACAATGAGATATCAACTTTAATTGTCATGCAGTAGACCCCAAAAGGCTTCAAGATTCCAAAACAGCTTCACAAAAGAATCTGCTGCAAAAGGCTAATAAAAATTAAAGACAGAAGAGGTATCTAAAACAAAAGATAAAAGACTGACACATCTCCTACTGCTCTCCACTCTCCTTTACATTTTCATTTTCTCTGTCTGAATTGTCTTTCCATTCTTAGGAGATTATACAGCCATAAACAAAACTCTACCATGTTAGTGGCCTTCAAGACACCCCCATACCTACTCTTGAAGGAGGGCCCCCTTAAGGGCACTTCTCAGAGTTGATGGGACTCTGAGGGATTTTCTAGAAAACTGCTACATTATTTTCTTAATCAGACAAGGTGAAAGAAAAATTAAAACTAATGAAAAACCTTGCCAAATTCTGACAGATACCAAAGATATACTCTACTTTAAATCCCACTCAGAACCTGCAGATGGAATGCTGGAAAAACTGACAGAAGCCAGTGAAGGGTGAGAATTCTTAAGAGTCAGCACTCCAGGATCTCTGTCTATAAACCTAGTAGAGAGAGGTAAAACCTCTTTTACACCCTGTTTGGGGATGCCTCTTTAGTCCAGTGTGTTGTTTAATCATGCCAGAAATATTTACTGTTTGTCGTGGCTGAAACCTGACAAGATATTTGAACAAATTTCATAACTTTATGATCAGAAATTTGGCAAAATTGAAAGCTGATATTCAGAGACTGACAGGAAATTTTTTAGACTTTCTCCCCTAAGCTAAAATAAAATTATATACTGGGGGACCTTTTGAAACCTTTGTAAAAGACTTTATGGGTGGATCAACCTATGATGTCATTTAAGTTACAACCCAATTTCTTGAGGAATTAAAGGCAACTATCCTTATCTTACAAATTTCTGGAAAACCAGGTATGTGGCTGCAGAAACAATTCAAAGTCCTTCCTGAAAGAACTTGCATTTTTTTTTTCCCTGTGTCTCTGAGCCACCAATATTAATAAAAACTTTAGCCATATGAGCAGGTAACCTTAATTTATTCCACCTGCCAGAAAAACAACTTAGACCCAACTTCTTTTAAAACTAGTGAGTTCTGTATTATTGTGCTTGATTCCTGGCAGTAATTTTAAATTGGAAGCTGTAAGGTTCTGTTTGCATCTGTCTATATGTTTATGTGTGTGTGTGTGTGTGTGTGTCTCTCTCTCTCTCTCTCTCTCTAAATATATATATATATAGAATAGATGTGTGGTATTTTCTACCTTCATACGGTATTACTAAAATTAATTTGTAAAAGGGCTCTACTTAGTTGGCCTAAAGAAAATTAAACACATGTGAATTATATATTCATAAAATGTTTAGAAATAGAATAAGATCTAATCCAAATGTTTTTCAAGTCCATGTGATCTGAGATAATCTTTAGTAAATAAAAGCTACTTTAAGTTTGTTGGTTTAGTTAAAATAAATGTCTTTATTAGAGTTACCAACATTAAAATTAATACAGATGTGCAACTCTTTTCTACCTGCGTTTACTAGTAAAGTAAGTTTGTCATCTCTGTTACAAAACACGTCGGCAAGAAAAATAACTTTGTATAATAAAATTTTCATAAGTAATCTATATATAATTATTGAGAACAAGTATATTAAATAGATGTAAGTGGGATAAAAGCTTTTAGGTAATTTTTAAAATAGTTTCCCCAAATTCTTTTGGTAACCTGAAATTTTAGTTTTGCTGTTAAATTAAATGACGGGTAGTCATTAAGTATCCAAGTAATTTCTAAATAAGATAAAAGGCTGAAATACTAATTACTGAAGACAGGTTTATTCACTTTTGGTTTCCTTTAATAGAGGAACTACAGATATTTGGGTCTATTAGTACAGGTTTCGTGCCACTCTGAAAAATTTACTATGGAAAGCATATGCTTCCAAAAATTATAAGAAGTATCAATTTGTCAAGCCATAGGATGCTAATATAATAGACAGTTCACAATTTTTTACATCTTTATTTTCAGTAAAAATTAAGGTTTTTAGGGTTAAATATATCAAAAATATAAAAATATGTAAAATGTAAACAAATACTTTACATAAATATATAATTAAATATAAATATATATAAAGTTACTAGAAATAATAAGGGAAGCATCCGTATATGCAAGAAAAGTAGGATGTGTGTTTTCAGTAATAAAAAGGTATGAGGAATGGAGATAAATTTTTGATGAAGAAAAAGAAAGTAATTTTGTCATAAAGTAAAACTGATTATTTCAGAATGGGAGAAAAGGAAAATCAGGACAAAATTGTAGAGGTTTGTGGAAAGGAAATCTCAGGGAAAAAATTTATGTTTCATCAAGCTGGCTAAGATTAAAATAAATTTATTTTTAAAAAGTTGATAATCACAAGTTTTAATATCAAAAGTAAACTGGTGCAATATTTGAATTTGGTTTTCTCTGTTGGAAGAACAAGTTTTATTGGAATTTTGATCAGTTCTTAATAAGAAATTGTAAACAAAAGTATTTTTTGTTTGTTTTTTACCTTTTAAATGATCTGTCTAGAAAGTGAAAATTCTGTGTTTTATCAAAACAATTCCCTGTGTTTGTTGTTTTTATCTTTGATTACTTACGGTCTTTGATTACTTATGGTCTTTGATTACTTAATAAAATTGAGCCTTCCCTATTAAAATAGCTAAATTTCTTTCTTTCCTTTTTATTTTTGTACAACTTAACTTTCTCTATTTGCCCTTGAAGACTTTAATTGTCATTATGGTTAAATGGATAACTAAGTATTGTTTTACAGTGAACTATGATACTATTTGAACAAGGGTTTTAAACCTTTTAATATTTTTTCCTTTTTTAAATTTTTTTTATTGAAGTATAGTTGATTTACAATGTTGTGTTAATTTCTGCTGTACAGCAACATGATTCAGCTGTACATATACAAACACTTTTTAAAAATATTGTTTTCCATTATGTAAACCTTTTAATATTTTTGACAAATTTTCCCAAAAGCAAATTCCAAATGAAGTATTTCTGACCCTGAACCAACTCAGATTTTTCAGAGGGTCCCTGGTACATCTCAAAAGATTTGTTCTCTCTTCTTATAAAAAGGGAGTTACTAAACTAATTAGGCTTATTTGATATGTTAAATTGCATGGGAAGCATTGTCAAATAAAAAGTAATACTAATATTTTACATTTTATTTGTTTAGGTATAAGGGTCTCGAAACTTCTTGGAAATCTAATATGTCCTGGCATAACATTATCATTCACAATTTCAGTTATTATCTTAAAATGTATATCACAGAAATAACTACATGTCCTTATTAAATGAATTCTCATCAAATCTTTAACAATGGGCATATTTCTTTGTCATTTACAGAGAATCACTGTCTTATTCAGATGCTTTTGCAAAACTGTTCCTATAAAAGTGCTTTGTCTTCAAGGAAATTCGTGGAAAAGATTTTGACAAGTACAGATTTCTGATAACTACAAGACAATAAAATTGAACTAGATTCAAGCAGAACAAGTATTACTTACAAAGAACTGAATGAACTTAGAAGGATAACTAATTATTTTATGATATATATATATTTTTTTTGCTTGAAACATTGCTGGTTCCTTGATGTTTTGTTTTTTCCAGATTTAAAGCAACTTTTTTTCTTTTCTCTTACTATGGCTTACAGCAACTTGGTAAAGCATACCTTTGTAAACAAAGATGAAACATTTATTTTTTCTTCCTATCTGACCCCTCTAGAATTCAGAAATTCTTGAGTATATTTTCATGGCAATATAGTTATTTGCATAAGTTCTTGCTAAAATTATGAAAATAATCAGGCCAAATTTAATTCAAATAAATTAGTCTTACTGTGATTATCTGTGGGAAAAAATGGGGATAACTGTAGAAAAAAATTATATTTCCACCTTTGTAAATATTAGATTCTAATGCTGTTGTCTTTGACGTTTTATTATATACCTGTAAACTGGACTAGATTTTGAATTCAGTTTCCTCAAATATCTGACCATGACTCTCCAAACAAATGTTTCCAACTTTCTCCCACACTTAACGATTTGGAATCATTAAGAACAAGGACTCTGCTTGAACCTCCTTGGAAGGGACTATACTAAGTCCATGGCAGCCAAATTTCAGGGACCTGAACCTTGGACACACATCTCACAGCTGAAAAACGCTCCACCTGGCACCTATTCCTGATCAGACGCTGAAGACCTCCAAATCAAATTGACAAGAATGAGAAACAGCTGACATCAATGTAGACTGCTTCCTCCCAAGATACGGGATCAAGACTTCATACTTTAAACCTAAACCCCTCTTTTCTTCTTTTTCTTTTCTTGTCTTTGGCATTGGCCTGGAAAGATAATTTCATCTCCATATCTCCCAGGCCATTGCTAAGGGGGTAAAGTTTCAGACTGCTGGATTTGTCATCAAAACTTCAATCTGTCCATGACCATGACGCTAGAGTTCATTAACAATGCTCCCTAGAGGCGATGCTTTGTGCCCCAACAGGATTTATTTTTTTCTGTGGTGGTTATCATTCTCCTTGGGTCTAGGGATGCCTAGAGGACTGACGCATAACTGGGAAATGCCGCTTAGGTTACCTTACTGCGCCCCTAACTGTTCACAAACAAACTGAGACACCTCATTGGTCAACTCCCCTTAATTTACAGGGGTGAGTTGGAAAAGACTTACCAGAAGGCATTCATGATTCAGGATTTGCTTCCTCTGGCAGAACCCAACTTCCCTGGGGTGAAGTAAATACAGGTCGACGGGCAGGGCTGAAACGGCAGCTAGCACAGGTCCCAGCCACAGACATCAGCGGCAGCGGGCCGGCACTAAGACGAGGTGCGGGAGGATGCAGCAGAGACCAGTCGGGGCCTAGAGAGAGAAGCGCGACGCTTCCCCGAGGCGCCGTGGCGCAGAGTCCCAGGATTCCCTGCGCTGCGCCTTAGTTCCGCCCTTAGCTCCGCCCCTAAACCGCCCCTTAGTGCTTTGGAGAGGAGTGACCCTCAGGCGAGGGCGTGTGCTTTGGGGCAAGGAGCCGCAAGTGCTGGGTAACTTCTCTACTGGCTGCAGCTGCCCTTTGAGCTCCTGGCCTCGCAAACTTGCGACCTGACTTCCTCCGCATTCTGGGAGAAGGCAGGCTTCCTGCCAGGAGCTGTTTCATCCGGAGCCTCCGGAGCGTAACTAAAGTAGTCCTGCCCTGAGCTTGGCCCCCGTCACTCTTCCCCTTCTCGTCCCCACCACCCAACAGGACTGCGGCAGGCCCATACTTTGAAAAAAATAGCTTGGGTTCCTCCCTGCCCTTCCCGGTGACCTGGCTTATTCTCCTGGGCTCTAGTGCTGAGGGAGGTGTCAGGTAGGCTCTGCCCCGGGCCGGGGAAACACCACCACCCAGGAGGCTCTGGTCTTGGTATCAGAGATGAGGGTCCCTAACCCTGATATCAGTGTCCCCTGCTTGCCATGTCCTCAGTGCTTCTTCTGGAAAGCATGTCGCTGTGGTTCTGGGTGCTTCACGCCCCCTCCCCTCTACCCCCCTCCTTGCCTCCCTGTGCCCACACCAGCCCTCAGCCCTCAGTTCCCTCCACTGGGGCTGTCTCTACTGGGTGTGAGCTGGAAAGCAGTCTGGTTAAATGAAGAAAAAAAAAAAAGTAAATTTAAGTGAGGCTGTGATCAGGAACCTCTCCTTAACTCTTGAAAATATTGCAGAATCCGCTGCTAAGGCAATAGTTGCACTACAAAAATCCTTAGATTCTCTGGCCAAAGTTGTTTTTGATTATAGGATAGCCCTTCAGTATCTTTTAGCTGAGCGAGGAAGTGCTTGTGCTCTGGCCAACACCACCTGCTGCACCTGGGTTAACACTTCTGAGGAAGTTGAAACTCAGTTACATAAGATCATTGAGCAAGCCCACTTGGCATAAAAACTGACCCCTTCAGTGGGGTCTTTCTTTGATCTTTATTTGATTTTGATTGTTTTGGGCCTTCAGGACCATGGCTCTGAAGTATACTTCAGACACTGGGAATTTTTCTACTTAGAATAATCATAGTAATCTCCCTGGTGTGTTGTATTCTCTCAAAAGCTTTAAGTGCATGTTTGCTGCCACTAATCACCAAACAAATGATCTCCCTAAGACTAGAACATCAAAGAAGAAATGAAGTTAATGGCCAACTAAAAAATGGTGAACCTGAAGTCGTGACCTGTGAACAACATAAGGAGTCAGCAAAAAATGTTATGACCCATAAATGTCACACGAAAGGTCAATAAAAACCGTGAGGACTGCAGAGTTAGAGCTGAGAGCAGTCCTCGGGACTTAAAATTTGATCACACCTCTCAGTTAAGCTTAGAGTCATGATCAAAAGGGGAGAATTGTTAAAAAAACAAAAGCCAAATCAAGAGGCCCAAAACGGAGTCACTTGTGCTAAGCTCCAAGTCAGCACACTGAGACTTAATTGCAGTTTCAGCCTCTCCCAGGGATGTAATCTTTCACCAGTCAGTCTGGAATTACCTAGTCAGCACTAGTGACATAATCTGCCTGATAGACCCCTTCTTTCCCTCAAAGAAAGATGAAGTAATTTGCTCTTCTTTTTTTGTTCCTCCCTTTTTTTCTGCTTATAAAAGCCTTCCATTTTGTACATCTCCTCAGAGTTCCTTTCTGTTTGCTAGATGGGATGCTGCCCAATTCATGAATTATTGGATAAAGTGAATTAGATCTTCAAATTTACTCAGTTGAATTTTTTTTTTTAATGTATAGAATTAAATTTGTTTTTCCTCTGTTAATCTGTCTTTGTCAATTTAACTGTTAGACCAGCCAAAGGACCTAGAAGGGTGGAAGAAAAAAATATTTTCTCCCCTACAGCTGCAAGCAGAAGTACCTTGTGAAAACCTAGTATTTACATCACAGGGCAAAATTTCCCCAATTTGTAGGAAAATTATAAAGCTAATGTGTACAAATACTTCTACTGCCCTGACCCGTGCAGTTCATACCTAGGGCACTGCTGCAGTTAAAATGGCACAGCACGTGAAAATAAAACAGTTTAAAATAATTCAGGCCTCTTTATTTAACTTGCACATCTTGAGACACCATGAAGGTGACAAATAGTCCAGAGCAATGGTTTTTAAATTTCTTTTTATTTTTCTGTATCTTTGACAGGCTTCCTATATCCCAATGCGGCCTTCACTTCTCATTTCAAAAGCTTCTTAAAAATCTTTATCCAGAACCTCCAGCCTGCATGTCTTCTATTCACATATTTCTTCTCCTGATTTGGGTTTCTGGTGTTTGGAAATTGACTAAACGTCTTTTGCTAGGGCTGGAAATTTTGATCTGGATATGTCTCAATGCATATTAAATCACATGTAACAGTTGGCACTTATTTAACGCTCATGCTTATTAAAGACTATACATGTTACCATTTAACGGCTCACCTTCACGGAATCTGAAATCCCTGTGTGGCTTTGAAGCACAGCAGAATATTCCACCCTACAATATGCCTCTTTGGCATGAGAATGATCTTGAATTGATTATTTTAAGAAAAAGCAGACACAGAAAATGCTCTGGAAATCAAGACTAAGTTTCCCTTTTACAAGAGAAATTTACATTTATAAGGGAAATCTCCATTTTTAAGGGTATCAGGAAGAAAAGAATGACTATATCTCTAGAAACTCTTATCAATGAAGAAGACAAAGACTTAATTCTGCATAAGCACATTACCCTTGTTTACTGTGCATTACCTGATAGTGTCTCATACCTGGCATCCCCCCCACCCCAACATCTTCTTTCTTTAGTTGAAGATGGTATTTAAGGTAGTGGTTTAGGTCATTTTGAAGAGTTACTCTGTTTTCCTGGGTATCTCCAATGCATATAGGAGGTATACATTTTATTAAGCATCTGTTTGTTTTCCTCCTGTTAATCTGTCTTTTATTAAAGGGGGATCTCAGCCAAGAACATAGAAGGGTAGAGGGAAAATGATCTTTCCTCCTCTATAATTTCCCCTTAAGTGTACAAATAAAATTATTCACTATCAATACACTTTTCAGTACTTTACCAGTGGTCCTAGACAGTAATAAGGCCACAAAAATATATACAAATTATTAGGTATGAAAAGGAAGAAATATGTGTTGTTATTTACCAAAGGCATGATGGTATGCTTAGAAAATCTACAAGCACCTGAAGACAAACTATTAGAATTGGAAAATAACTGTAACAATTATTGGATACAATATATAAATTCAACTATATTTCTATGTACTAGGAACAATTAGAAAAGAAATTTGAGAAATGATGTAACTAAAGCTTGCATCAAGAACCCTCAAATACCTTGGAATAAATGTAATGAAAGGTGAGCAGGGACCTATACAGAGAAAACTACAAAATATTGCTGAGAAATATTTTAACATATTTCAAGAAACTTGGAGCAATTCTATTTTCTCAGTTTGGAAGAATCAATATTTTAAATATGTCGGTTCTTCCAAACTAAACTACAGAGTCAGGGCAATCCCAGACAAAATTTTTCCCTCCAAAAAAGAAAAAAAAAAATTTCTAGAAATTAAAAATTTGAATCTAATGTTTATATGAGAAGGGATTGGCCCAATAATAATATATCAATCTTAAAGGACAACAAACAATACCACATAAAAAGACTTATAAAGCTACCCTAATTAAGATGTGGTGTTTGCATCATGCACACATATAAAACAATGGAAAAGAAAACACAGAGTGGACCCACACATATGCAGGCCCTTGATGTAACACAAGGTGACAGGGCAGTATGTTAGGGAAATGGTGCTCTCTGTAATAAATGGTGCTGGGTTAATCAGATATCCATATAGGAAAAGAAAATAAGAGTTTGATTGTCTGGGGTCTGTAGTTCTGAAGATATTAACAGAGAGAAACCAACTACCTCAACATTTAGACTTTTTTTTCAATTCCCCTTAGTATGTCGTTTGCTTTCAAAGGTATATTAGGTGACAGTGTAACCAAATATTTTTCCACCTGTAACAAGGATATTCTGAAATATCTATTTCCTGATATCTACCCCACTGTTTGCTCCTTTCCAGCGGTCCCCAACCTTTTTGGCACCAGGGACCGGTTTCCTGGAAGACAAATTTCCACGGGCGGGTTGGGGGGCATGGATGGCTCAGGTGGTAATGTGAGCCATGGGGAGTGATGGGGAGTGGCAGATGAAGCCTTGCTCGCTGGCCTGCTGCGCACCTCCTGCTATGCAGCCGGGTTTCTAACAGAGACCTGTGGAACAGAAAGCCAGACTCTAACAGCGGGCATTTGCAGCAAAGTAAGGGTTTATTGCAGGGGGTACCAAGAAAGGGAGTGGGAGACAAGCTTCAGATCTACTCTAACCTGGTCTTTGGGTTAAGAGTTTTTTAAAGGGGAAGAACAAAGAATCTTTGTTAATTAATAGTCTTGTGACATTTCCTAATCATAGTTTTGGGAGTCAGGATGTCTCTGGTTTACCATTCTCTAGTCAGGCGGTCCATGTCTCAGGGCTCTGTTAGCTTATCTTGCTCTGGAGGAACAACCTGAGTTTGTACCTTAATGATGATATCTACAGTAGCAGTTTTAGTAGTTAACAGTGTTGTAGACAACAGCAATCTTAGTACAGTAATGATGTTATTAACAACAGCAATTTTAGTCATCTGACTCTGGTTGATTAGCGTTCAGTTAGCACTGGATTGAGGTCAGAGGGGACAAGAAAGGAAATAGAGTTTTGAATACAGAGGTTAATCATAAACTCAGCAGGGGAACTTGGTTTCATTGGGGCTTGGTTTCAGTCCCCACTCATGTTTTAAATTTCCCCAAATCCTTGAGGGAACAAGATGATGACTGCTCTATTTCCTGCTGAAAGGAGTGTCGTCCTACGTCAATTTAGGGAATGGGAGTGTTGCTCACCAAGTTGCAAATATTCCCAAATTCTAGGTCTTGGATCCAAGTCTTCCATGATTAGGATCTCAGTCCCATCCACAGTTTTGGTGCAAGAGTTTATGGTACACTTTATAATCAGGTACCCAATTAGAAGTAGTAGTGGGAGTGATAACCTGAACTTAAACTTTGGAAAATAGATCTATTTCCCTAAGGAATTAAGGACAATAAGCCTGAAAACCTGTCTGGACCTGGTACTTATGGGGAGCCTTATTGTAGCCAGGTAGCCAGTTGCCTAATTTTATCTAAGTAGGTCTTACCTTCTAATGTGGTATTAATATATATATAACAGGAGCTGTTGACCTCTAAACACGTTTCCTTTTTCTGCTAAATTCTAACCTAGAGCAATTTTATTTTCTAGTACTACTCTGGCTGAAGAATATAGTGCCTTCTGTTGGAAGGCTATAGCTTGAGCTGTCTCATTTGCTACTACGTTCCTAAAGTAAGAGGTAGATTTAATAGTTACAAGAGGAGATCTTGAGAATATAAGGTTGCAGTTGGCAGCCTCTAGCAGATATTGTTTTGAGAATGCCTGGTAGTGTCCTTGAATCTGATACAGTTCAGAAAATTCAAGTTCTCAGTAATACAGGAACATGTGTAAAATCATGTCCACAGTGAATACCCAGCTCTATTTCGGATGCCTGAACCACAGTTACACCAATTTGATTTTAAAATGTATTCTTTTCCTTAATGGTTAAAGCAAATGTACAGTGCATGTTGAATAGGCCACAAAACAGGCTTTTCTGGTTTAATTTAAATCATGTATGAGCTAGAATGACTTCCCCATATCTTAATAAGTGAAAATTTCTTCTATCATTTCCCCTTTTATTTACAAATCTTTTGATAGAAAGCACTGATGATCAAAACACTTGTCTCTTGATGCCAGGATGATTGCTTGATGTTAGCTTTCTGTCTCTCTCTCTCTCTCTCTCTCTCTATATATATATATATTTATATATGTGTGTGTGTGTGTGTGTGTGTGTGTGTATGTGTGTGTATACACACATACATATGTATGTATATGTATTTGCCTAGTTAGCCACACTGAGGGAAAACTATTCAGACATAGTGAACAAGCTCAGAGGTTTAGTAATGGGGAAACATATAGGCTATACATTTTATCAATTATACTGAATTGTCACACAAACATTGCACTCATGCTTTTAGCAGTATAGTTAAGCAAGCAGTGATACATGTCATGAAGAGTTATACTCTGTGACAACTTCACTATAGAATTTTCTTTCCATCCTAAACATTAGGGGCAATAGTATGGTTAGAAGTAAAACAATAACTTTCAATTTTGATAGGGAGACAAACATTTGATAAACAGTGCAATTGAGTTAGTGGGATGAGTCTTACAGTCCTGCTCCAGATTCTTGGATCAGTCGTCTACACTGCTATTGTCTTCTTCTCGTCCTGCTGTGGGTGTTGTTTGGGATCAGTGGTTCTTTCTCTAGACCAGTCCAACGCAGAGGCCCTTCTTAAGTGGGAAATATAAATTCAAGAATAAATTCCCTTCAGTTTCACTGCATATGAGCTAGTTAAGAGTATCTGATAAGGGTCTTTCAGCTAGGTTTTCATCCTTTAAATGATGCCTTTTCCAGTATGCATAATCTCCTGGTTGCAGGCCATGGGACATCTGATCTTCATCAAAAGATAGGTTACAGTGATAGGCTTCCAAAACAAAAGTCAAGTGTCCTTTAATAACTCAGTTAAGCCTTACAATAATGTAACATAGCAACAAGGAGCTATCTGGAAGTGAGTCTTAGGCAGTAAATACAGACCTCAATTAACAAAACTAGAATTTAATATCCACTGAAACATAATATTTTTATCTTTAAAATTACCCTCATTTCTATCAAACACAGCCAAATTAATACTAATTTGTTTGTAACGTAAGTCTGGTTTCAGTAAGCTTGGCCTGATTATTTACATACATGTAATTGATCGTATAGGCTCTTTTAAATTAGCTGTGCTGAAACTTTTCGTAAGGAATCTCAGACTAAATTTATAAAAGGTCTCTCAAGGCCAGGAAAGCCACACCAAAGACTTTTCATCAGATTCTGTCTGTGATACCTATAGATTTTGGTGAATTCCTCTCTTAAGGTCTCTAAAAATATCTCTGGGATTCCTGCACCAATCAGGTGGTGGACTTCCTTACTCACCTGATAAGGCTGTTGGGAACCTAAGAGTTTCCAATTTCTGGAGGGATCAGTTAGAGAGAAAAGATAACTTTCAATTCTGTTTAAAAACGTATAATTTATCAAATTACCACATCATAATTGGCATAAAGGGAAAAGCCTCCTTATATCTGGAAAACACAGATTAAAATCCAGCAACATTTCAGACAAAAAACTCCATACAAATTATAACCATATTTATTAGTTCACTCAGTTCTATGTAAATAATCCTTTTCATTAACGGTTTTATGAAGTCATCATGTTTTCCATTAGGATTCTACTAACAGTTTTATGAAGTCATCAGGTTTTCAATTAGGATTAATTTCCTACCCAGTTCAACGGTATAATCTGAAAGTTATCAGAAAATCTGTACTTAAAGTCCTTTCTATAAATCTTGAAGATGAAATATTTTTTGCAAAAGTATCAGAGTACAACTGTCTATAAATGACTGTCTTTAAAAGACATGGTTAAATACTTGATTACAATGCAACTGGCAAAGAAACTTGGTTGCTGCTGTGATATACAATATTGTAAGATAATAACTAGAATTATGCCTGATAACATTATACCCGGACATATTCAAATTTTAGAAATTTCATATAATTTCTAGAATATCTATATTAATGACATTTACCCATACAGTATAACCTAAGAAGGTTTATGTCCACTCACTTGACAATGCTTCCCACACAACCCAACATACCTAATAATCCTAATTAGTTTAATCTCTCTTTTTAAGATGCCTCAGGGGCCCTCTGAAACATCCCAAAACTCGATAAAGGTCAAAAGAACTTCAATTAGAATTTGATCCTTGGAGAGTTTGCCAAAACTATCAAAAAAGTTTCAAAACACCTGGTCAAATAGGATCATAGTTCACTGTGAAATAATACTTATCCACTTAAAGGATTTCAAAGGCAAACACAGAAAGTTTTAATGGTTACTTAAAAGGTAAAGAAACTGTACAATCTGTTATCAAAAGCAGATCAATATTCTAGAAAACTTTGCCCTTTTGACTGTTACTGAGCCGAACTAGGTCCACTCTCCTGACTCACAGCAAAGTCAATCTACTGACATTGGGTTGTAGTGAAGGAAAATACAGCATTTATTGCAGGGCACCAAGAAAGGAGAACAGGCAGCTAGTGCTTACATGACCTGAACTCCCTGATGACTTTCAGACAAGGGTTTTTAAAGGCAACATTAGCGGTGAGGGTCACAGAGTACATGATCAGCTCATGGACATTCTTCATCGGTTGGTGGTGAGGTAATAGTGTAATGTTTTAGAGACCTTAATCATCAACCTTCTGGTTCCAACCAGTCTGGGGTCTATGTGCTGTGCTATGGTCAGCATGTAGTCAACATTCTCCACTGTGTTGGCATCTTAGCTTCTGCAAAACAACTCAAAGGTATGCGTCATATTGTTATATATATCTCTTGAGGTGGAAATAGAAGTCCTATGATTCTGTTTTATCATGGAAGGAATATTGTTTAAGCTAACATTACTTCTCTCGCTTGACTGCTTTTCCTTTGTTTCCGCATTCCCTCCCTTCTCTAATTAGTAACTGCTTGAGTCTGCTCTTTGCAACTCAGGGAAAGCCTAGGAGAGTAAATTCTTTATTCTACAAACAAGAAACAGGGGACATAGCAGGAAGGGCCACAGGGTCCTGCTCAGTTTCTTTGATACTCCTCAATCCTGAGGGGAACAGGGGCTGGACAAGAAAGGGAATAAAGTTTTGGAAAGAGAGGTTAATCATAAACTGGGCAGGGAAACTAGGTTTTTGGAGGCTCAGTTTCATTTTCATATGTACATATGCCTAGTTGAACATAGTCATTCTTGGCATTCTAGATACAAGGGACCTGGGAAACATAGTCCATTCTAGAAAACTGAGTCACAAAAACTGTCTCAGCTTCCAAAATTCTGTAATAATACAAAAACTATCATAAATTGTTTACTCTGTGTTAATGAAGCAAATTTATTTCTTTTCACTTATTTCATCGAATATATTCAACTAATTATTTTCTATAGACAGAGTTTAATATTCTATTATTAATGATTAACAGACTAATAACTGAAAAACAACAATAAGAAGAATTTAAAAATTCTTGCCCAAGTTCACCAAGTTTCGCTTTTGTGCAAAGCCAAAGCACAAAGCTAGCCCAGTGTGGCCTAGCTAAGGAGACTTTTTTTCTAACATTCTTTGCTTTCTCTAAAACTAACACTATATCAGTAAAACTTAAGGTTTTTATTTTCAAATTTTGAGTTAATTAAAGTGTGGACTAAAACTAAGTCAGGGATGTATGGAAAAGTTTTGTTAGGATACATTAAAAAAAAACAAAAATGACTGACAGGATGCCTGAATATTTCAAAGGGAAAACACAAACTCAAAAATGTTAATGTTGATGCATTCAGTGAGCCAGAATGTGAATGTAATACTGCAGAAAGTTCTGACTCCACTTAATTGATATGTGCTTTTGGCAAAATAAATGAGAATTTGGCCCAAGATAATAGCTCAGGCATCTGTGTACTGAGACCTCTGAGCAAGTGCTCCATGTCATCTATATTCAGCATCAGAAAATTTTGTTATGTCCAAGTTTCCCTGTCAGTCATACAATTTAAAATGTGACAGAAATATATTTAAACAAATAGAACAATGATGAATAGATCTAGAAATTATGGGCAAGAATACAATTCTGAACACCAGTTACTTTTCTTCCATCATAGACTAAGCAAAGTAAATATTCTTCTTCTAAATAGTTCTTACCTTAAAAAAAAGAATCAGGGGGAAAAGCACCTAAACTTAAAATGTAGATACAAAAATGAAGAGCAAATGACACAGAAAGAGTGTCCCATCCAGAAAAATGCAGGATTCATAAGGACCTTGCTTTTAATAAGACCGAAGACAGCTGGGAAACGAAATCATGTGCAAATTTACTGAAGACCTTGAGAGTTGGCTGTAATTTCATACAAGAATTTACAGAACTTAGTCAAAGCTGCCTTTGTTGAAAAGCAGATTTACATTCCAAATGAAAGCATTCAGAGCACCCAAAATCAGAAGGCAAGAGGAGGAAGGAAACAGAAGGTCACCCCATATATTTCTTATCATCATTGCAGTGTTCTCTGCCTCCCTTCTTGCTCAGCTAAATCAAAAAGTAAGGTTTTTGGCTCAGAAAACTCTACTGTAGTTCAGGTTATAAAAGTATGAAGTACAACTTACCAATGTCTCTGAAACAGAAAAGATGGAAAAATTAACATAAGTCAAAATTTAATTAGTAGATCAATGGAATCATAAAGCACTCTACAAACATAACTGAAACTTACTGGGTAGCTACAAATGGTTAAAATATTTGAGAGACATTTAGCTGCTTTACTTTTTAGCATAATATTCATCTTATATGGATATCTGAAGTGAGCACAAATACCATTTTTAATTAGTTATTACTCAGATAACTCTTATTTACATTTAAATATGCACGAGGCACTCTGCTAGGTAGTTTTTATACATTACCCTCTTCTTTCTCTGACCTCATGGGTTGGGTATTCTCACAGCTTGGTAAAATATCCCTTTATTTTCTCCCTTTTAGCTAGTCTGCCTGATAAAAGTTCCAAAATTTATATCTCCATGTAAACCTGTCCTAGGAATTCCATTTTTCTCTAGCCAACCACTTAACTGACATCTGTGCTTGGATGTATCATAAACATCTCAAATTCAGCATTTCCAAAGCTGATCTCTTGATCAGCTAATCTAACCTTAGTCCCTCTTCCCTGAATCAGTATAAACTCTTCCCTGAATCAGTATAAACTCATCCTTGTTTTCCTGCCTCTACCGGTCCTCACATATCAAATCTATCAGAACACGTCAATGTTGCCTCTGTTCTGGATCTCAAGTTCATCCCTATCTCTCCATCTCCAACCCCGATGAGTTTACCAAACCTACTGTAATCTCCTCCTTGGAGTCCCAGCTGATGTCTGTGTCCACAGGTACTCTCTTCCACACCCCATTTATAGTGGCCAGAGTGATCTTTAAATAGGATCATTCCATCCCCCGTTTAATGTTTTTAAACTGTCAGAAGAAGTAAACAGCCTTTTACTCTACCAGTCCTTGGATATTCTGGCCTCTTCTTATGCCTCAACTGTATTTCAAGCCAGCAGGTAGTTTGGGAGTAGGCATGACCTAGGAATGGGGCTGAGGGGAGAGTGTGTATTTTATTCCCCTTGCATCTCAATGACTGGCAAAGAAGCAGGCAAAGGATCTGATATCAATGAATATAATTGAGTAGATGAATAAAAGCCATCAAGAAGCAATCATATCTAGTCATATTCAAAACCAAAGTTGGTGCTCTTTTAGGCATCAATATCGAGGATGATAATAATAGCAATAATATATGTCCATTCATAGAGCACATTGTTCATTTGCTGTGCACAATAACACCATGAAGTCCATTCTAGTCATCTCTCTCTATAAAAACAGACTAAGATGTTAAATATAAATCATGTGGCTGTTGATGAAGCTAAGATTTGTCCCATGTTTAATTTCAAATCTCGTGCTCAATGTCTTCTCTTAGCAAGAACTGAATTAGCATTTATTAAAATCATAATGCCAGTAAAAGTGTCAGAATTGGAATGTGTGATCTTAGTCTATATGAGTCCACATATACTTTTATGAATTTTGTTGAGCCTTGGAACTTTAGTCAGGTGCTAGGAGCTGCAGTTTACTATCCACTATAGGATTTATCTTTTTTGTAGAGACAAAATTTGCTGAATTTTGTTCACAATATATTTGTTTCTTTGAATATGTCCACATAGTAGTAGAGTTACATTTGTGTTTTTAAAATATCAAAAAAAATTAAAGGGAAAATGTAAATTCTAAGAACTTCTCAGGAAGGAATTATAGAAATTAGACTTTTTATGTGATTACAACTATAGAAAATAATGAGTTGAACCGTATGTGACTACCACCATCACTGAATGTCTTTATGATGGGCAGTATGAATTAATGGAAAGGACCTAGACTTTAAAGAAAGATGGAGCTGGATTTGACTATTGTTCTGCCATTTTTTAGAAGTGTCAACTTCTTCAATTTTTATCTTCTGTGAACCTCAGATATCCCCATCTGTGACATTGTGATATTAATGCCTAACCTTCAGTGTCCCTTTAAAGATCTGCAATTGCAGATTTTTTTTTAACACAGTTACAGTTTTTAACATAATTACAATTTGTTTCCCTGTGATGAGAATTTTTAAGATCTGCACTCTTAGCAACTTTCAAATATGCAATCCAGTTATTAGTTATAGTCACCATGCTGTACATTGTTTTTATTATTACTGTTGTCATTATCATCACCATCATCATCATAAGTAATAGCAGACACAAGACACATATTTTCTCTTTTTCTCTCAAAGTTATATTTTTATTTTGTCTTTTTTTAGTTTTGTTTTGTGGAGGGTTTTTTTTGGGGGGGGGGTATTGTTCTCTCAGAAAAACAACAAAGGTGTTAAGGTTGATTACATACTTTGCTTTCCCCTCTGGCCACCATTTGTCACTGTTGTAAGTAAAGAGCAAAATAAAATATTCTTTTATTAAATATGACGCTAGACAAATCCTACACAGTCTGTACTTGTATGGAAAAAAGAAAGGTCTCTTCTTCAGGTGTCCAGATTTGATCTTCCTGTATAAATCAATAGTTACCTATATACACCAGTCACCCGGCTTAGACAGATATCTTTAGTTACACAGTATAGAAAGTCTCCATGGCATACCAAATATTTTAGGCCATTTTCCAATTCCTTATAAAGAAAACCTCATTCAATTCCGTTACTGTTCAGCTAACTCCTGTATTCCTATGACATAAATCTAATTAAGACTTTGACAAACACAATTTAGAACCAGGACTCAAAAATACAATTAAAAGGTTTAAATGCAAAGAAAGTGATTTGGGGTATTAAATGTAAATGACATTTTAATTCTAAGAATTCATCAGTTTGAAAGTTAATGAAATTAATGAAGGAAGAAATAAGATGCAAATCCAAAAGTTTATATTCCTGTGCTTAGTTATCTGCCTTGGGCAAGCCCTAAAGAGGAATCAAAGCCAATTACGGCCATAAGTAATAATTTGAGATGTGCTTTCATTAGATACTTATATAGAATAAAATAGTCTGAAAAGGACTTTCTGAACAAGAGGCATATTCAATTGAATGTGCCTAACTGTGTGTGTAAAGTATGTGAATGAATGGATGTTAGGGAAATAAAATATTGGAAGTATAGAAAATCTTTTTATTAAAAAATAACCACTTGAATGCCCTAAATTTCAAGGATGAAAATCTAGACTATAACTAAAAAAATTAGAAAGTAGAAAACCTTTGGAGATTCTGAAATCTTGAAAAACTATGTTGACATTCTGCAAAAATGATTACAGGTATATTGGTAATATGAATAATTTTCTACTATATATATATATATATATATATATATATATATATATATATATATATGTATACACACACGCACACCATTCAGGGTAAAACACATAATCATGGATCGACCTCCCATATTATAAGAAAACATCCAAATTTATTCCTTTAAAAAACACTGTACTAGTGACCATAAAATTAACTTAAAAAAATTCATTTGTGTCATCTTTGAAAATAAGCAACTAATCTATAAAATGGTCTGATATTGTGACAGGTAACTTTTAAAAATATCTCCCAAAGATCCCTGTCTTCTGTTATTCACATCACTGTGAAATCACTTCTTCCTAAGGGTTGGCAGGACCTACTCATTGCTTCTAGTGACTAGAATAGAGCAAAAATGTACATTCTGAGAATGGGTTATAAAAGACTGTAACTTCCATCTTACCGGAACTCCTATTCTTCCTGCAGGCTTGCTCTGATGAATCAAGCTGGCGAGGTCCACATGGCAAGGAACTGAGGGTGGCCCCTGCCCAGCCACCAGCAAGGAGCAGAGGTCCTCAGACCTTTGAGGAACTGAATCTTCCCCATTCAAGTTTTTTTGAGAGACTGCAGTCCTGGCTAACACCTTGACGAAGCAGCCTTATGAGAGACCCTTAAGCTGAGGACTCAGTTAAGCCATGTTCAGATTCTTGATTTACAGAAAGGATGAGATTAAAAAAAAAAAATGTGTTATTCAAAGCCACTAAGTTTTAGGGCAATTTTTTACATAGCAGTAAGTAACTAATAAGTACTTTTGAGCATCTAAGTTAATAAGATTGATGATCCAGGGTTCAAATGTTGCAGAAATCAGTCAGCAAAAAACCTCATGGAAATTAAACCTAGCCAGTCAATTGAATGGTCATGTACCAGAATGCTATTTGTTGCTATCACCTGTATAAAAGAAAATAATCTTGTAATCTTAAAACATATAAAAAATAAAAACAAAAAGATAACTTTCTTTTGTTTGAAACCTGAGTTGCCGCCTTGGTTCTTTGTATGGGTTCTTGGAAGATATATTAAAATATATCTTAATATTATATAAATTAAATTAAATTAAAATAATATATATATTTATATTGAAATAAAAGCAGAAAGTGCTTTTATTTCAAACTCATGTTCTTGAAAATCTTTTATAATGTATTGCTCCACTTTCCTGCCTTTATAAATATAGTACAGCAAACTCAGCTGCCTTCTTTTGATGGCTTTCATGCAATGCTTCAGCCATTACATTGAAAATAGATTCTCACTGTACAGTAATTTGGACATAGAAAGTGAAAGAAAGGTTGAGTAGGCACTCAACCTAAAACATCCACTGAAAAGGTTTTTTGAATAAAACATTGGATTACTGTTTTACTTCAATTACTTTCTTATTTAAATTTCTCAGTCAACTTCAAGTATATAAGTAACAATAATAAAAATAATATAACAAAGCAAACACTGTCTTCACAGGTTTCTATTGTACAATTATTTTGGGGGGCTATTGTTTCTCTATACTAATTTAAAAATTGCATTACTGCTATTCCCTTGTTTTGTCAAAGGCTTTCAGGGGAAAGAAAAACAACGCTTCTCTCCTTTTTCCATATTATAATACATAATAATTTTTTAGTTTACCAGTGTATTCCATGGTAATTACATTGTATTACAAACATATGTAAGAGTATTAAAATGGAAGACACATATGATGACAAAAGAAGCATATGAGTTAGTTAACTTTTCATTCCTTTTAATGTGGAAATACAAAGATGCAACTGCTATTCATGAAAGGCACATTAGATTTGAACTTTCAAATAAAATATATATGCTTATATTTACACATCCCTATTCTACAGTTAGGGTTTTACCCAAATGACAACACTGCCTAGCCAAATGACTATGAATTCTGAGTGAAAAATTGTAAAGACTATTCTCAGTGTAATAGGTGGAAAGAAACAGCTTTAATTTGATATCCCAGGTGGAGTTTGCTGCTCTGGAAATTAGAAAAAACCTTTGACATCCATTCTAGGAAGTATAGATATGGATATTATTCTAAGAATTACCATGGAACCCCAATCTGTCAATGTAATTTTTATCTTTGTGATTATAACCACATCCAACATACTCTCACATGTTTGTTCTCGTACCAGCAAAGATGTACAAACAATGGACTTACAACATTTAATTACGTAAGTTCTACTTCTTTTCTCCTTTTTTATTTCCCCCATCCCCTTCTCATTTCTATAACAGCATAGATTAAAACATAGTTCAGGCTTGCCATTTCTATTACTGAAGGGTCAAAGAAATCCTGTGCAAAAATAAGTATTTGTGAAGAGATCTTATTCTGATGGTTTGTTTCATTTAATACTCCTCCAAAGTAGCTTATTTTCCTTGACTAAAAAGTATTGAGAAGTTCAGACTAACTTTAAGAATAATCTGCCAATACATCAATTTGTTCTAGTTGAGGGTCACTGCTGTCAGCTCAGGCTCAGATTACTCATCCTGTCAACCAGAAAGTCAAACATTAAATCTAGACTTGCTATCGTGGCTAGCAGCTGGAATTTATCTTTGAGATACCACATGTGTACAGGTAATGAATTCTAACTTGATCTTCTAACTTTAACACTGGATGAAATTTCCTGCAGAAAGAAATGATAGTGGCTCTCAAAATGCTTATGTTGGTGGTGGTTACAATAAAGTGAATTTTTTTCTGTTTGTTTTTAATAGCAGAATTATTTATGTTATCACCTGTATAAAGTCATCCGAGGCCATGTCTCAGGCTCCCATGGAGCTGCATTCAAAGAAACATAATCCAGGAGACAAAAATGAATAACAGTAACTTGAATTTTAAAGCAGTCTTTCTCATCAGGAGCACATTCTTAGGGTATAATACAATTTCTTGATAATAACTGGGAAATTATGAAATAAATAAGTGTAGCCAGGACAAATCCTTTCCCCTTAGCTGGCAGGAGAATAAAGAAAAATGGAAGATATTTATAAGTATGTATCTTTTCTGTCATTAATCCATATACATTAGAAATTCACAAATAAATGACCAGAATTATGGAAAAATACTTAAAAGTACCATAAAAATACATTAGGCCTAGCAGTAAGAGAAAATTCTGTGTTTTTTGAATGTGGAGCTATTTTTTGATGTCAATAGATGTCTTGCTGTGATGACCACATTTCTTATTGGACATAGGCCCTTCCAGCAAAAGAAACAAAACTTTGTTGAATAGAGTCTTAAGAATATTTTAATTCTAAAAACATATTTTAAGATTTAACAAGTATGTTACAGTTTGATGCTGTGTGTAAAAAAATATTCAAATAATCACCTTTATAAACTGTAAATATAATTTAATGGCAAAATAACAGATTTATTTATGTGGAATTTTTTTCTGTTAAAGAATGGAAAATAATGTAATGTAAAAAAAGCTACATTATACAAGATAATGTCAAGTCATCTAGAGTATAATTTCACAAACCAAGTGGAACTTGATTTGAGGTTTTCCTCAAAACTTCTTTAAGTGTCAAGAATAATACAGCTATATTTTACTGCAGCACCAATTTACTCCTCCAGAATGACTGACTTGGAATTTTAATGTTTCACCATGTATATTAAATGTTTCATTTTCTGGTTCCAATCCTTTGGAATTTTTACTTTTTTATTCCCTTCCAAGAGTAGGAAATTTAAATTTTAGAGCATTAATCTTGCAAAAATTAAATTCAAATCTGATCATTTTGTTGACATTCAACCATCTTGTATTGTGTTTACATTGGAGGCTGCTGCCTTACACTGCAATGTGCATTTTGTTATAATAGATGGCTATTCACAAATAAAAGGAAAAGCTAAAGTCCTTATGATGATGCCAGTGATACGAACATTGGGACTGCAGCTTGATTAGGGGATGTCTCTGGAATCAGGGATCAGGTTTGAAAGGGTCAGAGTTGATGGCAATGGTTGGCTCTGTTAAAAGATCATTCAGATGAGTAGAATACATTCCTCTCCATCAATTCCCACCCCCACCCCACTTTGGCTTTCTATCAGCATAGTTTAAAGGGTAATTGTCCATAATTCATTCCATCAAGAAAGGAAAACGAACATCTTCTTCCTTTTCCTAAGTAGCAGGGATGCCAATTTCCCAGGGTTGACCTTAGCAGATCAGGCTCTTCCAATGCTCATTTCTCTTTTATTGCTTTTTCTCCATGTGACTGGCCAGAGTATGGTAATTTCTAAAAGTCTGCCTTGAATTTAGTAAATAAAAAAGCCTATTAGATTTGAGACCACATTATTTATAATCTAAACCTAAACACTTTTGTGAGTGAAATGGGCACTATTAAAAATTATGCTAGGACAAGAGGCATAAATCAAGACAATATCTGGCAAATATGCCTTAGAGTCTTACAAACCCACGCAGATTATCAGAGTTTTGCAATTGTTTTGTAATTATTCCCTATGAATCTATCTACTTCATGATCCTCACAGAAAGTAAAGATGGTGGCCTGGAGAAATATTTTAAATAACTTAAAGCTCATGAGCTCAGAAATATTATCATGTTCAAATACCATTTTGGAGTCTTAACAACTGACTTATTTAACTTTCATTTCCCTCTGTTTCTTCACCTATAAAATAAAAGTTAAAAACAGTATGTGGGCTTCCGTGGTGGCGCAGTGGTTGAGAGTCCGCCTGCCGATGCAGGGGACACGGGTTCGTGCCCCGGTCCAGGAGGATCCCACATGCCGCGGCGCGGCTAGGCCTGTGAGCCATGGCCGCTGAGCCTGCGCGTCCAGAGCCTGTGCTCCGCAACGGGATAGGCCACAACAGTGAGAGGCCCGCATACCACACACAAACAAAAAAAAAAACAGTATGTATTTCATATGAACGTTAGGTGTTTTTTTTTTTTGTAAAAATCATCTATTGTGCTTTTTTTTTTTTAAGTCTTTATTGGAGTATAATTGCTTTACAATGGTGTGTTAGTTTCTGCTTTATAACAAAGTGAATCAGCTATATATATACATATGTCCCCATATCCCCTCCCTCTTGCATCTCCCTCCCACCCTCCCTATCCCAGCCCTCTAGGTGGTCACAAAGCACCAAGCTGATCTCTCTGTGCTATGCGGCTGCTTCCACTAGCTATCTATTTTACATTTGGTAGTGTATATATGTCCATGCCACTCTCTCACTTTGTCCCAGCTTGCCCTTCCCCCTCCCGTGTCCTCAAGTCCATTCTCTTTGTCTGCCTCTTTATTCCTGTCCTGCCCCTATCAAAAGAAAGCTGGAGTAGCAATTCTCATAACCGACAAAACAGACTTTAAAATAAAGACTATTACAAGAGACAAAGAAGGACACTACATAATGATCAAGGAATCAATCCAAGAAGAAGATATAACAATTGTAAATATTTATGCACCCAACATAGGAGCACCTCAATACATAAGGCAAGTGCTAACAGCCATAAAAGGTGAAATCGACAATAACACTATCATAGTAGGGGACTTTAACACCCCACTTTCACCAATGGACAGATCATCGAAAATGAAAATTAATAAGGAAACACAAGCTTTAAATGATACATTAAACAAGATGGACTTAATTGATATTTATAGGACATTCCATCCAAAAACAACAGAATACTTTCTTCTCAAGTGCTTATGGACCATTCTCCAGGATAGATCATATCTTGGGTCACAAATCTAGCCTTGGTAAATTTAAGAAAACTGAAATTGTATCAAGTATCTTTTCCGACCACAACGCTATGAGACTAGGTTAGGTGATTTATTGAGACTTGTGTAGCCCAGCCTAAGTTCTGTCTCAGTAAATGTTCCATGTGCAATTGAAAAGAATGTGCATTCTGTTGTTGGGTAGAGTATTCTGTAAATGGTCTTTAGGTCAGGTTAGATTATAGTGTTGTTAAAGTCTCCTATATGCTTATTGATTTTTGGTCTACTTGTTCTATCAATAACTGGGAGAGGAGTATTGAAATCTCCACCTATAATTGTGGATATGTCACTTTCTAATTTTAGTTCTGTCAGTTTTTTCTTCATGTAGCTTGGAGCTCTTTTATAGGGTATATACAATTTAGGATTTTTTTTTTGATAAATTGTACCTTTTATTATTATGAACTATCTCATTTTATCTCTGGAAACATTCCTTGTCCTGCAGTCTATTTTATCTGTTATTAAAGTATTCCCTTTATCTTATCAGTAAAGTTTGTTCTGTTTAACTTTTCCTATCCTTTGCTTTTAACCTCTATCTTTATATTTAAAGTGGGTTTCTGGTAAGTTGCATATAGTTGAATCTTGCATTCTTATCCAAACCAACATCTTCTGTCCTTTAACTGAAGTGCTTTAACTGCTTGCATTAAAAATAATTACAGACCTATTTTGGTTAATTACATCTATGATCTTCCTATATATTCCATTTTGTTTCTGATTTCCTGTTTTCTTTAAGATTACTTAAGTTTTTTTTTTATTATTTCACTTTGTTCACTCTGTGGTCATGTTAATTATAACTCTTCCTATCTCTTAGCTGTTGTCCTCAAGCTTCCAATATGTATCTTTAACTTATCAGTCTAGCTTCAAATAACATTATTCCAGTATATGTATCATTCTTTATGATATTTCTATCACACATTTGATTTCGACATATTTTATAAACTTGCAATACATTGTTTTTATGTTCCCTTTAAAGAATTATCTTTTAAAACATCCAGGGCTTCCCTGGTGGCGCAGTGGTTGAGAATCTGCCTGCCAATGCCGGGGACACAGGTTCAAGCCCTGGTCTGGGAAGATCCCACATGCTGCAGAGCAATTAGCCCCGTGAGCCACAACTACTGAGCCTGCGCGTCTGGAGCCTGTGCTCCGCAACAAGAGAGGCTGCGATAGTGAGAGGCCCGCGCACCACAATGAAGAGTGGCCCCCGCTTGCTGCAACTAGAGAAAGCCCTCACACGGAAACGAACACCCAACACAGCCAAATATAAATAAATTAATTAATTAATTAAAATAAATAAATAAATAAAAAATAAAAGATCCAGGTTTCTAGCTGGTATCATTTCTTTCAGCCCAAAGACTTCCTTGTACATTTCTTGTAATACAAGTGTGCTACAATAAATTCTCTCATTATTTGTTTACCATAAAGTGTCTTAGTTTTGCTGTATTTTTGCTCTGAAATCTATTTATCTGATATTTGCTTTCTTTCTTTTTATTAATGTTAGCAGCCTATGTCTTTATCCATTTTTTCACCTGTAATCTATTATATTCTTTATATGTAAAATGGGTTTATTTTAAGCAGTAGAGAGTTGGAACTCTTTTTTTAAATTAATTAATTTATTTATTTTTGGCTGCATTGGGTCTTCGTTGCTGCATGTAGGCTTTTCTCTAGTTGCGGCGAGCAGGCGCTACTCTTCATTGTGGTGTGCGGGCTTCTCACTGTGGTGGCTTCTCTTGTTGCAGAGCATGGGCTCTAGGCACACAGGCTTCAGTAGTTGTAGCTCACGTGTTCTACAGTGCAGGCTCAGTAGTTGTGGCACACGGGCTTAGTTGCTCCACAGCATGTGGGATCTTCCCAGACCAGGGCTCGAACCCGTGTCTTCTGCACTGGCAGGCAGATTCTTAACCACTACACCACCAGGGAAGCCCAGGTTTGGATCTTATTTTTTATCCAACCTAAAAACCTCTGGCTTTTAATTGGAGTGTTTAAAACCACTTATATTTAATGTGATTAATGGCATGGGTTGGTTTAAATCCACCATCTTGCTATTTAATTTCTGTCCATCCCATACAGCTTTCTTCCCTCTATTTCTGCCTTCTTTTGGATTGCATTTTTATGATCCTGTTTTAACTGCTTTGTAAGCTGATTAGCTATAACCCTTTGTTGTGTTATTTTAGTGGTTACTTTAAGGTTTACAATATACATGCTTAACTTGCAACAGTCTACCTTCAAGTGATATTACATTACTTCATGAATAAAATCAGTCCCTTAAGACAGTATACTTTACATTTTTCTCTCTCAGCCATTGTGATATTATAGTCAGACATTTTACCTCCTCATAATGTTATAAACCCCATGATATATTATTAGTTTCTCCAAAAACAGTTAATTATCTTTTAAAGAAATTTAACTAAAAAAAAGAAAGTCTCTTCTTTTTTAACATCTTTATTGGAGTGTAATTGCTTTACAATGGTGTGTTAGTTTCTGCTTTATAACAAAGTGAATCAGTTATACATATACATATATCACCATATCTCCTCCTTCTTTCATCTCCCTTCCACCCTCCCTAACCCACCCCCGTAGGTGGTCACAAAGCACCGAGCTGATCTCCCCGTGCTATGCAGTGGCTTCCCAGTAGATATCTATTTTACATTTGGTAGTGTATATATAAGTACATGCCACTCTCTCACTTTGTCCCAACTTACCCTTCCCCGTCCCTATGTCCTCAAGTCCATTCTCTTTATTCCTGTCCTGCCCCTAAGTTCTTCAGAACGATTTTTGTTTACATTCCATATATATGTGTTAGCATACAGTATTTGTTTTTCTCTTTCTGACTTACTTCACTCTGTATGACAGACTCTAGGCACATCCACCTCACTACAAATAATTCAATTTCACTTCTTTTTATGGCTGAGAAATTCCATTGTATATATGTGCCACATCTTCTTTATCCATTCATCTGTCAATGGACATTTAGGTTGCTTCTACATCCTGGGTCTTGTAAATAGAGCTGCAATGAACATTTTGGTACATGACTCTTTTTGAATTATGGTTTTCTCAAGGTATATGCCCAGTAGTGGGCTTGCTGGGTCATATGGTATGTCTATTTCTAGTTTTTTAAGGAACCTCCATACTGTTCTCCATAGTGGCTATATCAATTTACATTCCCACCAACAGTGCAAGAGGACTCCCTTTTCTCCACACCCTCTCCAGCATTTATTGTTTGTAGATTTTTTCATGATGGCCATTCTGACTGGTGTGAGGTGATACCTAACTGTAGTTTTGATTTGCATTCCTCTAATGATTAGTGATGTTGAGCATTCTTTCATGTGTTTGTTGGCAATCTGTATACCTTCTTTGGAGAAATGTCTGTTTAGGTCTTCAGCCCATTTTTGGATTGAGTTGTTTGTTTTTTTGATACTGAGCTGCATGAGCTGCTTGTAAATTTTGGAGATTAATCCTTTTCTGTTTACTTCATTTGCTAATATTTTCTCCCATTCTAAGGGTTGTCTTTTTGTCTTGTTTATGGTTTCCTTTGCTGTGCAAAAGATTTTAAGTTTCATTAGGTCCCACTTGTTTATTTTTGTATTTATTTCCATTTCTCTAAGAGGTGGGTCAAACAGGATCTTGTTGTGATTTATGTCATACAGTGTTCTGCCTATGTTTTCCTCTAAGAGTTTGATAGTGTCTGGCCTTAGATTTAGGTCTTTAATCTATTTTGAGTTTATTTTTGTGTATGGTGTTAGGGAGTGTTCGAATTTCATTCTTTTACATGTAGCTGTCCAGTTTTCCCAGCACCACTTATTGAAGAGGCTGCCTTTTCTCCATTGTATACGCTTGCCCCCTTTATCAAAAATAAGGTGACCATATATGCGTGATTTTATCTTTGAGCTTTCTATCCTGTTACATTGATCTATATTTCTGTTTTGGTGTCAGTACCATACTGTCTTGATTACTGTAGCTTTGTAGTATAGTCTGAAGTCCAGGAGCCTGATTCCTCCAGTTCTGTTTCTTTTTTATCTCAAGATTGCTTGGCTATTCAGGGTTTTTTTTTGTTTCCATACAAATTGTGAAATTTTTTGTTCTATTACTGTGAAAAATGGCATTGGTAGTTTGATAGGGATTGCATTGAATCTGTAGATTGCTTTGGGTAGTAGAGTCATTTCCACAATGTTGATTCTTCCAATCCAAGAACATGGTATATCTCTCCATCTGTTTGTATCATCTTTAATTACTTCATCAGTGTCTTATACTTTTCTGCATACAGGTCTTTTGTCTCCTTAGGTAGGTTTATTCTTAGGTATTTTATTTTCTTTGTTGCAATGGTACATGGGAGTATTTCCTTAATTTCTGTTTCATATTTTTCATCATTACATATATAGGAATGCAAAAGATTTCTGTGCATTAATTTTGTATCCTGCTACTTTAACAAATTCATTGATTAGCTCCAGTAGTTTCTGGTAGCATCTTTAGGATTCTCTATGTGTACTATCATGTCATTTGAAAACAAGGACAATTTTACTTCTTGTTTTCCAATTTTTATTCCTTTTATTTCTTTTTCTTCTCTGATTGCCATGGCTAGAACTTCCAGAACTATGTTGAATAATAGTGGTGAGAGTGGACAACCTTGTCTTGTTCCTGATCTTAGAGGAAATGGTTTCAGTTTTTCACCATGTAGAATGATGTTGGCTGTGGGTTTTTCATTTATGTCCTTTATTATGTTGAGGTAAGTTCCCTCTATGCCTACTTTCTGGAGGGTTTGTATCATAAATGGGTGCTGAATTTTGTCAAAAGCTTTTTCTGCATCTATTGAGATGATCATATTGTTTTTCTCCTTCAGTTTGTAAATATGGTTTATCACATTGATTGATTTGCGTATATTGAAGAATTCTTGCATTTCTGGGATAAGCCCCTTTTGATCATCGTATATGATCCTTGTAGTGTGCTCTTGGATTCTGTTTGCTAGTATTTTGTTGAGGGTTTTTGCATCCATGTTCATCAGTGATATAGGCCTGTACAGTTTTCTTTCTTTCTTGACATTTGACATAAAACTCTCTGAATCTCCTCGCGCACCCCGAAACAATGGTCTCTTGCCTCTTAGGCAGGTCCAGATATTTTCTCGGACTCCGTCGCTGCTAGCTGTGGTGGACTAGCCCACTTCACTCTGTGTTCACGCAGCCAACTCCAGTCCTTTCCCTAGGATCTGACCTCCAAAGCTGGAGCCTCAGCTCCCAGCCCCCATCCGTCCTGGCAGGTGAGCAGACAAGCCTCTCGGGCTGGTGTGTGCTGGTCAGCACCGATCCTCGGTGCAGGGATCTCTCCACTTTGCCCTGTGCACCCTTGTTGCTGCGCTCTCCTCCATGGCTCCAAAGCTTCCCCCCTCCACCCCTGTCTCCGCCAGTGAAGGGGCTTCCTACCTAGTGTGTCAAAACTTTTCCTCTTTTATAGCTTCCTCCCAGAGGTGCAGGTCCTGTCCCTATTCTTTTGTCTCTGTTTTTTCTTTTGCCCTACCCAGGTACGTGGGGGAGTTTCTTGCCTTTTGGGGAGTCAGAGGTCTTCTGCCAGCGTTTAGTAGGTGTTTTGTAGGAGTTGTTCCACATGTAGATGTATTTGTGATGTATTTGTGGGGAGGAAGGTGATCTCCACATTTTACTCCTCCACCATCTTGAAAGTCTCCTCTGAAAGTCTTTATTTTACCTATGCATTTACCATCTCTTGTGCTCTTCACTACTTTGTGGAGGCCAGGTTTCTATGTGGATTATTTTGCTGTTTCTTGAAGAACTTGCATTAACATTTTATGTGAAAATCTCCTGTGAAGAATTCTTTCAACTCTTGTGTGTCTGAAAAATTATTTTGTTTTGCTTTTTGAAAGATATTATCACCAGATAAAGAATTTTGGGTTGACAAGTTTTGTTCTGTCCATTTTACAACTTTAAAGATTTTGCTCCACTGTCTCCTAGATTTCATTATTTTGAACAAGAAATCTACTGTCATCCTTATCTACTTTCCTCTGTATGTAATGTGTCTTTTTTTCTCTGGATGCTTTTGTATTTTTATTGTTTTTCTTTTTTAATCACTAGTTTTAAGCAAATTGATTATGATGTGTCTTAGTGTAGTTTTCTTTGTGTTTCTTGTGCTTAGGTTTCATTGCACCTTGAATTTTAGGTTAGTAGTTTTCAAGATATTTGGACAATTTGGGGCCCATTATTTATTTATTTTTTCTCCCTCCTGTCTTCTCTCCTTTGGAGACTCCAATTATATGTATATTTGGTCACTTGAAAACTTCCCATAGTTCACCTATGCTCTATTATTTCTCCCGATTTTATTCTTGGTTAATTTCTATTGCTATATCTTCACTCAAATAATCTCATCTTATGCAATATCTAACATGCCATTAATCTCATCCAGTGTATTTTTCATCTCAGGTAGTATAGTTTTCAGTTCTAATAGGTTGATTTATGTCTTTTTACTAAATTACTTGTTTCTACATTACACAATACTTCCCGAGGCCAATGTTTCTAAGTCTGGAGCAATTTTACCCCTTGAGAGGACTTTGGCAATAGCTGGATAAATTTTTGGTTGTTGCAATGAGGGGAGGGCATACTGGCTTTTAATGGTAGAGGCCACGGATTTTGCCAACTATTGTACATTGCACAGAACAGACCCCATGCAATAAAAAACGGTTTTGATGTCTTTCTCTATTAATCCTGTTATCTGCATACTTAGCTTTGATTGATTGATATTTTCTTCCTTAGTATGAGTTATACTGTTTTGCTTTCTTCCATGGCTGATGATTTTTGATTCGACAACAGATTTTGTAATTTTTTTCCTTTTTTGATGGATAGTATTGTATTCTTAAAAATAATGAGATTTATTTTGGGATGCACATAAGTTATTTGGGCACAATTTGATTCTTTCAGGTCTTGCTTTTTAACTTTGCTAGGTGGAATCAGAGATGCATTTAATCCAGGTCTATTTTTTTCCTTACTGACACAAGACCAATTCTAATGCTCTAATAATTTTGGGGGAGTTTGGAGGCTTTCCAATCTGGTTGTTGGAATGTGGTACCATTCCTGGTCTTGTTTTGATACTGGGCACTGTTCCCTGCATCCTTTCAGATGCAGGTAATTTTCTCAGATGCATGTACTGAAAGGTAATTAACTGAACACTTAAGTGGTACTCTCTGCATGCCCGCAGAGTTCTTTTTCTGTGTATATCTCTCCCCTTTGGTACTCTGCCATGCAAACTTTAGCTGCTTTATCATCCTTGAACTCCCAGCTCCATATCCTCAACTCAGGGAGGTTTTGCTTTACCATCCTCCCTAAATTGTGACCTAGAAAACTTCTCTAGGCAGAAAACTGGAAAGGGTCCATCAAGTTTATTCTCATATCTCAGGATCACCAACCTTTTTTGCCTTATGTCTATTGTCTTAGGAGTTGTTGTTTCATGCTTTTATTTTATTATTTTATTCATTATTTTAGGATATTGTGAGCATTCTATATTGGTTATCTATTTTTTGGTATCTTCCTTTAAACAGTTTTATTAACTAGGCAGTTAAGTTTCTCACAGATCAGCTTGAGCTTTTCCAGACTTTTTTTTTTTTTTTCTTTTGAAAACGTATTTCCAGGTTTTGTTAGGGCATGTCTGGTGTCACCTTTATTCTAGGGCTAGTTTAGCCTGACTATTAAAGCATGACCCTTCTAGGGCTCCACTGAATGCCTTACATGTCAAACAAGGTTTTATCACTCTTACTGTTTAGAACTTAAATGTCTTCTAGCTTTGTGTGGGAGCAGGGAAATACTTACCTTACAGCTTTTGGTAGCTATTCTTTCCCTGGTCTTGCTGAGTCTCATCACTTTAAATGTAATTTTCTCAGAGACCTGTTTTTTTGACAGTCCCTCTATAGTCTGACTCCAGTGACCATTACACTATTTAACGAAAATTTATAATTTTCATTAGAAGGAATCCTCACAATTTGTGATGATGTATATTTTGGTGTGATTACATGATTAATGAATCTCTCTAAAATCAATGTTTGATGGGGCTCCAGGGTTAATTAGAAGGAATCTAAACTTACAAGGTTAAGGATATTACCTTTCTTTGCTCACCATTGTATCTGAGTGTCTGTTAAAGTCCTGGGCACAGAGAATGTGCTCAATTAAAACTTAGTTGAAAGAATAAGTTCATGAATTCACTCTGTTGCTCTTCAAGAAATATTTGGTGGGTTTTGTTTTGTTTGGTTTTTTTTGGCCTTATCCTTGAGAATAAATAAAAGAAATAAACACCATTTTTGCATTTACCTGAAAATAAAATTCAGTGAAGTAAAATAAAATACTGTTTATATGATCATTTATTATTCCTTAGTCCTGTAAGTAGGTCTTATCTCTGCTCATGCAAAAGGTTTCCTCAGAAAACACAATTCCATCATTTCCCCAAATGAAGTAGGAAACAGCATCAACAAAAATATAAACATCAAAACCCTTTGAAATAGTTTAAAATAAATAAACTCCCAGTTATCCAGCAAATACCAAACTAACTTAATCCATTAGCACATTTGGACATGTTTCATATGGGATTTCACTTTAAAGTTAGTTACGAATCTCCCTAAGTTAATCAAGAAGAGTTAATTTCCCCATTTGAATTGAAATCTCCTGCCTCAGTGTAAAAAGTCTTTATGGGACAAATTATAATTCCAACTAGGAAAATGTTCAAAAAGAAAGTGAAAGACAAAGACATTTAAAGACAGAAAATCAATACAGTATAAGAATCCAACCCCCAAACTTTGATGGGTGGTTGGCATCTACTTATGATGGAGAAACCTAGAAAAAATACCACTCCCAGGTACCTGTACAATAGTACAGCATCAGCAGCAACAACAAAAATCTGTTACCTGCAAAATCACAATATCTCTTGAGAACAACCACGAGAACAACCAAGGTTAGAAAACAACCACCTAATATGAAATCTAAGGAAAGACAGATGCTTTTCAGGAGAGACTGAATACAAACACTTGTTTTTCTGTGGTGGACGCCATATACGTAGGTAAAAACAATTTAGCTCAACATTTTAATGAACATGGACTACCATGAGATTGTGACACAAAAGGAATTTGATTCCATCTTCAAGCTCTTCTCCATAGACTGGAAACCTTTCACAAGAAAGATTGGTGATGGGGGAAAATATGAGAAAGCCTCCTCCTGGTGTAGGCCTAGTGGATGGTAACAGCAGCCTCTAAGGGGGAAAGTACACAGCCCTGCTCAGATCTTTCTCCCCTATTTCTTCAGCAGAACAAAAAATCCCTTTTAAGCTGTTGAGGCAAGAGTCACAAACCATTCACTTTTAAAGCACAGGTGAAGACCCAATGCAGTTAGAGGAAGGGAACACAAAAGAACTTTCTACCCCCAGGGAAGAGAGAGAAAAATGTTCTCGGTCTGACCATTAGAGATCCGCTAATGGGAGAGACAGGATCCTTCAGAAGTTTCCATCCCTGAAACCCAGGGACACATGTCTGCCTAAGCCTGAGGATGAACCAGCACAACAAAGTATGACTCATCTGTACCTCACTCCTCCACCCCTCCACTAGCCAGGCTAGTAAGCACCAAGTAACAAACAACAGCAGTCTACTGCTGGGGAGGGGGAAGAACCTGGAGAGAAACTTTCTGCAAGGTGAGGTGCAAAGGGAAGACCTAACTCTGAAGCACACCAGCATGAATTATAAACACAAAGTAAGCTAGAGCAATTTGAAGAATGTGATGCATTGAGCATAACCAAAGTAACAAGACCCACACTCAGCTAAACTCTTGACTAGATTGATTCAACTCTTCCACACTAAAATCCTTTCAGAAGACAAGCCATATCTGCTTCTGGGAAGATACTATTTACTTTAGTCTTACTTCACACTAAATAACTAGCAGAAAGTGACATTTGACCACTTCCTGACATAAATACTATCTACCTCAATCTCTACTGTCTACACAAGATGCCCAGATTTTAACCAGAAGTTTTGAGACCCACAAAGAAGCAAAAGCAAACAAACACAACAAAAAAAAAACCCAACAATGCTCTGTCAAGAGACTAAGTAATCAATAGAACCAGACTGAGATATGACACAGGTGGTAAATAATCAGAATATTTGAAATTATGATGAGTAATATGTGACAGACTATTGAAAAATGTGAATATCATGCATAATTAATAAGTAATTTCAGCAAAAAGAGGGAAACTATAAGAAAACATCAAATGGAAATGTATAGTGAGAGATAAAGAAAGCCTTTAATGGGCTTATCATTAGACTCTCCACAGCAGGGGCAAGAGTCCACGAACCTGAATATCAATCAAAAGAAATTATACAAACTGAAAAAGAGAAAAAGAGTGGGATGAAAAAAGCAGAACACAGCACCCATAAGCTGTGGAACAATATCAAATGTCCTAACATGGAATCTCTGAAGGAGAAGAGAGAAAGAACAGGCAGAAGAAACATTTGAAGAGATAATGGCCAAAATGTTTCCAAATTTGATGGAAGACATCATAACACAGATGCAAGAATCTCAGAAAACATCATGCAAAATTAATAGCAAAATGAGTAAATAAATAAGAAAGTAATAAGTAAATCAATCAATTAATAAATATTAGATACATCACATTCAAACCTACTAAAATCAGTCATAAAGGAAATACAAATGGCCAACAGTTACATGAAAAGGAGCTCAGCATCACTAATCACCAGGGAAATGCAAATAAAAACCACAGTGAAATATCACCTCATACCTGTTCTCAAAAAGACAAGAGATAATAAATGTTGCTGAGAATGTGAAGAAAAGGAAACCATTGTGCACTGTTGTGTGCAATTGTGTAAATTGATCCTGTCACTATAAAAAACAGTATGGAAGTTTTTTAAAGAAATCAAAATTAGATCTACCACCTGATTGAGCATCCCACTTCTGCATATATATGCAAAGTGAATAAAAACAGGATCATAAAGATGTATCTGCATTCCTCTGTTCATTGTAGTATTATTCACAATAGCCAAGTTATGGAAACAACCTAAATGTCCTTCAACAGATGAATGGATAAAGAAGATGTGGTAAACATGTACACTGGAATATTATTCAGCCATAACAAAGAAAGAAACCCTGCCCTTTGTAACAGCATAGCTGGACCTTGGGTGCATTATGCTAAGTGAAATAAGTGAGACAGAGAAAGATAAGTACTGTACGGTATCACAATATATGTGCAATCTAAAAAAGCTGAACTCATAGAAACAGAGACCAGAATGGTGGCTACCAGGGTCTGAGGGATGTGAGAAATGGGTAGATGTTAGTCAAAGAGTACAAACTTTCAGTTATAAGATGAATATGGGGAATTTAATGTCAACATGGTGATTATAATTAACAGTACTATATTATATATTTGAAATTTGCTAAGAGGATAGATCTTAAATGTTCTTACTACAAAAAGGAAATGGTAATTATGTGACATGATGGAAGTGTAAGCTAAGGCTATGATGGTAATCATTTTCCAATTATATATGTGTATCAAATCAATATGTTGTACACCTTAAACTTACACAATGGTATATTTCAATAATATCTCAATAAATCTGGAAAAAACAGTCATAAAGAGAAAACGTTGAAGAAAGAACCTTCTATGATTGTGTTTTATTAATTTGAAGTTTTAGTATCCAGGCTCTTTTCCATTGAACAGTCAATTTTTGATACTTCTATCACTCAATTCTTTAATTGTTATTATATATCAAGTACAGTTTTAATGTCAAATGCAAACAACCAATAAATTCAAAATATAAAATTTTAATGTATCTACTATCTCTTTTTTAATAGTCTGATTTCCAGATCTGTATTCTTTTTCTGTGTAGACAGACTCTAACTTAGCAGCTTCTCTGATCCCATTGTGTTTTCTATGATTGCTGAATTCCCACTTTATTATTTTAAAAATAAATTCAGTATTTTTATTTCTCCTTGGGATAAGGGTGTCCAAAGCTAATGAAGTTGACCCATGTTTTGTAATGATTCCTAGTTCTCAATACTCAAAATTTCATACTGCTCTCCCTGTCTTCCTCCATCTTTCTCCACTGGCCGAAACTTAGTCTCAGAGGATTTGTGCTTCTAGGCCTAACCGACTTATATAAAAAAGTAGGCTTCTCCAAATCTAATTTCCCATGAAAGTTACAAAAACCAAAATAACCTACAAGAGAGTGAATCACCTGTGTTTAAAATACATCAAAACATTTTATAAGCTGATTCTATTTATGCTTTTAGCAACTTGACCTGGTTTCACAAGTCTTTTCTATAAAAAACTAGATCTTCCTAAGTTTATATTTTTATGACAGGACCTATTTTGCTGAGACTTTTTCTGTTGTGATCTCTAACAAAGCGATGCCTAAGGAAACCGTCTCTGGCAAATGACCAATTCTGTTCTTGAATAAGATATAGTTTTAAAGTTCTGTGGTTATCATGCACTTAGGAAGATGAGCAAAGGAGAGTCTTAGCGTGTGTATGGGGAATTTCCTAAAGACTTTTATTATGACAATTTAACATAAAAATGAAGTGAATATGTTTAGATTTTGATGTTTATTATGCGTTGGATAAAAATGTACAATGATTAGACAGTGTTTTTTAAATATCATACTCTGACCACAATGTTGAGTTGATTTTATTTATAGCATTCATGAACATTATTTTTAAAAGTAACATAGTGCATCTCATCCAAGAAAAAGTTCATACTTAATTATAAGCCAAAAATGTTACCTATCCCCTTTCCCACACATACTTCTGTTATAAATTATTGGGCTGGCTTTCTTCTAATGAATAGGAAGAGGAAGAGAGATAACTGCATTATGATCTTTATAAAAGGATGCTACTATATTATTCTTTTCTTTCTTTTCCTTTCCTTTCTCTTCCCTTCTTTTCTATTCTCTTCAATTATTTTACTTACAGAGACACTGAGGCTTACAGAGGTAAGAAAGATGCCTAAAATCTCTCAACTAATTGAGAGTAGTGCAAGGACTTTTAAAATCGCGCAATTTAATCCTGGAACCCATGCTTTTAAGCACTGTTTCGCCATAAGAGTGGTGAAGGGACATTGAAAACAGGCACAATCTTGCAATGTATATCTTGCTCCTTTACATGGTTCTTTGAGATGATACTTGTCCCTTAAATGCCTTAACACTTATGCCTTCAAAGAAACAACCCAATATAGTAGCTACTAGTAGTCAAAGTATGTTCCGTGAAGGAACAGTAACAACATATTTCCTACCTGTCCTATTTCTCAGAGTAAAACACCAGAAATGTGGGGGTAATCTGCCTTAGAACCATGGGAGTACTGCTTTCTTTCTTTAAAGACTATATCTGAAAAGCAAACTTTCTTTCCAGTTTGTAAGTGCTTGGTTGTTAAGCATTGTATTCAACTGGACAATAAGAATAGATTAAATTTGATTTAAATGGTCTGTTTTTAATTTCTCCAGCTCACTTATGAGCCATCTGGAACAAATTTCATGGAAATTAAAACCTTAAGTGTAGTTTGATGTTTTAACTTAAGTGAATTTAAAACTTTTTGCCACTTTTCCAAAGAAATGATTACAGTTTCACTAAGGATAAAAGAAAAATGATGATACGTCCAGTACTGGTAAAGTGTGGTAAAGTAGCTTTCCTATAGACTGACAATAATGCTAACTCATATAATTTTTTATAAAAATCAACTTGGAAAAGTATGTCAAGAACATTACAATATTAATACTTTTTGATCCAATGATTCTACTTCTAGTAATCTATTATAAAAAACCCATTGGTATAGACAAACAGTTATGTACAAGGATATCATCACAGTGATATTAACAATCAAAAGCTGGAAACAACCTAAATATTTTATAACAGGGGAATTAAATAGACATCGCACACATCCACATAATAGAATAATACCGAGCCATTGAAATGTTTTTAAAAGAAATTAAATGGTATGATTCCAATCCTATAATATATATTATATGCGTGTATATTAACTATGTATATGAGCATGTATCAATGTATGTATAAGCATATATGCATAACTAGATGCAAATAGTTATCAAGAGAGAGCAAAACAGGAAAAGAAGATTGAGGGACAGTGAGTAATTTTTAATTATTTATCTGCATTTTCTAACATTTCTAAAGTGAGCATATCATAGATAGGGTAATCTTAACATTCAACATTTCCTAGAAGAGCTCTAGTTTACCCCAGAGTAATTCCTTATAGTGCTCCAATTTACTTGGAAAAGTGTTATTGTACAACAAAGTATATGTTCTAACTCAGTATAATTCAGAAAAAAGGCTTTAAAATAACCACAAAGTGGTGTGGGATTGAACTATAAATACTTGCACAAGAAATATGAAATATAAAATCTAGCCCAATGTCTAATATACGAAACTACGAGAATCTTTAATCACATAAAAAGAATATATAACCTATGTAGATAATAACATAATTTGTGAACAAAACATATTAAAAGAATAATATCTGAAATTACAGCAACTGAATATGTAACTGTAAAGTTCATAAGTTGAGTTTTGAGCGACCAAGTTTTAAAAGACTTTTCTGAAGTATTTGGAGTAAGAGTCATAATTTCAACAATAGAGATTATTACATTTTGCAAATGTACTAAAAGTAGAATACCTGATTAAATGCCTTCTCAAGCATAGTGGATTGATTTTTTTCACCTGAATTTACTCTGGCACTAATAGAAAAATCTGAACCAGAGCAAACAAATATTTTAAAGTACCTCAGAGGATAGTATTCTAATAAATTCTAAGTAGAAAAGAAGAACTTATGATAAATTAATTATAAATCAATGCAACTTTAAGTACATTTTCTCTACTTTCTGTCACATTTCTCTGCAGTGAACTCGATAAATAATCCCTGAAATTATAATCTTTTTCTGGGTTCCACATCAAACCAAGCTTAGTCTAAGCATTTAGTTCCAATCATCTTTTCATTCCTCCTAATGTCACACTAGCCAACCTCTGCCTCTCTCCTGAGAAATTTTTAAAAATCACATTTCAGGACTGCATTTGACTGAAACAATGAATAGCACAACACTTCGGCTAATAAATTTGTTCTTCATTAACAACAGTATTGGATTAAACATGGGATGGATTGTCTTCAGGCCAGTAGAGAGACAGATGCTCACAATGTTGATTGCCTGTGAGATGAAGGGAATCAGAACACTCAGGAAGGGAAGCTAGCCAACAAAATGAACCCAACTGCATGGTAATGCTTACTAAACAACATGCACATGGCTGATTCGTGTTTTCCCTCACGTACTGTTTATCTTTCTTCAGATGAAAAGTCATAGACTATTGTATGAAATGTACTACCTTTATTATATCTGTAGATAATGCTTTCTGAATCCACTAAATCAAGATGGAGATATAGAATGGGGAAATGTTAATCAAAAGGATCACTTGTGGGAAAAAAATATATATATAATCATAAAGGTTTAAGGTGATTGCCAATTCACTGCAAGTCAGAAATATGATTTAGTAACAACAAAAGCAATAATAGAAGTTCGGCAGCATAAATAGAACAAGATGAGAAATGATGCCTACTGATAGTCTGACCTATGCTTATTAGCGTATGTTGTAAATATTGGATTCTGTTCTGTTAGTCAGGGATGGAGAGGAACAGTTGAACACAAAATAAAAACATTAAAGAAAACATCCAAGATAAATAATAGCTATAACAACAACAAAATCCAATAAGTAGAGCACACAAAATAGAGAGAAGACAGATGGACCATGTGTGGACTGACCGATGGACCTAAGCATATTGACTTTGGAAAAAAGGGGACTCCGTGGGGTTATGTAGTTCTCTTCAACAATATAAAATGTAGGCATGTAGAAAGGAGGCAGTTTAAGTTATTCTATGAGCTTGCAGCGGCCAGGCCTAGACATTATAGATAGAAGGACATTACATAGTTATAAGAATATTATAGAAAATAGAGGGGTCCAGAATTAAATAAGGCCGCTTTTTGAAATAATGTGTTCATCCACATCATTAAAGGTATTCACAGAGATGTTCGGTAACAATTCAATAACAACAGTGAAGCTAATATTTGTGAGCACCTATTATGTACCAGGCTCAGCGGCCATGGCTCACGGGCCCAGCCGCTCTGCGGCATGTGGGATCTTCCTGGACCGGGGCACGAACCCGTGTCCCCTGCATCGGCAGGCGGACCCTCAACCACTGTGCCACCAGGGAAGCCCAGCAAAGGGTTTTTAAAGGCAGTGTAAGGGAGAGGGTCACAGGGTGTGTCATCAGCCCATGCACAATTCTCTGATTGGCTGATGGTGACATAATGGGGTGATGTTTCGGGAATCTCAATCGTCAACCTTCTAGTTCCAACAGATCTGGGGTTTGCCTGCTGGTGGTCAGCAGGCAGTTCACTTCTTCCACTTGGTGGGGGTTTTAGTATCTGCAAAACAACTCAAGGATGTGGCTCAGGGTATTGTCTATAGCCCTTGAGGAGGAACTAAAGGCCCTTGGCTTTGTTTTATGGATGAACTATTATCATTTTGTCTTGCTTGACTGTTTCCCTTTGTTTCTGCATTGTCTCACTTCTCTGATTAAATATGCTCTTTGGACCTTGGGGAAAGCCTAGGAACCTAAAAGCTTTTCTACAAACAAAAGGTGAGGGACACGGAGGTCTCTCTCCAGGAAGGTCCCACAGGGTCCTTCTCAGTTTGAAGAGGAAAGAACTTCACCCAGGAGCTAAAAAATTTGCCTACACACACCTCTGGAGGGGTTGATTAAAAAAAACAGGTTCTGTTAGAATGCTACATCGAGTCATCTTAGACAGGTGGAAGGAGCTCAAATGAGCATATACCCCCTTTGTTGGAACACAGTGTTTTCTTACTGAGAGAGAGCAATGGTAAAAAGTATTTTTAAAGTATTGTTTGGGTGCTTTTTATGTTGTCCCTATGAAATCATGTTCTCAGGCTTGTTTCTCTGCAATTATAGTTGCAAGGAAAAGGAGGTGAGTGAAACTTCCTTGGGAAAGAGGAGGATATGACATAACATCTCAGCCATACGGGAAGAGAAAGTGAACAGCTTGCAGGGAAAGGTATAGAAAAGTGGTGAGACATATACGCTGGCTTCTCTACTACAGGATAATGTCTTAGAATGGATAGATCTATTAGAGAGGTTAAAGAGGAAAGCCAAAAATCAGTGTTTCCTCTTCTACCTGAGATTCTAGCAGGAGGCACCCATCCCTGATGCCTCAGCTACACTGTCATTCAGCAAATTGGGACAGCCATGGCAGAGACATAGGGTAAGGGATTATTTTTTAGGCAGAGAGAAAGAACCTGAGCTTTTGTTTGTTTTTAGTTGCCTAGGACTGAGTTTACCAAATTGGAATAAAATAAGGGTTTGTGAGGATGGATCAAGAAACTTTAGATGAGTCATGGAAAGCAAAAACTGTAAATTTTGTATTTGTTCATCTGAATATAGTACATACATTGGAAAATCCATTAGTGAATCACTAGAGAATTACTGATAAGTTGCACACTAGGTGGGCCTGGCAGTTCTAGCTCCCTTGAAGTTGTAGCATGTCTGTAGATCCCAGATTAGTTATGCTAATAAAACCACCATGTAAAAATTATTGCCTCCTTCCTTCCTATGTCCTCCTTTCTAGTAGGACAATGAAATGGCGACTTTGCTTTTATGCATATAGATAAGCTGCCTTCCAGAAGATCTTTAGTTCTATCAATATTATTCACAACGTTATAGGTTTTCAGCAGTTTCAAAAGCAGTACTCACCTAAAATACCTGCTCAGAAATACCCAGGAAGAAAGGCAGTGAAACTGTGACCACTGTCTTTGCTTCTAGCCAAAAATATACCTAGGCAAAATAATAATGAGTGTAAAATTTGTTGTTACTGCTCCATTCAACACATTTAAACAGCACCCTCTCATTTAACATTGCCTCTCTGTATTTACTTCCCTTGCTCCCATCCATTTAACTCCCCTGCCTTTAATTTACTGCATCTCACCGGACTGTCTGATCTACTTTTATAGAAATGTAGGGAATCTGTATTAGTCTTCTACTGATGCCATAACAAGTTACAATAAACTTAGCAGCTTAAATAAAACAAATTAATTTTCTTACAGTTGTAAGAAAGTAGGTCAGAAGCCCAACACAGATCTCACTGGGCTAAAATCAAGGCACCAGCGGACCCACGTTCCTTTCTGGAGGCCCTAGAGGAGAATTTGTGACCTTACTCGTTTGGATAGTTGGCAGAACTCAGTTCCTTGAAGTTGTAGGACAGGTCCTCACTTCTTTGCTGTCTAATCAGCTCAGGAATGTTCCTAGCTTCAAGATGCATCTGTATTCTGTCTTTTTATCTCCTTCCTCTGTCTTCAAAGTTAGCAACCATGTGTAGAGTCCCTCTCACATTTTGAATCTCTCCTTTCTCTTCTTTTGTCACAGCTCTCTGACTAGCTAGAGTAAGTTCTGTGGTTAAAGGGTTTGTGTGATTAAATTGGGCCCATCTGGATAATCTAGGATGCTCTATCTCAAGGTCTGTAACCTTACCGGTACCTGAAAAATCCTTTTGTCAGGCATGGCAACACAGTCACAGATTCTGAGGGTTAGGGTTTATGCACCTTTGGAGAGCCATTATTCTGCCTACCACAGGAGAGCAGTGGAACATTAGTGCTTCTTTCCCCTCACCAGTAAACTGTAGATGATGGAGCTAAGAAAACACTACATTTCCAGTTCAGATATGCTGCTTTCATAATATGATGCTGATGACAGCCTACCTTGCAGTGACATTTTACATTTTCTCTTCCATGAAAGGCATATCCTCAGCATCTCAATATGTCAAGTTAATTTGACAAATAAGTCTACTCATGCATCTTTGTAAAATAATCTAAGAACATCACTTCCGATGTAGCTGTTTTCATCATCCCATACGTTAATGTTTCAGGGGATAGTGATTTTTCACAGGTGGATGGTTTCATGGTTGGCATCAGAAGAGGGCTCTCTCAAGTCCAGATGGTGTTTATAGGGCACTGTAACTTAGGTATGTCCGAAGAATCCCAACATACAGAATTATTACTGTTTATCTGAGGTGGATGCTGTGATCAACAACAACATCAGCAACAACATCAACATCTCCTATCAGAAATGAAGCCTTGGGCTTCCCTGGTGGCGCAGTCGTTGAGAGTCCGCCTGCCGATGCAGGGGACATGGGTTCGTGCCCCGGTCCGGGAAGATCCCACATGCCAGGGAGCGGCTGGGCCCGTGAGCCATAGCCGCTGAGCCTGAGCGTCCGGAGCCTGTGCTCCGCAACGGGAGAGGCCACAACAAGTGAGAGGCCCGTGCCAAAAAAAAAAAAAGAAATGAAGCCTTTATAACCACCTGCTGGGAGTACTGCAGGAAGACTGCCCTCAGCCCTCATCCTTCCCTAGGGACTGTCTAGCTACTATACTCAAGGTGGAAAGTCCTTCCAAGGTCGTGTGACATCCAGTGATTGATTAACATGGAGTATAAAGGCTCAAGACAACTCTGAAATGCCATTCCAGCTCCAGTACTTCTTGGGAGATCAAAAGAGGCTTTTGTTGAGGCTAAATCATAGCTCTACTCGTCCCTCTTTTCAATCCTAATTTCATCATCTCTCTTTCAAAGGTATTGATCTCAAGCACGTTCTCTAATAAATTTTCTGCATGCTAAATTGTCTCAGATACTGCTTCTGGGGGAAGACAATCTGCAACACTGGGTAAAGCTTAGAGCTTTATTAGCATGAGAGAAGGTTATGTTGATCAATACTAATCTGCATGGAAACTAATGTAAGCTAAAGTCATCTCAAGTATTAAAAAATGAGGATTATGATGTCAATGGTGATGATATTTTTGAAAATATGAGTAATCACAAAGTTCATATTACATTATACATAATAATCGAATACAGCAACCACACTTTTGTGATAAGATATAAACAATTTGATAATTTATCACAAAGGTTTGTTCTATCATGTCCTCTCTATAACAATGCAGATATGACAATGTCTTCATTATTGGAATGAAACTTTAATATTATTATTAGATCAGTTTTAAGAGTTATAGACAGAAGTGCATAAATGCCATACTGGTACAAAACATTATTCAGAAATAGATCAGTCACAGATATTTTGCTCAGTTGTATTAGATAATGCAGGACAAGGTAGGCATTCAGTGGGATTAATGCCATGTCTTTAAACCTGCTAAAGAGTTTATGATATTTTTCTACTTTTCCACAGAGAAGTGTGATGATCCAAATCATGTATCCACAGGACCAACCGGAGAACAGTATACAATGTTATGATAAGAAAGAAGACATGAGAGGTAATGCAAAAAGCTAGGGCACTGTTGCAATTGAGAGATATTGAGGAGATGATCTAGGAAAGAAAGAAGAAGTAGTTGTGGAAAGCATTGCAGCAGAAGAAACAAGAGGTCTTGCCAATTGATTGAATGTATGAGGCAAGTTAAAGAGTTAAACATAACTTTGAATTTTTGGCCATAAGTGACCTGGGGTACCATGCTACCTACAAACAGAAATAGGGAAGTATAGGAAAAGCTGCTTGGGATAAAAGATGTATTCGGTTTTGAATATATTGAGTTACAGGTTTAAACAAATCTAGGAATGATTTAACTAGTTTAAATAGCATTGTACTTAATATATTTAATGGATTTAAAGCAGAAAAAAATAAGTGAATTTAAACAGTATAGATAATTTAAATGGAGAAGTTTTTCCCCCTGCAATCGTGGATTCAGTCAAAACTCTCGGACAAAGAGTAACGGAGTAATTGATTTTAATGCTTTCTTCAGTGTAATGCAATTATAAATTCAACTAAATATAGCACTATATCTTCTTTCAAATATCTTCACAAATAAGAGAGAGGGATGGTATAATTAATTCACAACAGTAGCTAGCACAAAAGAGCAGCTATTCAAACACACATATTAGGATTTGGATATGTTTTTATACTGGACATGACTGCTGATCTGGGACTGAATTACATCAGACAGAAATCAGAAATCGGTAGTGAGGACTTCACTAAGGAAAAGCTGGTGTACCCGATTCATTTCATGCAAGCTTTTCTCACTGGCTTTAGACTGTGGGACACAACTAACTGAACGTGAGCTTGCCCAGCCTTTGCACGTGGAGGGGATTCTATCATCAGTGAGCACAAGGGAGGAGATGCAGTGGACCTAAGCACCCTTAGCTTTGGATGTTTGTGATACAACAATCCTGGCTGGATTATAATTTTATCTTTGTATTATTTACAAAGAAAGTATGTGCAAGTGAATCACTAGTTTAAAAAATTGAAAGGAAAAGGCTGAATCATCAAAATGACAAAAGTTTTCTAAGTAACTTTTTAGAAGATTAACTGAATGCTGCTAATTACAAATGAGATTATCTCATTCAAATAGAATTGGATGACATTTAACATAAAATTATATTATTCAAATGACTGTATGTATTTTAAAGTAATAGTGCTACATCATACTTTTTACAGCATTACACTTGGTTCTTTACAAGAAAAACATTTTGATTAACTCCTTAAATATGCTTAATTTTTAAAAATTGATTTTTAAGTGGACATGCTTATACTTACACAAAATAACATGCTAAGTTCAGGTAAGAGTTGCCACATTTTAATATTCTATCTTTAATTAGATTTTCTCACCCCCTCTGCTGTCTGTTTCTCCTATTTTCCTACAATAGGTACAAAATTGTTTGCATATGTACACACACACACACACACACACACACACACACACACACACTCCCTGCATTCAGGTGAATGTAGAAATATCAAGCAGGCTGCAGCAATGGCCCTGAATTTCTTCTCTCAATAAACTGATTATTTAAACTGATACTGAGAAGGAAAGGAAAACTTAAGCTCAATCTTTAAGTCACCTACAATTGATCTCTCTCTTCTTTTTTCCTCAGGCCAACCCATTGAGTTTGTTTTAAAATAATCCTAAGATTTACAATTGATGAAGGAAGTTTTAAGAATTTAAGAATTTTCAAAATATAATTAAGCAGGTTCTGCTTTATATTTCTTTTTGAATCATTTTTCTTTCACAAATGAGAGTAAATATCACAAAGTTTCATAAAATTTGCTAAGGGTGGCACCCAGATGTCATGTAATTATCCTCGCCCCATCTTACATTACAGATATTGAAAAAAGAGAGTATCTTGTGAGTTAAACATAAAGGAAATTGGTTTTCTCTCTAATTTATTTGTTTTAATTCTCCTTTTTTGTAGGAACTCATGCTAGATTATGTATCAGAAAACAAGTCTTTTGATTTAGTGTCAGTGGTAGCCTTTCTGATACAGTTTTTTTCAGATTCTCCCACTGGACTCCCCTTGGTATATATTGCCTGCCTGGAGGAGTAGATTCTCTTTTCAGTTTACTGACATTATTTTAAGTACATAAGTTGTCCCTGGATTTGAACAAGTACATCTTGATTAGATCTGTACAGAGGTTGCTGGTACCCCATGTATTTTTCTTATTTATATGACTGGCAGACATTTTCTTGTTCCTTGCACCTAAGTAGTGCCATATCGCCATTTCTCACCAATAGAATCTGAGTAGAAGTGACATATGTCATTTCCTGGCTGACATGGTTAAAAGCAGGTGTGCATTCTCCATGCTGTCTCTCTCTTTTCCCATTTATCAACTGAAGAGACAGAACTTAAGCATATAGAAGAGGACAAAGCTACAGGCTGGAAGGAGCCCAGGTCCCTAGTTTACTGTATAAAGCAGAGAGACCACCTTCCTGACCTGCTCTTGACTGATGTCAGCAAGAAACAAAATTTTATTATTAAGCATTAAGATATGGAGGATTTTTTTTTTTTACAACAGTTAAGAAATTCAAAAAAAGACAGGCAAAGCTGAGTCAAGATGGCGGACTAGGAGGATGCAGAATTTGCATCTCTGCACAACTAGGGCACCTACCAGGCACCGGTGGAGGACCATGGACACCTAAGGGGATGGAAGGAAGCACCAGGGACCAGGAAGGACGTGGGGCATGTGGGGGAGTGAGGGGGGAGGAGAAGAGGAGGTGGGATGGAACTGGCACACCTAAGGGGCGGCTGGGGGAGGGGAAGGGACCCCACGCCTGAAGGGGGAAATTGGGGGACCACTGGAAGGTCAGAGGATCAAAAGGGAGTATGGCCAGGTTTCCTGCCCACCTGGGCCCCCGGGAGCCTGCTGAGATCCCGGGCCTGATCCTTTGCCCACCGAGGCCCCTTCAAGATGCATGGGTCCTGAGGGAGTGAGAGAGAAGGAAGGGGGAACAAAAGTAAAGGCCAGACCTATCAGACCAACACCCCTAACAGGCGGATGGGGAAGAGGAGGAGTTCCTACACCCAGTAGGACCCATCCACGGTTAGGAGTCCAGCGGTGATGGGGGAGAGCCTGTTGGGGGGGGGGAGCAGAGGAATGGAAGGGAACACCTGCTTCCCCTGTCCCCTTAGGCAATGGGGAGCCTGTTGGGCTCTCAGGCTTAATCCTCTGCCCTCGGTGCCTCCCTCCTACCTCGTACAGCCCAGGTCCCGCCCCTACACCCCCAACCAGGGCCCTGCTTCTACATCGGAGATGTCCTGTGAGACTCCCTTCAACCACGCTGGGCCTAAACCCCACCCACACACCCTCATCCAGGGCCTTATCTCCAAACTCCAGAACCCCATCCTCTGGAGGCCCCGCTTTGGATGCGCTGCCTTTTCCCTTCTGTACAGGTCCTATGCAGAGGCCCCCCCATGCTTGAACGTCCACCTGCTTAGGGCCCTCCCCAAGGCCTTTTCCAGCTGTGTGGGTCCTGAGCCTAGGCCCCGCCCCATGCTCAAACGCTACCCCCTGCCTACGCCCCGCCCCACCCTAAACCCCACCGCTGCCTAAGTTCCACCCCCCGCCTAAACTCTGCCCCCCATAGCCAAGGCCTTTTTTTTTTCTTTCTTTTTTCTTCTTTTAGGTTGGGTTTCTGTTTTACCTTGTTGTGTTAATTCATTTATATTTTTATTTTTCTAGTAAATTTTTAATTTTCTAATTTTATTTTATTCTTTATACTTTGTTATTGTTCTGTTCCTTTTGGCTTGTCCCCCCCCCCTTTTTTTTCTCTTGTGGTTTTGTTTTACCTTCTTGCAGTCGTTTCAATTATATTTTTATTTTTCCTAATATATTTTTTAATTTTCTAATTTTATTTTATTTTTTATTCTTTGTTATTGTACTGCTCCTTTTTTTCTTATTTTCTTTTTGCTATGCCATGCAGCTTGCAGGATCTTGGTTCCCAGGCTGGAGGTCAGGCCCGAGCTCCTGTGGTGGGAGCACCGAGTCCAAACCACTGGACTAACAGAGAACTTCAGGCCCCAGGGAATATTATTCAGAGTGAGTGCTCCCGGAGGTCCTCATCTTGGCACCAAGATCTGGCTTTACCCAACTGCCTGCAAACTCCAGTGCTGGATGTCTCAGACCAAACAACCAGTAAGACAGGAATACAGCCCCACCCATCAAAAAAAACACAAACAAATGAAACGACAAAAAAATATGTTACAGACGAGGAAGCAAGGTAAAAACCTACAGGACCAAATAAATGAAGAAGAAATGGGCAACCTACCTGGAAAACAATTCAGAGTAATGATAGTAAAGATGATCCAGAATCTCGGAAACAGAATGGAGAAAATACAAGAAATGTTTAACAAGGATCTAGAAGAACTAAAGAACAAACAAACAGTGATGAAAAAAATAACAACTGAAATTAAAAATAGAAGGAATCAATAGCAGAATAACTGAGGCAGAAGAACAGATAAGTGAGCTGGAAGATAAAATGGTGGAAATAAAATGAAGAGAATTGAGGACAGTCTCAGAGACCTCTGGGACAACACTAAATGTACCAACATTCAAATTCTGGGGTCCCAGAGGAAGAAGAGAAAAAGAAAGGGACTGAGAAAATATTTCAAGAGATTATCGTGAAAAACTTCCCTAACATGGGAAAGGAAGCACAGAGAGTCCCATACAGGATAAACCCAAAGAGAAACAAGCTGAGGCACATATTAATCAAGCTATCAAAAATTAAATACAAAGAAAAAATATTAAAAGCAGCAAGGGAAAAGCAACAAATAACATACGAGGGAATCCCCATAAGGTTAACAGGTGTTCAGCAGAAACTCTGCAAGCCAGAAGGGAGTGGCAGGACATATTTCAAATGATGAAAGGGAAAAACCTACAACCAAGATTACTCTACCCGGCAAGGATCTCATTCAGATTCGACGGAGAAATCAAAAGCTTTACAGACAAGCAAAAGCTACGAGAATTCAGCGCCACCAAACTGGCTTTACAACAAGCGCTAAAGGAACTTCTCTAAGTGGGTAACACAAGAGAAGAAAAAGACCAACAAAAACAAACCCGAATCAATTAAGAAAATGGTAATAGGAAAATACATATCAATAATCACCTTGAATGTAAGTGGATTAAATGCTCCAACCAAAAGACATAGACTGGCTAAATGGATACAAAAACAGCATCCATATATATGCTGTTTACAAGAGACCCACTTCAGACCTAGGGACACATACACACTGAAAGTGAGGGTATGGAAAAAGATATTCCATGCAAATGGAAATCAAAAGAAAGCTGGAGTAGCAATACTCATATCAGATAAAATAGACTTTAAAATAAAGATTGTTAAAAGAGATAAGTGAGGACACTACATAATGATTGAGGGATCAATCCAAGAAGAAAACATAACAATTATAAATATTTATGCACTCAACATATGGTGCAACATGTATGCACCATACATGCTCATATGTATTGTGCACCTCAATACATAAGGCAAATGCTAACAGCCATAAAAGGAGAAACTGACAGTAACACAATAATAGTATGGGACTTTAACACCCCACTTACACCAATACACAGATCATCCAGACAGAAAATAAATAAGGAAACAGAAGCTTTAAATGACACAATAACCAGAGAGACTTAGCTGATATTTTTAGGACATTCCACCTGAAAGTGGAAGAATACACTTTCTTCTCAAGTGCACATGGAATGGAGTGTTCTCCAGAAGAGCTCACATCTTGGGTCACAAATCAAGCCTTGGAAATTTAGAAAATTGAAATCGTATCAAGCATCTTTTCCAACAACAAGGCTATGAGATTAGAAATCAATTACAGGTAAAAAAACAGTAAAAAACACAATACATGGAGGCTAAACAGTGTGCTGTTAAATAACCAAGAGATCACTGAAGAAATCAAAGCAGAAATTAAAAAAAAACCTAGACACAAATGACAATGAAAACACAATGGCCCAAAGCAGTTCTAAGGGAGAGGTTCAGAGCAATTCAAGCTCACCTCAAGAAACAAGAAAAATCTAAAATAAACAATCTAACCTTACACCTAAAGCAACTAGAAAAAGAAGAACAAAGAAAATCCAAAGTTAGTAGATGGAAAGAAATCATAAAGATCAGAGCAGAGATAAATGAAATAGAAATGAAGAAAACAATAGCAACGATCAACAAAACTAAAAGTTCATTCTTTGAGAAGATAAACAAAATTGAGAAACTTTAGACAAACTCATCAAGAAAAAAATGGAGTGGACTCTAATAAAATTAGAAATGAAAAAAGAGATTACATCTGACACTGCAGATATACAAAAGATCATAAGAGACTACCACAAGCAACTTTATGCGAATAAAATGGACAATCTGGAAGAAATGTACAAATTTGTGGAAAAGTACAACCTTCCAAGATTGAAGCAGGAAGAATTAGAAGATATAAAGAGACCAATCACAGGTAATGAAATGGAAACTGTAATTAAAAATCTTCCAACAAACAAAAGTCTAGAACCTGATGGCTTCACAGGCAAATTCTTTCAAACGTTTAGAGCAGAGTTAACACTTACCCTTCTCAAACTTTTCCAAAAAATTGCAGAGAGATGAACACTCCCAAACTTGTTCTACGAGGCCACCATCACCCTGATACCAAAACCAGACAAAGGTATCACAAAAAAAGAAAATTATAGACCAATATTGCTGATGAACATAGATGCAAAAATGCTGAACAAAATACTAGCAAACAGAATCCAACAACACATTAAAAGGATCATGCAACATGATCAAGTGGGGTTTATCCCAGGGATGCAAGGATTCTTCAACATACGCAAAACAATCAACGTGATATACCATATTAACAAATTAAAGAATAAAAACCATATGATCATCTCAGTAGATGCAGAAGAAGCTTTTGACAAAATTCGACAGCTGTTTATCACAAAAACTCTCCAGAAAGTGGGCAAAGAGGGAACCTACCTCAACATAATAAAGGCCATATATGACAAACCCAGAGCAAACATCATTCTCAGTGGTGAAAATCTGAAAGCATTTCCTGTAAGATCAGGAATAAGACAAGGATGTCCACTCTCACCACTATTATTCAACACAGTATTGGAAGTCCTAGCCACAGGAATCAGAAGAAAAATAAATAAAAGGAATCCAAACTGGGAAAAAAGAAGTGAAACTGTCACTATTTGCAGATGGCATGATACTATGCATAGAAAATACTAAAGATGCCACCAGAAAACTAATAGAAGTAATAAATGAATTTGCTAAGGTTGCAGGATACAAAATTAATGCACAGAAATCTCTTGCATTCCTATACACTAACAACGAAAAATCAGAAAGAGAAATTAAGGAAACAATCCCATTTACCATTGCAACAAAAAGAATAAAATACCTAGGAATAAACCTACCTAAGGAGACAAAACACCTGTACTCGAAAACTATAAAACACTGATGAAAGATATCAAAGATAACATAAACAGATGGAGAGATATACCATGCTCCTGGATTGGAAGAATCAATGTTGTGAAAATGACTATACTACCCAAAGCAATCTACAGGTTCAATGCAAACCCTATCAAATTACCAATGGCATTTTTCAAAGAACTAGAATAAAAAATTTTACAATTGTATGGAGACACAAAAGACCCCGAATATCCAAACCAATCTTGAGGGAAAAAAAAGGAGCTGGAGGAATCAGACTCCCTGACTTCAGACTATACTGCAAAGCTACAGTAATCAAGACAGCATGGTACTGCACAAAAACAGAAATATAGATCAATAGAATAGGATAGAAAGCACAGAGATAAACCCATGCATATAATGTCACCTTATCTTTGACAAAGGAGGCAAGAATATACAATGGAGAAGAAACGGCCTCTTCAATAAGTGGTGCTGGGAAAACTGGACAGCTACATGTAAAAGAATGAAATTGGAACCCTCCCTAACACCATACACAAAAATAAACTCAAAATGAATTAAAAACCTAAAAGTAAGGGCAGACACTATAAAACTCTTAGAGGAAAACATAGGTAGAGTACTCTATGACATAAATCACAGCAAGATCCTTTTTGACCCATTCTCCTAGAGTAATGAAAATAAAAACAAAAATAAACAAGTGGGACCTAAAGAAACTTCAAAGCTTTTGCACAGTAAAGGAAACCATAAGACGAAAGGACAACCCTCAGGATGGGAGAAAATATTTGCAAATGAAGCAACTGATAAAGGATTAATCTCCAAAATATACAAACAGCTCATGCAGCTCAATATCACAAAAACAACCCAATCCAAAAACGGGCGGAAGACCTAAAAAGACATTTCTCCAAAGAAGATATACAGATGGCCAACAAATATATAAAAAGACGCTCAACATCACTAATCATTAGAGAAATGCAAATCGAAACCACAATGAGGTATCACCTCATACCAGTCAGAATGGCCATCATCAAAAAATCTAGAAACAATAAATGCTGGAGAGGGTTTGAAGAAAAGGGAACCCTCTGCACTGTTGGTGGGAATGTAAATTGATACAGCCACTATGGAGAACAGTATGGAGGTTCCTTAGAAAACTAAAAATAGAAATACCATATGACCCAGCAATCCTACTACTGGGCCTATACCCTCAGAAAACCATGATTCAAAAAGATACATGTACCACAATATTCACTGCAGCTCTATTTACAATAGCCAGGACATGGAAGCAACCTAAATGTCCATCAACAGATGAATGGATAAAGAAGATGTGGCACATATATACAATGGAATATTACTCAGCCTTAAAAGGGAATGGAATTGAGTATTTGTAATGAGGTGGATGGACCTAGAATCTGTCATACAGAGTGAAGTAAGTCAGAAAGAAAAACAAATATCGTACGCTAACGCATATATATGGAATTTTAAAAAGCAGTACTGATGAACCTAGTGGCAGGGCAGGAATAAAGATGCAGATGCAGAGAATGGACTTGAGGGCACAGGGTGGGGAGGGGAAGCTGGGATGAACTGAGAGAGTATCACTGACATATATACACTACCAACTGCAGAGCAGCAAAGATCAACTCGATGCTTTGTGTGGGAGGGAGGCTCAAGAGGGACGAGCTATGGGGATATATGTATACATATAGCTGATTCACTTTGTTGTACAGCAGAAACTAACACAACATTGTAACACACTTATACTCCAAGAAAGATGTGAAAAAAAAAGACAGGCATGAGCCTACTTACTACATAAAATTAGAAAGATTCAGTAGCATATAACATGCTTATTAAATTAAATGTATTTAGAAAAAGAGTAATAAATTTATAGTTTCTAGATTTCAAACACCATCAATGGCTCCTGATCTAATATTTGGCTTTCTCCATTATACATACTGGAACTTTTAATTTGCTTTACGTTTATTCCTATATTCTTATCTTTATAATACAACTACCAAAGAAAAAATCGAAAAGCAGAGGACTGAGATTTCCAAAAAGAAAAAAAAAGGAGCGAGAGATTCCATGAGATTTTCAGATCATGGATATGCCAAGAAGAATGAGTGACCCAGTTGCTGAAATTATCCCCTCCCACAAACAATTCACAAACTGTTATTTTAATATATCAAACCATTATGGGTGTCTTTACATTTCTGATAGTGGAATAAAACTAAAGTAACCTTAATAATGATTTTATTACTGCACCATACAGCTGGTTCCTAAATGTGTAATAACATATTGGTTTTTAACAAAATTTTATGTAATATAAAGCCTTAAAATTAAAGATAATTTCTGAAAATAAAAATTCACATTGACTCTTTTCTGGTTACTTCAGGCACTGACTATATAAAAATCAATCTTCTCCAGTTAGTCCATCTTTCTCTAACTTTTCCAAACCAATATAAAAACTTACATGCAATTAAGTATATTTGTATATATTTCATATGTGATTCACATATATCACTTACTTCTTCACATAGGCTTCAAGCAACTTTAAAATATTCAGAATCCAATACTTTGTATTCCACAAGTCACCTAGCAAAATGAACACATAATAAGCATTTAATAAACATATGCTTGTTCCTCTTACAGAATAGATGACTTTAAGAATTGATTCTTAATGCCTAGCATTGGCTACCATTGTGATTGGGTAAGCACAGGGTGATTTTTTTTTTCTACTACCACTTCAGCAAAAGGTAGAATCAACATGGTAGAATGCTATTTGTATAAAGAAAATCAAGAGAAAGATTGGCTAACACTGACCAGTTTCCAGTGGGCAAAATTATTTACACATAATAAAGAAAGTGGTATTGGGAGAATTTATTTTTCTCACTTTATATCTTTAACATTTTTAAATAATATATTTAGCCATGAAAATGTGAATTTTATTAATACAAAATCAAAATGTTTTATAATTTGTTTTTACATGAATAGTAAATTCTAGACAATCAAATACATATTGAGTTTCTATAAATACTTTAAAACATTCCTCCAGCAATCCATGCCTTTTGTCTAACTAGAAAAATACCATTAAGGGAATCATGTCATTTTGTAGCATCTCAACTATCACTCTTTAATCCTCAGTATTTCTTCTTGTTGAATCTATAAAATCCAAGAATTCTAAGGAACATCAAACAATGGAGACTACAGGTTACAATAAAATTAGTTGACCATTGACAAGATTTTTGCTGAGAATAAATTAATATTACCACTTTAAGAAGAAATTATTGTATGATTCACAGTACAATTTAGTTCTCTTAATCTTACATTTTCACTAACACATGAAAGCCCCTTTGATTTATATAATTATATAAATAAAAAGAAACTGTGATTAAAAGGTAATCAATATTGAAAAACTTCCTAATTGAAAAAACATGAGTTTATATATTCTTTAAAGCATATGTGCATAATTTCATGATACATCTTATAAGCCCCATATATAAACTTTGGGGAGTACATAAATATTTGTTGAGTATTGATAGCTGTAAGGAGTTAGGAAGTGAAGGCTACAGAGCATGAAGTTTATAGCTATTCACTAAGCAAGTGACTAAGTTCTTCTTTATAACTTTTCAAAGACTCTTGTGTAGTATGTGGTTCTGTTAAAGTGTTATTTATATTCAAATCCAATAGTTCTGCTAGACCCTGTGCAAGATGCTTGCATATATAGTATCTTTTTTCAGGAATTCTCAAGTGATGGGCTATGACACACCAGTACGCCATGGAGAGTTTATAGGAGGGCTATGTAAAATATCAATCTCTCATCCTGTGGCGTGACTGGAGAAGGCAATTGCAGGCAGAGTCCACAAGGTCACTTGTCTCAGCTTAAGTAGTTTTATCTGGGTTCCTCAAAGGACTGACCAAGTGGAACAGATTCATGGGCGTGTCCTTCAAACCCCACTGTAGGTGAGTACATTGAGCAACAACCGTCTGCTGCTGTTCTGTCACAGTGTCCTGAGCATGGTCAACAAGGTGTTCTTCCCTTGGGCATCTCCTTGTATGGTCTGTGGTAGCATGTACCACGCACTACACCCCTTCCTGGATGAGGGCTCTATGGAGCTGCTGAGAGTTTGTGTTCCATGTGCTCATCTGTCTAAAAGTCTTCCTAAGAAACACGTATACCATTTCATGGAAGCAAAGTTAGATTATATTTAAGTTTGGTACACATTTCACTAATACTTTAAATTTTCCTTATCATAATTTTATTGCATAGGATATTTTTTACATGTCAAGTCCTAAATAGACTACACACAAACCCCAGTGTGATATATGTATTTAATATTCCATGTATGATACTATGTGAAAAATACTGGGAGGTTTATAATCATTTTAATACTAACAAAAAGCAAACATACATTCATTTTTATTAATATTTAAATATAAAGGTGTGAACTCTATAGGCATGCAGAAACAATTTAGATCCACAGCTGATGAGCTGATAATTATCTTAAAGTTTGGATCCTTAGTGACCAATTATCAGCACATCATACTTCTGTGGCATTTCGTAGGTCTTATGCATACAAAATTATTTTATTTTTACAGCTCTATGGAGAAGATATTATTATCCTCATTTCACAGATATTTGAACCAGGTAATTTCTTAAGGTCACAGAGCCAATAAGTAGTGAAGCTGAAATCTAAACGATGGTCTGTGCTAACACTATGTACCTTCTCCAAATCCTTATTTAAATTAACCCGAATTTCTATTTAAATGTCATGAATAACTTGTAGCATAAATTCCCATTATAAATCAGATAATAAAGAACACATTAATGAGAATCACTAATCCTTCTATAAAATCTGTTTTGCAGTTGCTTTCTTTCTATATGATCAGTCTCTGTCAATCTGACATGTTCCCTCTTCTATTGCCAACTTTTAGACATAATAAGTGGTGGGTTAAAAGGATACAGGGAAAAGATTTGAAATCAACTAACTTAAGTCTGGTGCCTCAGCTAAATCAAGAAATTAAATTGAGGCAATATCTGTTACTTCTAATGGACAATGTCATGTTATAAGAAAAAGTGAAAAACTTGCTCTTTTCCAAAATATGAGAAATATGAACTAAAATTCTGATCTGTTGATGTTGTCTACAAATGTTTACAGAAAAGTGTTTTGTATCACCAGTTTGGTTTCATCACTTCAAATATTATCTATTTCCAAAAGCTTTTCTTGATAAGTTATGACCACAATTGACCCAGCTCTTCTCATTCCTCTGTCTCGTTAGTTTTAGTAATCATTTTTCATTCTCACTGGGCCATGTATAAAGTAAATCTCAATTAACAAATTGTCCAGTAGGTATCTACGATATGTTCCTTGGAAGCCAGAAGATAAATTAGAAAGAAATGCAGATCACCATTATCTCCAGAGGAGACCTGACTTGCCCAAAGTCACACATTAAGTTAGTGGCAGACTTGTTTAATGTCACCTCTCTTAATGCTGTATCATTGCTCTTGCTGTCACTTGTGAGAAAATAGCTTCCCCAGTCTGTGAACTAGACAGTATGGTTTACTGAACACTTAATGGCAGTAAGCATTAAACTAACACTCTTTCTCCTTTAACAAGGTTTGTGAAATACAGCCTCCTCCACTGAACCCTACTTGACTGAACAGAAATGAATACAAATTGCCTTGCCCTACTTGTAATTCCAGAGGGCAACTTGTACTTCCACAGTGTGAAGTGTCATGGGAAGCTCTACTAAGGCTTTGAATAACTGTAGTACCTCATACTATGGCTCCTGACTTCTCTGTGTACAAATTCTCGAAAGAACTCAAAATATTTGGGGAGCAAAACTTCTTGCATTATGTTCTTTCTACTACCATACACAAACACATATTTGTTATCTAATTTTTTTGAGGCAAACTCCCACATCAAGGGAGAGTACGAAACATTGAGCTGTCCCTTCTGGTGAAATACTTTGACCCAGGCTGGCCCTGGGAGACAATCACATCTTTTTGTACAATAAAGCTCATGTAGATATCAGCAATCACCAGTCTAAGACTCTTATTTTACAAATGGAGGAAACAATTGCTCAGAGAGATTAATAATTTGTGCAAGTGACTTTGGTTACGAGCAGAGCTAGGAATACATCTTCCTAACTTCCAGAAGATGCTCTTCTTTATCACAACAACACAACAAGTTGCTGTGTTGTGTATTCAAATGCAAATAACTTTATATTTCTATTGACTCTGCTGATTCATTTACAAATGTTGATTGTTTATCAACATCACAGTTCATTTGGAACATAGCCTTTGCAGTTGAAACTCCTGAGTTTAGATTTGTCTTCTACAGTATTATAAGGTGACAAAAGTCTTTGGGGAAAAAAAAAACAGCTAAAGACAAAAAGTTCTATTGGTAGCTATACAAATCAGATAAATACTATTTCTATATATGGTCTATGAAAAGATATACTATAACACATTTGAACCTTCATCTACAAGATTAAAAAATATATTCATTTAATTGAATGCAAGGCACTATTTATTATAAGATACACCATTATTGTATACAATAAGGATAAAAAGAATAATACCAGTACAGTTATGCCACAATGCTAAGATTCAGTAAACAACACACACATTGATTTTTCAGAGATAATAAAATACAAAGGAATGTGTTTTTGAATTTATAAAATGTGCTATATATTTCTCTACCTATATATGGATAGAGATAAAGAAAGGGAGAGATTACTATGTACCAGGTACTAAGTTCACTAACTTTATAGGTATAACCTATTCAATACTCATAACTGTCATTTTAGTTAGGTACTATTATTCCATTTTACAGGTGAAGGGGCTGAGCTTTATAAAATTACTTTCCAAGATCGTATTATTTCAATAAGGGTAACAAGTACCTGTTATTATACATTTGTTAGGTGATCACACTTATGCCAGGTGACCTGTGGTAAATCAAGCACTGCCCTCTGGTGCATTCTGTCTAGTTGTGGTAGCAGGTTGTGCACACATGAAACAAGCAACAATCCGTGTCTTAACACAGTCTAGTTCGAGATTGTCTAGTCCATGATTGGATATTGTGTTTTTTTCTAATGCCCCTTTGTGAACAAAAAAGATAGGCACATAATTTGTGTAAACCAAAACAAACAAAAAGACTTGAAACAAAGATTTACTCCAAAGGACTGAAAATCAAACTGAGCCCAATTTTCATGTTTTTACAAAACGAAGGTAAAAAAGAAAAAGTGAGCATGGATTCTCAGGTATTTTTAGTACATTATTGTTTCCATCTTTTCCTTTTACTTCTGGCTCCCAGAAACACAATAAAGTCAGTTAAAACTTGAAGAATGGGAAAGCTTCAGCTATACACAAGAAATAATTCAAATCTCTTCATTTGGATGGTTAGGGAATAGGGAGGTTTCTGTTTTTTTTTTTTTTTTTTCTTTAACACCACAGATTTCAGCAAGTTCAAGTTAATTGGGTTTTGTGTACTACCATTCATGTGGTGTTTGTCAAAAAAAAAAAAAAGAAAGAAAAAAGGAAAAAGAAAGTAAACACGTGTACACACATCAAACTAGTATGCATACCGGAATATCACAGTGAATTCAAACAGAATTGGGAGCTTTTGACTAGGGAACATACTTACTGAAGCAGAAAGTATCCTCTGTGTGAATCAGCTTCCCCAAAATATCTTGGCATAAATGTGCTTAAACTCATTTAAAATACCACACTCTGTGAATTCTCCATGCTTGTCAAGTTCCTCAAACTATACTGCAAGCTACCTCCTCAAAGTATTACTCTATTTTGCGATACTTGTCTGTAACATGCATTCAAAATTTCAAAATGTAATCAATATTTTAAAATTAATAATCATCATTTAAATTATCATTTTCTAATGTCATTATGCTTTTTAATAGTTTTAAAATCAGAACATCTCTAAACATCAATTTACTTTACATAACTGGACCCTGTAATATAGCTCAAGTTCATCCATCAGTCTTAGTTTAGTGGTGATATAAATTATCCTGATTTCTATTTGCCTTACCGCCTAGGGATCTTTCAGAAGTGAAAGTTTCTGGTATATCCCTTCTAAAACTAGCTTGCTTTTTTTCACTGAATAAAAACATGTTTGTGACAAATGAATAAATAAATATTATGTTATTCTGGTCACCTCATGATGTTCTATAGTGGTAATTGCAAAATAAGTAGTAAGGGTAGAGAAATGGGTCGTAATGCTTTCTCCTCCACGTTCAAATTAAGTAGAAAATTAAAAATTAAGTGAAACCATTATGACGATTATAATTATCTCTTTCATCATGGAGGGGATTTCAAAAGTGGCTAATAGAGGCTAATTTTATTGGTATGACCATATAGAAGTGGGGTAAGAATGGAAATGCAAAATCATAACCAAATACCATGGAATCGAAATCTAGGACAATAGAGGCATAATTCCAGAATCATGATTTCTTAAGGCAGAAGCCAAGATGTTAGGTATAGCCAGGATCAGACATTGCCATCGCAATAACAAAGAGCAGAATAAACAGGAAAAAACACGAAACACAGAGACTTTTTGTGAAAATCTCTCAGGAATAACCGAGAAGATTAGAAATAGTAGTAAAAGAGAGAAAACAGTCAAAAGAAACCAAGACCAAAGGAAAGGAGGGACTGGGGCGCAGTGTGGTCTTTTCCTAGAATTAAGATTCAGTTATCTCTTAAGCCAGGTTATTCTGTTTGTTAATGACAAAAACTTTATGAAAAGAATCTAATTCATTTGTTAATCGATTTATCAGTTACTGAGTTCCTACTATTTGCTAAGCACTTCACTTCTCACTGGAATTACAATTCATGATGCAACTCTTATTTTGACAACATAGTTTGGAATATTTGGCCTTGCAAAATGAGGAAGAGAAGCAGGAGGCCCAGAAATGCCCAATAACTGAAATTATTCATAAAACTTTAGATGTCTTAGCAAGAATTTCCAAGTGCCACAATTTTATTAACATACTGTCTTAATATGAAGACTTTGCAAAGAACAGAGAACATAACTTTATCAAACAGCTTCCAATTATTTTACAAAGGGCTTTCTCCCTTTTGCTTGGGTGTGGGAAAAGACGTTCTGGATTTACTTTTTTTTTTTTTTAACATCTTTATTGGAGTATAATTGCTTTACACAGGTGTGTTACTTTCTGCTTTCTAACAACATAAATCAGTTATACATATACATATGGTCCCATATCTCTTCCCTCTTGTATCTCCCTCCCTCCCACCCTCCCTATCCCACCCCTCTAGGTGGTCACAAAGCACCGAGCTGATCTCCCCGTGCTACATGGCTGATTCCCACTAGCTACCTATTTTACGTTTGGTAGTATATATATGTCCGTGCCACTCTGTCATTTTGTCACAGCTTACCCTTCCCCCTCCCCATATCCTCAAGTCCATTCTCTAGTAGGTCTCTGTCTTTATTCCCGTCTTGCCCCTAGGTTCTTCACAACCTTTTTTTTTTTTTCTCTTAGATTCCATATATATGTGTTAGCATATGGTATTTCTTTTTCTCTTTCTGACTTACTTCACTCTGTATGACAGGCCCTAGGTCCATCCACCTCACGACAAATAACTCAATTTCGTTTCTTTTTATGGCTGACTAATATTCCATTGTATATATGTGCCACATCTTCTTTATCCATTCAACTGTTGATGGACACTTAGGTTCCTTCCATGTTCTGGCTATTGTAAATAGAGCTGCAATGAATATTTTGGTAGATGACTCTTTTTGATTTCTGGTTTTCTCAGGGTATATGCCCAGTAGTGGGATTGCTAGGGCATATGGTAGTTCTATTTGTAGTTTTTTAAGGAACCTCCATCCTGTTCTCCATAGTGGCTGTATCAATTTACATTCCCACCAACAGTGCAAGAGGGTTCCCTTTTCTCCACACCCTCACCAGCATTTATTGTTTCTAGATTTATTGATGATGGCCATTCTGACCAGAGTGAGATGATATCTCATTGTAGTTTTGATATGCATTTCTCTAATGATTAATGATGTTGAGCATTCTTTCATGTGTTTGTTGGAAATCTGTATATCTTCTTTGGAGAAATGTCTATTTAGGTCTTCTGCCCATTTTTGGATTGGGTTGTTTGTTTTTTAGATATTGAGCTGCATGAGCTGCTTGTAAATTCTGGACATTACTCCTTTATCAGCTGCTTCATTTGCAAATATTTTCTCCCATTCTCAGGGTTGTATTTTGGTCTTGTTTACGGATTCCTTTGCTGTGCAAAAGCTTTGAAGTTTCATTAGGTCCCATTTGTTTATTTTTGGTTTTATTTCCATTTCTCTAGGAGGTGGGTGAAAAAGGATCTTGCTGTGATTTATGTCATAGAGTGTTCTGCCTATGTTTTGCTCTAAGAGTTTCATAGTGTCTGGCCTTACATTTAGGTCTTTAATCCATTTTGAGTTTATTTTTGTGTATGGTGTTAGAAGTGTTCTAATTTCATACTTTTACATGTACCTACCCAGTTCTACTAGCACCAATTATTGAAGAGGCTGTCTTTCCTCCACTGTATATTCTTGCCTCCTTTATCAAAGATAAGGTGACCATATGTGCATGGGTTTCTCTCTGGGCTTTCTATCCTGTTCCATTGAACTATATTTCTGTTTTTGTGCCAGTACCATACTGTCTTGATTACTGTAGCTTTGTAGTATAGTCTGAAGTCAGGGAACTGATTCCTCCAGCTCCATTTTTCTTTCTCAAGATTGGTTTGGCTATTCGGGGTCTTTTGTGTTTCCATACAAATTGTGAAATTCTTTGTTCTAGTTCTGTGAAAAATGCCAGTGGTAGTTTGATAGGGATTGCAATAAATCTGTAGATTGCTTTGGGTATTAGAGTGATTTTCACAATGTTGATTCTTCCAAGAATTGGATTCTTCCAATCCAAGAACATGGTATATCTCTCCATCTATTTGTATCATTTTTAATTTCTTTCATCAGTGTCTTATAATTTTCTGCATACAGGTCTTTTGTCTCCTTAGGTAGGTTTATTCCTAGATATTTTACTCTTGTTGTTGCAGTGGTATATGGGAGTGTTTTCTTAATTTCACTTTCAGGTTTTTCATCATTAGTGTATAGGAATGCCAGAGATTTCTGTGCATTAATTTTGTATCCTGCTACTTTACCAAATTCATTGATTAGCTCTAGTAGTTTTCTCGTAGCATCTTTAGGATTCTCTATGTACAGTATCATTTCATCTGCAAAGAGTGACAGCTTTACTTCTTCTTTTCCAATTTGGATTCCTTTTATTTCCTTTTCTTCTCTGATTGCTGTGGCTAAAACTTCCAAAACGATGTTGAATAAGAGTGGTGAGAGTGGGCCACCTTGTCTTGTTCCTGATCTTAGTGGAAATGGTTTCAATTTTTCACCATTGAGGACGATGTTGGCTGTGGGTTTGTCATATGTGGCCTTTAACATGTTGAGGAACTTTCCCTCTATGCCTACTTTCTGCAGGGTTTTTAGCATAAATGGGTGTTGAATTTTGTCAAAAGTTTTCTCTGCATCTATTGAGATAATCATATGGTTTTGCTCCTTCAATTTGTTAATATGGTGTATCACATTGATTGATTTGCATATATTGAAGAATCCTTGCATTCCTGGAATAAACCTCACTTGATCATGGTGTATGATCCTTTTAATGTGCTGTTGGATTCTGTTTGCTAGTATTTTGTTGAGGATTTTTGCATCTATGTTCATCAGTGATATTGGCCTGTAGTTTTCTTTCTTTCTGACATCCTTGTCTGGTTTTGGTATCAGGGTGATGGTGGCCTCATAGAATGAGTTTGGGAGTGTTCCTCCCTCTGGTATATTTTCGAAGAGTTTGAGAAGGATAGGTGTTAGCGCTTCTCTAAATGTTTGATAGAATTCGCCTGTGAAGCCATCTGGCCCTGGGCTTTTGTTTGTTGGAAGATTTTTTTTTTTTTTTTTTTTTGCGGTATGCGGGCCTCTCACTGCCGTGGCCTCTCCCGTTGTGGAGCACAGGCTCCGGACGCGCAAGCTCAGTGGCCATGGCTCATGGGCCTAGCCACTCCACGGCATGTGGTATCTTCGCAGACCGGGGCACGAACCCGTGTACCCTGCATCGGCAGGCGGACTCTCAACCACTGCACCACCACGGAAGCCCTGTTGGAAGATTTTTAATCACTTTTTCAATTTCAGTGCTTGTGACTGGTCTGTTCATATTTTCTGTTTCTTCCTGGTTCAGTCTCGGCAGGTTGTACAGTCTAAGAATTTGTCCCTTTCTTCCAGGTTGTGCATTTTATAGGCATACAGGTGCTTGTGGTAATCTCTCATGATCCTTTGTACTTCTGCAGTGCCAGTTTTTACTTCTCCTTTTTCATTTCGAATTCTATTGATTTGAGTATTCTCCCTTTTTTTCTTGATGAGTCTGGCTAATGGTTTATCAATTTTGTTTATCTTCTCAAAGAACCAGCTTTTAGTTTTACTGATCTTTGCTGTCGTTTCTTTCATTTCTTTTTCATTTATTTCTGATGTGATCTTTATGATTTCTTTCCTTCTGCTAACTTTGGGGTTTTTTTGTTCTTATTTCTCTAATTGCTTTAGGTGCAAGGTTAGGTTGTTTATTTGACATGTTTCTTGTTTCTTGAGGTAGTATTGTATGGCTATAAACTTCCCTGTGAAAATTGCTTGCTGCATCGCATAGGTTTTGGGTCGTCGTGTCTCCATTGTCATTTGTTTCTAGGTATTTTTTGATTTCCTCTTTGATTTCTTCAGTGATCACTTGGTTATTAAGTAGTGTATTCTATAGCCTCCATGTGTTTGTATTTTTTACAGATTTTTTCCTGTAAATGATATCTAGTCTCATAGCGTTGTGGTTGGAAAAGATACTTGATACAATTTCAATTTTCTTAAATTTACCAAGGCTTGATTTGTGACCCAAGATATGATCTATCCTGGAGAATGTTCCACGAGCACTTGAGAAAAATGTGTATTCTGTTGTTTTTGGATGGAATGTCCTATAAATATCAATTAAGTCCATCTTGTTTAATGTATCATTTAAAGCTTGTGTTTCCTTATTTATCTTCATTTTGCATGATCTGTGCATTGGTGAAAGTAGGGTGTTAAAATCCCCTACTATGATTGTATTACTGTAGATCTCCCCTTTTATGGTTGTTAGTACTTGCCTTATGTATTGAGGTGCTCCTATGTTTGGTGCATAAATACTTACAATTGTTATATCTTCTTCTTGGATCGATCCCTTGATCATTATGTAGTGTCCTTCTTTGTCTCTTGTAATAATCTTTAAAGTCTATTTTGTCTGACATGAAACTTGCGACTCCAGCTTTCTTTTGATTTCCATTTGTATGGAATATCTTTCTCCACCCCCTCGCAATCAGTCTGTATGTGTCCCTAGGTCTGAAGTGCATCTCTTGTAGACAGGATATATACGGGTCTTCTTTTTGTATCCATTCAGAGAATCTGTATCTTTTGGTGGGAGCATTTAATCCATTCACTTTTAAGGTAATTATCGATATGTGTGTTCCTATTCCCATTTTCTTAATTGTTTTGCATTTGTTATTGTAGGTCTTTTCCTTCTCTTGTGTTTCCTCCGTAGAGAAGTTCCTTTAGCATTTGTTGTAAAGCTGGTTTGGTTGTGCTGAACTCTCTCAGGTTTTACTTGTCTGTAAAGGTTTTAATTTCTCCATCAAATCTGAATGAGATCCTTGCTGGGTAGAGTAATCTTGGTTGTAGGTTTTTCTCCTTCATCACTTTAAGTATGTCCTGCCAGTCCCTTCTGGCTTGCAGAGTTTCTGCTGAAAGATCAGCTGTTAACTTTATGGGGATTCCCTTGTGTGTTATTTGCTGTTTTTCCCTTGCTCCTTTTAATATGTTTTCTTTGTATTTAATTTTTGATAGTGTGATTAATATGTGTCTTGACGTGTTTCTGCTTGGATTATTCCTGTATGGGACTCTCTGTTCTTCCTGGACTTGATTAACTATTTCCTTACCCATATTAGGGAAGTTTTCAACTATAATCTCTTCAAATATTTTCTCAGTATCTTTTTTTTCTCTTCTTCTTCTGGGATCCCTATAATTTGAATGTTGGTGCGTTTAAGGTTGTCCCAGAGGTCTCTGAGACTGTCCTCAGTTCTTTTCATTCTTTTTTCTTTATTCTGCTCTGCAGTAGTTATTTCCACTATTTTATCTTCCAAGTCACTTATCTGTTCTTCTGCCTCAGTTATTCTGCTATTGATCCCTTCTAGAGAATTTTTAATTTCATTTATTGTGTTGTTCATCATTGTTTGTTTGCTCTTTAGTTCTTGTAAGTCCTTGTTAAATGTTTCTTGTGTTTTGTCTATTCTATTTCCAAGATTTTGGATCATCTTTACTATCATTATTCTGAATTCTTTTTCAGGTAGACTGCTTATTTCCTCTTCATTTGTTAGGTCTGTTGGGTTTTTACCTTGCTCCTTCATCTGCTGTGTGTTTTTCTGTCTTCTTACTTTTCTTAACTTTCTGTGTTTGCGGTCTCCTTTCCACAGGCTGCAGGTTCGTAGTTGCCCTTGGTTTTGGTGTCTGTCCCCAGTGGGTAAGGTTGGTTCAGTGAGTTGTGTACACTTCCTGGTGGAGAGGACTAGTGCTTTTGTTCTGGTGGATGAGGCTGGATCTTGTCTTTCTGGTGAGCAGGTCCACATCTGGTGGTGTGTTTTGGGTTGTCTGTGGCCTTATTATGATTTTAGGCAGCCTCTCTGCTAATGGATGGGGCTGTGTTTCTGTTTTTCTAGTTGTTTGGCATAGGATGTCCAGCACTGTAGCGTGCTGTTTGTTGAGTGAAGCTGGGTCTTGGTGTTGAGACGGAGATCTCTCAGAGATTTTTGCTGTTTGATATTACATGGAGATGGGTGGTCTCTTATGGACCAGTGTCCTGAATTTGGCTCTCCCACCTCAGAGGCACAGCACTGATTCCTGGCTGGAGCACCAAGAGCCTTTCATCCACACAGCTCAGAATAAAAGGGAGAAAAAATAGAAAGAAAGAAAGAGGATAAAATAAAATAAAATAAAGTAAAATAAATTTATTAAAATAAAAAATAATTATTAAGAAAAAATTTTTTTAAGTAAAAAAACAAAAAAAACCCAGACAGACAGACTCCTAGGACAAATGGTGAAAGCAAAGCTATACAGACATAATCACACACAGAAACATACACACTCACAGAAAGAGAAAAAGGGGAAAAAATAATATATCTTTGTTCCCAAAGTCCACCTCCTCAATTCGGGATGATTCGTTGTCTATTTATGTATTCCACAGATGCAGGTACATCAAGTTGATTGTGGAGATTTAATCCACTGCTCCTGAGGCTGCTGGGAGAGATTTCCCTTTCTCTTTTTTGTTCACACAGCTCCTGGGGTTCAGCTTTGGATCTGGACCCGCCTCTACGTGTATGTCACCTGAGGGCGTCTTTTCCTGCTCAGACAGGATGGGGTTAAAGTAGCTGCTGATTCGGGGGCTCTGCCTCACTCAGGCCGGGTGGAGGGAGGCGTATGGATTTGGGGGCGAGCCTGCGGCGGCAGAGGCTGGCTTGATGTTGCACCAGCCTGATGTGTGCCGTGCGTTTTCTCGGGGAAGTTGTCCCTGGGTCACAGGACCCTGGAAGTGGCGGGCTGCACAGGCTCCCAGGAGGGGAGGTGTGGAGAGTGACCTGTGCTTGCACACAGGCTTCTTGGTGGCTGCAGCAGCAGCCTTATTGTCTCATGCCCGTCTCTGGGGTCCGCGCTGATAGCCACGGCTCGCGCCTGTCTCTGGAGCTCCTTTAAGCGGTGCTCTTAATCCCCTCTCCTCACGCACCAGGAAACAAAGAGGGAAGAAAAAGTCTCTTGCCTCTTCGGCAGCTCCAGACATTTTCCCGGCTAGCCGTGGCACACTAGCCCCCTCAGGCTGTGATCACGCCTCCAACCCCAGTCCTCTCCCTGGGATCTGACCGAAGCCCGAGCTTCAGCTCCCAGGCCCCAACAGTCCCAGCGGGTGAGCAGACAAGCCTCTCGGGCTGGTGAGTGCCGGTCGGCCCTGATCCTCTGTGCGGGAATCTCCCCGCTTTGCCCTCTGTACCCCTGTTGCTGTGCTCTCCTCCGCAGCTCCGAAGCTTCCCCCCTCCGCCATCCGCAGTCTCTGCCCGCGAAGGGGCTTCCTAGGGTGTGGAAACCTTTGCTCCTTCACAGCTCCCTCCCACTGGTGCAGGTCCCGTCCCTATTCTTTCGACTCTTTTTTCTTTTTTCTTTTGCCCTACCCAGGTATGTGGGGAGTTTCTTGCCTTTTGGGAGGTCTGAGGTCTTCTGCCAGCGTTCAGTAGGTGTTCTACAGGAGCAGTTCCACCTGTAGATGTATTTCTTATGTATTTGTGGGGAGAAAGGTGATCTCTGCGTCTTACTCTTCCACCATCTTGAAGCTCTCTCCTCTGGATTTACTTTTAATTTGCTAAAAATAGTATTCAGAACATTTCTACTTCTTACTAATGGGCTTATAGGCATGAAAAGTTAGAAATGTACAGATAATAGTGCTCAATTGATGATTTACTCAATACTTTTTCTTATTGTACTCTATTACTTGTAAATTCCATTAACAAACTTTTTTTTTTTAAACAAACTAGAGCATTAAAGGCAGGCAAGGCAAAATTTTAATTATCTTTTGTGGCAAAGCACCATATGTTCTGCTTTAACAACAGAAAATACAATGAACCACATTCAGTTTTATAAAACAATACTTTTATAAATTTAGCTGGGATGAAAAAGTTAAGCTGGTCAACACATTGCAAACTGGATCAGTTTGTGACATATTTGATACTACCAAAATATGTATCACTCAGCATAAGTACCTATCAGTGAAAAGGGGAAATGTGGTTTATCACTTTAATACTCAACGTAATTTTGTATCCAGCTGTGGCCCTCAAGAAATTTGAAGACTTTTCCTGTGAGAAGGAGGAAGGTTGAAGTGGAAGATATGTGGATGCCATTACAAAGCAACCAGATGTTTACTCTGGCACTTTGCATGAAAGTTAAACAAACATTAAAAATACTGATTGCGTGTGTGTCTTTGGATAAAACTGTTTTTAAGGCTTGCTTTATGATTTATTTGATCTCTTGCAGAGAAGAAAGATTGAGTCGTTTTTTAAAGATTTTAAAAATAAATATGCATCTAATTTTGTTTTGGGAAATGTAATTCCATACATGCATTTTTAGGAAAGGAAAATATGAAAGGGAATATTTATTAACTACTAAGCAGTAAGTGAGTTCTAGTCACTATCCTTGTGCCTTAAGCAGCTGGACCTTTCTTCCTCAGGAAGAAATGACATTAGTATCAGGCACTTGCAGAAAAAGTTCTGCTCTAACAAATCAACAGAATAGCATTTTCCCAAAGGCTAACAAATCAACAGAACAGTATTTGTCCAGAGGCAGAGAGACCTTTTTCTGTGACTTTGTCATGTTAAAAATTTTTAAAGAATAGATTTTTCTTTTTTTTTTTTTGGGGGAAAAGAAAGGTTTTTGGAAATCGTGTTTTTGTTAGACCCATATAAGCATTATAATCAGAATACCAAGAAAAGCTTGTCTCAATATTTAATATAAATGAAGAATCATGAATACCACATCCCAAGGTATTTTAACAGATCTGAATCTTGCCTTCTGAGGACTTTGGATCCAAAGGTACTTTCATATAGAAGAAAAATAAGTTATTTCAGAGATTTTTTGAAGACTCACATATAACTGAAAAAATATTGATTTGTTGACAGAATTTATCAAGTTTTTTAAAAATATTTTTGAACTGTCTAGACTTGTAGCCATGAAGAGCACTTTGCTTTGCTAAATAATTCATTTGATTTAACTTCTTCCCCAAATTCTGGTTTTCAGTATTTCAAAAAATACTTGGCTTCTCTTTAAGTCACTTCTCTCTGTCTCATACATTTTTCAGCTTATGGAAACCACTATTTTAATGGTTATCTTTTTACAGAGACAGATATATGTATTGTGTGAGACATACCTCGTGGCATGGTCAGCCCATTCTTAATTCATGGTAAGTATTAAATTAGTGAATCCTATCTTAGTTATTTCTTATATTCCATACTTCATGTTTTCTCTACTGCTTGAAGCTCCCTCTCCTTTCCCTTAAAGTCCAAATATCCACATTCCCTTGTTTAGCTACAAAAAGCCTAACCAGGTCCCACTCTGGCAAAATGGTGCTCTGGCCCACAACTTTTAATGTTTCTACGCACCAGAATTTCCATTCCCATTCCATCCTCATTTCTACTCTTCCTCCACCAAATGTCCCATTTTCTTGATGAAAGTGGAGGTACCTACCAGAATAAATGAATCTCATTAAATAGTTAACTCAGTCACATTAAATTATGGATGATTAATAATGAATCCTTCTTGTGAATTTTTATCTGAAATAAATTTATTTCCAAAATAAATTCTAACTAGACTGAGTATAAAAAGTGTTTTTGGTGGAAAATCTTTTTTTCAACAGTCCTTAAAATTAAACTCATAAGATAAATTAATAATTTTTTTAAATTGAAAATTTTCTATTTCATAGATAAAGAGATTTTTAAATGGTTTTTTATTCATCATATATCTCCAAATTATATTTTGACTTCTCACTTGACATTCTTGTGTCTCTTTTATGCTTAGTTAAGTTTTGGGGGAGGTTTTTATGCATTATTTTCTCTGCTTTTTAATTTTATAAACGTATGAATTCTATAAACTTTTCAGTTCATTCAATCTTGTTCAAAGACCACTGGGATCCTTTTTCTATGAGAAAAATTATATAGGTAACAAATCCAATTATCTTAAGCACAGATATTAAAAAGCACACTGAAGCAGGAGAACCAAGAATTTCCTGAGCCCACATAAACCTGGCATCTAGCAACCAGCAATAGCAGGCTGCTGCTGAGGATGGGGTAAGTGTGTGAAAAGTAGCCCCACGTGAAGCACAGACCTGCAGGGTCTCATGAGAGCTAAAGGTAGAACACTGATGTTGAAGAAAGGCCTCTGGCACCCAAGGAACCACACTAAGCAGAAGGTAATCACAGCCAACCACCGGAAGACTTCTGCTTCTACTTAGAAGTAGAAAACCACAAGAAAATGTTACTTCCACTCTGACAATGAGAAAAAAAAATTAAACCAAAAAAAACAGATATTTTGCTTAACCTGATAAAAGCCAACTATTAGCTTTCTAAATTATTTTCAAAAATTGCAGCAAAACAGTGTTTCAAGAAAGGTAGCTAAGAGGAAAAGCATAATATTAAAGTCTTAGGATTGTCAAGCTTCTGACAAAATTCTTTATTTCTAAAAATCTCAAAATGCCTATATATTAATGCAACAATGCTGTTTAATAAATTGATGACATTTCTTGAATGACTGAATCCCTGCCCTTCATTTGGACAGTAAACATTTTTAGCCTTTTGTGCCTATTATGAGACCATGCTACTGGATACTAACATTTCTTCAACTTCTTACATAAGTGGTGTCAGAATTCCTCCATTATCAGTCAATCAACCTGTCTACAGAGTCTTTTGTCTTCCCTCCAACATTCTCTAAGTTAACTCATAATTCAGCCTGCTAAGTAAGAGCCAGGCTATAGGGAACTGGACAAAAAGGCCACCTTTCTCATGGTTTTCCCTAGCAATGCCCCATGGCAGCTATACTCAAGAGATTCCTATTTAAGTGACTATCACTGCCATGTATTAACAGCCATCCAATGTCAGAGCACATTTTATTCCTGAGCTTTGAGGAAAAAATCAATTGGTGCAGGAAGTAGAATAGAGAAAATAAGGAGAAAGAGAAAAATATAACTGAGGATTTGCACAAATTCAATTTTAAAAATAATATTGAAAGAAGATGTGGTACAAATATGCAATGGAATATTACTCAGCCATAAAAAAGAATGAAATAATGCCATTTGCAGCAACATGGATGGACCTAGAGGTTGTCATACTGAGTGAAGTAAGTCAGACAGAGAAAGACAAATATCATATGATATCTCTTATATGTGGAATCTAAAAGAATGGTACAAATGAACTTATTTACAAAACAGAAATAGACTCACAGATGTAGAAAACAATCTTATGGTTACCAGCGGGGAATGGAGGGGAGGAATAAATTGGAAGATTGGGATTGACATATACACACTACTATATATAAAATAGATAACTAATAAGGACATACTGTGTCGCACAGGGAACTCTACTCAATACTCTGTAATAACCTATATGGGAAAAGAATCTAAGAAAGAATGGATATATGTATATGCATAACTGATTCACTTTGCTGTACAGCAGAAACACAACATTGTAAATCAACTATACTCCAATAAAAATTTTTTTTAAATGTTAATTTACTTAAAAGTAGTTTAATCAATATTCTACTTATTCTTCAAAAACAGCTGTAGTATTTAAAGATTTTTAGTTCAAGCAATGCATAAGACCTTAACCACTGGGAAAGGGCTCAGGATGGTGGCACAGGAAGATCCTGAACTTACCTCCTCCCACAGACACCACAAATCGACAACTACATATAGAATAATTCCCTCCAAAAGGGACCTGAGAAATGGATGAACAGAATCTTCACAACAAAGAATAAAAGGACTGGATTGAGATGAATAGGAGAAATATACAGTCATACCAAGGGAAAAAATCACACCCCATCCACGGCTATCTACAATTGGGAATGATCACAAGGATAGGGTTATTTTCCCTGAGGAGTGAGGGATTTGAGCTCCACATCAGACATCCCAACCCTTAGAAACTGCATAAGAGAGACGAGCTCCCAAAACACGTTGTCTTTGAAAACCCGTGGAGAATATGTCCAGGAAAAGTATAGAACTACAGGGAATGGAAAACCCACTTTTAAATGACTCATGCACAAACTCATCTGACCTGAAAATCAGTGCAAAAACACTAGATTGAAAGGCACATGGACCATAGGTGAAGGGGACCCACTTACTAATCCTGAAGTGTATGTTGGAGAGGCAGGAACGAGTTGGGTTACTCCTTGAGGATTGAGATACTGGCAGGCACCATTTTGGAGATCTCTATCAATTAGCACCAGTGGGCATGCCCTGTCAAGAGCCCAGCTCACCACTGCACTTTGGCCAGGCCTCACAGCGAGTCAAGTGATAAATCTGCCCAGCAGTGCCAGACAGCTACTGTGGCTGGGATCCACAGTCTTCCTGGGGGCCAGCCTTGCCCACCAGCATGCCATAGTAGCAGCCACAGCCTCACCACAACAGAAGGGTGCATGCAGGCCACATAAAGGACACCACTTGAACTCCTGTCCCTGGTGGCCAGCAGGATTGTGCTTCTCAGCTCTATAGGACATCTACATAAGGCCACTCATTCCAGACTGGGAATCTACAGACTGGGACATCTACATAAGGCCACTCATTCCAGCTAATACTGGAAACAAACAGAATTATACAAAATGTGGAAGCAGAAAAATATTTTCTAATCAAAAGAGCAAGATAAACTTCAGAAAAAGAAGTAAACAAAACATAGATAAGCAATCTATTTAAAAAGGAGTTCAAAATAATGAACATAAAAATGCTTCCTGAACTCAGGAGAAGAATGGATGAATGCAGTGAGAATTTCAACAGAGATAGAAAATATAAAAAAATACCAAACAGAAGTTATAACTGAACTGAAAAATACACAGTGGGGTACAACAACAGATTGGATGAACTAGAAAATACAAGCTGAAAGATAAAGCAATGAAATTCACACAGACAGAGCAGCAAAATGAAAAAATAATTTAAAAAATAAAGATACGTTAAGGGACCTTTGGGACGATATCAAGTGGAATGACATTTGTATTACAGGGGACACAGAAAGAGAAGAGAGAGAAGGAGGGATAGAAACATTTGAAATAAAGATTAGTGACTGAAAACTTCCCTAATCTAAAGAAGGAAACAAATATTCAGGTCCAGGAAGTCCAGAGAGTTCGAAATAAGATGAACTCAAAGAGACACATACCAGGACATATTATAGTTAAAATGGTAAAAGTTAAGGATTAAGACAGAATCCTAAGAGCAGCAAGAGAAAAACAACTTGTTACATATATTGAAAACCCAATAAGGCTATCTGCAGATTTTTCAGCAGAAACCTTACAGGCCAGATGGTGGTAGCATAAAATATTTGAAATGCTGAAAGAAAAAACAAAAAACAAACAAACAAAAAACTACCAACCAAGAAATCTCTACACAGCAAAGTTATCATTCAGAATTGAGGAAAGATTAAGGATTTCCCTGATAAGCAAGGTTAAAGGAGTTCACCACCTCTAAATTAGGACTTCTTTAAGCTGAAAAGAAATGGCTTTTAAATATTCCTTTCATATGTTAGAAAACATGAACGTGAAAATCTCACTGAAAAAGGTAAATATTTTAAAAAGGTAGTGGGTCAAATACTTATAAAGCAAGCATGAAGGTTAAAAGACAAAAGTAGTAAAGTTAACTAAACAATAATTAGAGTACATAAAAATGTAAAATGTGTCATTAAAAGTATAAAACATTGGAAGGGAATAAGAAGATAAAGCTTGGAATGTGTTCAAATTTAAGCTGCTACCAACTTAAAACAAATTAAATTACTTTCCTTACGTGTTACTTCCCTAATACAAGTTTGCAGGATAATTAGTCCTGTAACTGGCCATGAAAACTGTTCACTGGGAGTTGACGGATTGATTTTCCATTTCCTGCTATGCACCTTATCTCTATAAAAAGAGATGATTTTTTTTTTTTTTTTTTTTCGGTACGCGGGCCTCTCACTGTTGTGGCTTCTCCCGTTGCGGAGCACAGGCTCCGGACGTGCAGGCTCGGCGGCCATGGCTCACGCGCCCAGCCACTCCGCAGCATTGTGGGATCTTCCCAGACCGGGGCACGAACCCGTGTCCCCTGCATCGGCAGGCGGACTCTCAACCACTGCGCCACCAGGGAAGCCCAAAAGAGATGATTTTTGATAGATCAGGTGACACTGAAGTATCAACTCCATATGATTAGACAACCTAATAGCACTGTTCCCCATTCTTTTCTGTGCCTAGAACTGATTCTGGAATGATGGTAAATCCTGAATCAATTTTTTATGAATGGTTGAATGAACAATTAAAGATGAATTCCAAAGTTACTTATGACACCTTTAAGGATTACTCTGTGCTACTGCTGAGTATACACTTGAAGGGTGATCCTGAATCTCCAACTGCTCAAGCAGCCCAGAAGAAGTCCCAGTCACGTACATGTGTGAGAAGGGCCTGTAAGAGCCTGATGAAAGAAACTCATACATGTGAAGAAAATGCTTAATCTTCCTTGACAGGGGATTTGCACATTGAGCTGACAAGTATCTCTCTCCATCTCCTGTACATCTAACATTTTTTTGTTGTAATTTTAAAGGAAAATGCCATACACTTATGCTAATTTTAGAGGAGAGTATCATACACAGGTGACAAGCATGCTGGGATTCTGATGAATTAAAAATATTAAGATACGTAGAATTATGGATGTTATACAGAAGCTAAAAACTTGAGCCCTTACTGTTGCTCACTCTGAAAGTCTCATCAGATGACACTTCTCAGATTATTGATGTATAAAATGAGATCTTGCTACTATAGTTCCTTTTCATGTGTGAAAATGTTCATCATGATTTAGGTTGAAGTGAGTGTCATATACTGTGTAATATGCAATTAAAATAAGATGATGTCATGAATTATCTGAAAATTTTTAGAAGTTCTATTCATGATTTATTCTTTCTCCTTATTTCTCCTGAAGGGATGACATATTGTAGATACAGCATTTTCTACCCCGTTAAAAATAGGCAATGTTTAAGTATCAATATATGAGTGACATCAATTTAAAAATTCAATAGTTTAATTATTAGATATAAATAATAAAATATGGAAGAGAAGATTTTTAAAGGCAAATTTGTTTTATAATGCCTTTAGAAAATGTATGCTTAAAACACAATGAAGAAAAATTATTATGGCAAGACAGCAGTGGCAGAAACATAATATTTGAATCTCTATAAATCTAATGCCTCAAGAAGGTCAACGAATATAGCAAGCAAACAAACTCATAAATTGATCAAATTAGATATTTCTGTTCATCAAAAGATCCTATTAAAAGAGTTAATAGGGAAACAAAAAAAAGTAGAAAGTGGATATTTATAGTACATATATCTGAAAAAAATACTTTTCAGAATATATAAACAGCTTCTGCAAAGCAGTAAGGAAAAGAGCAACAATATAGTAAGTAAAAGCAGAAGACTTGCATAGGAATTTCATGAAAAGAGAATATCCAAATGGCCAAAATGAGTCAAAATAGTGGTTATCTCTGTGGCAGTAGGACAGAGGAAAGCTATCTTCTGAAGTTTTTGGAATATTCTATAGTTATATTTTGTGGATTGATAGACTCACAGATTGTGCACTTAAGATTGTAGACCTACCTAAATGTCTTATTATACTTAATAAAATAATTAAAAAATAAAAACTCCATTGGAATACAACATCTCATTTACGACAGTGACAAAATTCTACAGCTATAATATAGTGTTCTCTCGAAGAATCTCTGAAGCCAGAACCCTCATATATTGTTCACAGGCATGCAAAATATCATAACCCTTATGGAGAATAATATATCAATAACTAATAAAATCTACCAAATGTAAAATCGATAGCTAGTGGGAAGCGGCCACATAGTACACGGAGATCAGCTCAGTGCTTTGTGACCACCTAGAGGGGTGGGATAGGGAAGGTGGGAGGGAGATACAAGAGGGAGGAGATATGGAGAAATATGTATATGTATAGCTGATTCACTTTGTTATAAAGCAGAAACTAACACACCATTGTAAAGCAATTATACTCCAATAAAGATGTTAAAAAAAAAAAAAGAACCTAAGGCAAGTAGCACTTTATAGAAGGAAACCATTAACTAATATAGATTGATTTATAAGGCTCCTGTTTGTATATTTCAAGGGCTATGAACTGATAAAAAATTTAATCTCTAGTACATTTTATAAGCTATAAAGGTTAAGTAGCTATAGTATATAGTATAGTAGTATATAGTATAGTATAGTAGTATAGTATAGTAGCTATAAAGCTACTTAGCTATGTTTATTTGAAGTTGTACTACCTCAAAAACACAAAAGGGAATCCATAAATACTTTACCTTAAGAGAAAAGGGGATGTTATAAAATATTTAGAAATCAAAGATATTCATTAAGAAACCAACAATTATTGAATGTCAGGTATTTGGAAGTAATGCCCTTAATATTATTATTAATATTAACTTTAACAAAATTAAAATAGCAAATAATGTTATTTGTGAATAACCAGAATTTTTTGTTTGTTTCATTTTTGAAGAAAATAACACAGTTGCAGTTAGAGGCATTTCTATTTTAATTAATTACAAGAAAATATTGTTTTTTTTCTTTTTTAATTAATAGAATTTATTTTCTAGGGCAATTTTAGCTTCACAGCAAAATTGAGTGGAAAGTACAGAGAGTTCTCATGTATTCCCTCTCTGTACATGCACAACCTCCCTCACTATCAACTTTCTTCACCATGGTTTTTGTTTGTTATAATTGATGAACCTACATTTGCACATCATTTATCACCCAAAGTCCAGAGCTACATCAGGGTTCACCCTTGGTGTTGTACACTCTGTGGGTTTTGAAAAATGTATAATGACATGTATCCACCATTTTAATATCATACAGAATTGTCTCACGGCCCTAAAAATCCTCTATGCTCTGCCTATTCAACCCTCCCTCCCGGCAACCCCTGGAAACGACCAATCTTCTACTGTCTCCATAGTTTTACCTTTTCCAGATTATCATATAGTTGGAATCATACAGTATGAGCCTTTTCAGATTGACTTATTTCAGTTAATAATATGCGTTTAAGTTTCCTCTGTGTCTTTTCATGGCTCGATTGCTCTTGTATTTTTGGTTTGCTTGTTTTGTTTTGTTTTAGCAATGAATAATATTTCGTTTTCTGGATATACCAGTTTATCCACTTACCTACTAAGAGACATCTTGGCTGCTTCCATGTTTGGCAATTATGAATAAAGCTGCTGTAAAAAAATTTTTTTTAATCACATAAATTTAATCCAGCTGTCCACTTTTAGAAACCTACCCCAAAACTGCACTGATAAAAATATGAAAAGAAATGTGCATGAAGCCATGCACTGCACACTTTACATAGTAACAAAAGACTGGGGGACAATCTAAATGTCCATCAAGGGAGGACTGAAGAAATGATGCACATCCAATCATTGGAGTACCAACATTCCACAAAAGGAAAAAAGAAATATTTCTATATATACAACCATGAGGAGTGATTTGCAAGATATATTGTAAGTTTTGTTTTGGGTTTAATAAAGCATGGTTAAAAAATATAAATGCCATAGCTTAAGTAAGGGAGACTATAAATTTATAGGTGTGTATATATATATATATATGTATATATACATAAATATATTAATATATAAGAAAAGAAGACTACAGATGTATTTCCCTCACGGACAGAGAACATGATTATCTATATAGAAAATCTTAAAGAATCAACACAAAAAGCTACTAGAATGAATTAACAAGTTGAACAAAGTTGCAGGATACAAGGACAATTTACAAAAAGTAATGTATTACTATATAATAGCAGTGAAGATTTGGAAAAATGGACATAATCCAAATGTCCCTCAACTGAATGGATTAAAGTAAATAAATGATGGTGCAAATCTATTATGAAATGCCACAAAACAATAAAGAGGAACGTACTACTGATATATACAATAACAAATTAATATCAAATGCATTCTGAGAACTGAAAGAAACCTGCTTCAGTAGGCTGCATGTTACATAATTCCATTTCTTTTTTTCTTTTTTCAAAAAAATTTTATCAAAGTACAGTTGATTTACAATGTGTTAATTTCTGCTGTACAGCAAAGTGACTCAGTTACTCACATATATATTCTTTTTCATATTCTTTTCCATTATGGTTTACCACAGGTTATTGAATATAGTTCCCTGTGCTTCCATTTCTATGACATTCTGAAAAAGATAAAATGATAGAGACATAAAACAGACTAGTGGTTGTCAGAGGCTGGGGGAAGTTGTGGGTTTGACTATGCAGCGGCCCGGAGGGACTTATGTGATATCTTGACTGTTGTGATTACACAACTCTATGATTTTGTCAAAACTTGAAAACTGTACACTAAAATGGGAGATTTTCACTATATGTACATTATACATTAACAAAAAATTTAAAAAATGATGGGAGGGTAAACTATTAAGTAATGAAAAATAATTATATTCACAGGTAGGATGATGGTAATGGGGTAGAATGGTCAGGGACAGAATATTTTCTCTAAAGACTGCAGATTCTTTCAAAAGATTTAACTTGTTGATTTTTATTTTAGATGTGATTTTAAACCTACGCAAATATTATACATAATTGTAAAACAAAATTAGATTTTAAAAAGCACTTTATAACAATTAATGTAAAATTAAATAAGCCTGTCATAAACTACAATAATAACATGAGGATTTAAAAGAAACAAAACAATCTGCAACAAAAAAACAGTTGTAAACTATTTTCCTAAATCATGTTGTTGATAGTGTTGATAATACTGTTTTTGTTATTCAGAGTCAGCTGTGTGTGTAATTTGCAATAGAGCAAATGAGTCATTATTTTGCTGTCACTGAGAATCAAGATATTTTACATGATTGAAAGGAATTTTATTTTCAAAGAAAGTATACAGTGGGATTTATCCAGTGTAGAGGTTTTGGTAGGCACGTGCAACAGGAGGACAACAGTATATTGATGTTAACTATATAAGCAAAAACATAATAATGAATGATAGTACAAGGTTAATTGTGAATATTTCCTGCTTTAGTCATGGAATTAAGAATTCCTAAGGAGTTCTGTTTCCTCTTAGTTAGAAATAGTACTTAGAGACATCAATTTGGGTGTAGAAGATGCTCACTGCTGTTTTGTTTCTAGGTCTGCTTAGTAGAAAGAGCTAGAAATTGTGTCATTTTAAAATATACAATATATCATGAGTTAATATTGATACTTTTAATTCAAATTCAGGACTACAGGATTATTACTTAGTCTTTATGATGCTGTGGATCCTGCAAAATGAAATAGATGGGCACCTTTCTAAGGTGCTGTGTGATACATATAATAAAAGCTTCTGTAACTGGAATCAGAAACTTGACTCTAGTTATCACAGTGGGACTCTAAGCCTCTCACCTGGTTTCCACATCTAAACCTGTTATTAGAACTACAATCTATTGATTGAGGGAGAGGCTAGGTCAACTGAAGGAAGGCAGCCACAATTTCTGCTACAAATTTTTCCCTCAATGGGTATGTATCCTTTCACCAAAGAGACTATAACCTAAGAAAAAGTAAATATCCAGTAAAAACTCATGTTTTCTTATATATTAATTATGAATTATTGTTAATATCTGAAAAAACAAAATAACAAGTGGTCAGAGGGATTATGTAGATTAGATAACGTATAGTATTCTTGAGGTGGACACGCTTGGCTACCAAATGAATTCTCATATTACTGAGAGATATTTTGGTGGGAAAAGCCATAAAAGCCCCAAGAACTACCATGTGCACCTTCATTTCATTCCCTTATTCCACCAAAAGAGAAAAACAATGCCTACCTAATGCAATGGGGATATGCAGAGATTAATGCACCAGCAAATCCTTGAAGGATTCAGGGGTGTTGATTCTTATACCTCGATTTATCTTGCCTTGCATCATGGAAAATTGCAAGGATTTGTCATAGCTTTTGATAAAGAAGCATGTACTACTGAAAACTTAATAAAATGGGAAGGCCAATGGAGCTTGCTATTCCTGATAAGACATCTTTACTGGATCAATTGCCCCACCATCAATTGACCTGGCAGATTCTTTTGTTTCTTGATTGTAGTTAGTAAAGGCTATCAGAAGCAATTTGCCTTACAAAATGGAGAAAGCAATTCACTTTCAATGTTCTACCTCTGAATTATTATGTCAGCTTTTCTGGTCCCTGTAATAAAATTTTCCAGAAGAAATTTAATGTCTTGATATCCTATAAAACATCAAGATTATCCATTAAATAAGTGGCATTATATTAATTGGACTGAGTGAAAGTGAGTAGGCAATACCCTAAGGTGCCATATTAAGAGACTTACGTGCCAAAGGTAGTTAAATTCTGTGAAAAGTCAAGGTCTTGTCATATCAGTGAAGTTTCTAGTAGCCCACTGGTTTTAAGTATGCTGGGATATCCTCTCTAAAGTAGGACTGGTTGCTGTACCTTGCAGCATCCATCAGTAAGAAGGAATGAGCAATTTGGGGTTTTGGACGTAACTGTATTTAAGCATGCAGCTCAGAAGACCTCTAGTTCTGACTGGAGCCCAAATTAAGAGAGAAATCTGCAGTGAGTAGGGGCTATGGTACAAGATGCCCTGCCACTTGAGTCTTATGTGCCAGGAAACAAATGCAGTTCTTTCTATGCTAAAACTATTCTCCATTTGGGAGTGTCTCCTGGCCTAGTCCCTGGCCCTTATGGAGACTGAATGCCTGACCATGGAAAAAGAGGTAACTATGCAACTTGAACTACAAATCAAGAACCATGTATCTTCTGACCCACCATATTATATAGTTTAGATATGGAAACAGGCAATGCTCTTAACCTCTACACATTTTCACCTCTCTAGAGATTTCTTCTTTATACGACATTTACTACCATGGTACCATTAGAGAATGGTGTCCTAGTCTTACCTTGATATTGTTTGAGATGCCTTATCCTCCAAGGTTTAACATGGTATATCGAATCACAGAGTCCACCTTGGTCTCTTTGTTAGTTCTTGAAAGCCCATATGATCTGAGAGTGGATCTATGTCTGTTGTGCACCTAATGCTGACCAGGTCCTGAAACAACCCCAATGGATTATTTCAGCCTCCCTGAGATGGAGAGTGCCTACTGCCTAACAGTGTCGGTGACCACAAACCTCATATGCCTCGTACCCCCAGAACTGGAACCCTGGATATCTACATAAATCATTTTAGTCTGTTACATGTCAGCTGGTGAGAGGGAGAAGGCCAAAACAACCTGCCTATTTCTACTGATTGCTAGACTTTCATTTCTCCTGCCTCTATCTATGACATGCAGTCTGTAGTCTGTACTATGTGACTTATTGAGCACATGCGTGCATGAGTGCACGGGCACACACACACACACACACACACACACACACACACACACACACACACCCCAACAGTAGGATACTGGCATGAAATAATCAGGAAGTCATATCCTGACCTTTGTGTGTGCAGAGGTGGAGACTGAAAGGAGAGGTCCTACCTGTAATATTTCTTCACAGGAAGCACCATGACAGCTGTATTTCTGGCCAATGGAGAAGAATCTATATTAGTTTCAATCCTCAACAAGGGAATCCCACTTTCCACAAAAGGGAGTAAGAGCTAACTCTCTCAATGAACAGAATGTTGATTAAAATAGAGAATGCAAATAAGAAAGCAAGAAGAAAGCCAAACCTGTTTGTTGTGGGAGAAGAAGGAAAGAGGAGAGATGAAAAAGCTTTTCCTAGTTCATGACTAAGGTAGAAAGCATTTTGCAAAATTCTTCAGTTATTTTCTATTCATATAAATTGCTGAATACTGATTATATATAGACTACCAGTTAAATGAGGTATATTGATGTCATCTTCCTCCCCCAAACATAGGAAATGATGGAAAGAAAAAAAAAAAGGAACTTTAATATATTAACCTGAAAGGATGACAAGAATGGGGGCAAGGAACAACAGTGGATGAAAATTCTCAACCAAGTTTTAGAAAGAAGACGGAAAAGTGATAACTGACCACACCGTTGAGAAAGTTAAATCTATGTGCCTACAGAGGCAAGCACCTTCAAGAAGTGAGCTGACAAGCTCTGCAGATCAGCTGAGGGTCTCAGAGCTTGTTGGCGTTGTAGAGAGGTGACAAGCAGGGTTTGGATGAGTGTCTGTGTATGGTGTATTTGTCCCTCCAGGACCCTTCCCTCCTACATGAGATGCATGAGATGACTGCTACTCATCGTCAATGCTGCACAAAACAGTAAAGCAAATGAAGCAAAGAGACTTGAGGTCCCCAAGCACAGGGGAAGGAAGAAGGGAGACAGGGACAGAAAAAAAAAAAAAGGAATTTTATGAGGGCGTTCATTAGGAACTGTGGACCCTCAGCAACCTCTCCCACTATTTTCAAGGGAGACCACCTTCCAGGCAAAATACAATCCTATCACAGCCAACCAGGCAAGAGATAGAAGACTTTCACCCTAGAGAAATTAAATGACCCAGAGAAAAGATCTTCAAACTAAAAAGATCTTCTAGCATTCGTGTTTGAATGTTTGGGTAACATGTGAAGTGGTACCCCAAATTTTCAATTTAATACTACTTTCTTAACATATCTGATCTATGACACTGAACCCATGATCTCCAGAAGGGCACACTGACAATGCAGTTTCCGTGTACTTCGCATTTGCTTGCCCTACAGCACCAGCACACCCTTGTTCTAAATAGGTCCCAATAAATATTTTCTGAGTCTATTAACAAATCCAGCCATATACTTGCCAAATCTCAGTTATCAAAAATCTCAAAGTGCATGAAGAAACTTTTGTAAGTCAGCTAACGTTCCCTGGGCACGATAACTTCTAAACAGAGTTTTCTATCATATTTCTGTACGATGTCAACATAGAAGTGAACAAACCCACTTGGAACTTTAGAGGACTTATATTTTTGCTTCAGTGAAGCTAAACCAAATTATTTAACAGTTTAAAGTCAATCTCCCACCTTTTCAAAAGTTCAGCATCAGCATTCATGAAAGGTTTTAATGGAGTTTCAGACTAGGAACCAAAAAAGACACTGGTAGTCAACTGTGTATCCATGGAAATAGGAAATGAGTAGACTTTTTGATAAGATTATGCCATCTTTGGGATAGGTCATAATGACACCTGGTGAAAGGAAATGCAGGACAGAAAAGGGCCTGAAGCAAGTCCATACATGTTACACTTAACTCAGCTCCATCGCTCTCATTTGTCATTGGCACTGTAGTTTTCAACCCTCAGCACCTAAGAAAGTGTTTAGTTGTTTCTAAAATTCAATGAGAGCTCTGGCTTTCATGGAAAATTTTTTGATATATCACTTCCTATTTACCGGAAAGGGTTATGGAAAACTTACTGAATTAATTTCTTGGTTATAGTTAATGTTCTAATTTTTAGAATAAATCATTGTGCTTCTTCTCACTGATCTCTTTAGTAAAGCAGCCATCCTTTTAAAGTTTCTCAGTTTTATATACTGCCTCATTGACTCCCATGAGAATGAAATAATATAATGTGTTTAAAGTGCTTAGCACAATAGCTGACATGAGTAAATGCACATTAACGGGTAGCTGTTTAGGTTGTTATGTCATTATTGCTATTAACTTGCAATTTCATGAACTTTCCATTTAATATCTTTAAAAAAAACACAAGTATTTTCTTCTACATCTGGTTAATGTTTAAGTCATATATAGAATCATAATAATCAAATGTTATTCCTTATTTTTGACATGATCTTTTTTCTTCTCTATTCTTTTCGAGAGTAAATATAAAGTCATGAAGACTCAGGGTTAAATAATAACAGTTTTGAGAATCCTCATTTCCTCAGTTATATTAGCTTTTAAAGTAAAGTCAAGTAAAGGGTGAATGCCAGTTCTGCTTTGTTGTCTTTAAAAAACGTCTATCAAGAAAAATCTCTGTTCCCTTTATTCCTTACAAACTGATAGAGAAAAATGTATACTTTCTATTATTCAAATGTATCCATTTTTGACTTAAATATCTGCTCATTAAGCAGCCTTAACTGTAACTCCAAGAATATTTATTTGCTCTCTTGCTGAATTCAATTTCTTTTATAGAACTAAACATATTAAATTTCCCCTCTTTTGTAATCAGAGTTACAAACATCCAGTGTACCTTAAACACATCCCTTTACGTCTACTTTCCTGGTATCCCTTCATGTTTGCATTTGTGCTTGATTTTTCACATTTTAACGAAGTTTAATCAACATGTGTATTAATTTATTCCACGATGGCTCTTGCAGACACCATATTGAATTTCGGTTCTGCCTTGTTCTCGTCTAGTATTCTTGAGATGCATGTGCAATGAAAAAAAGTGATTAATTTAAAACTTAGTTAAATCTGAAAAACAACCAATGATAACCAGTCTCTCCTTTTCAAGACCTTCTCAGACTCATAGACTGAATGTAATAATATATGTATCTACCACACACACACACACACACACACACACACACACACACACAAGAAGGGAGCAAGAGACAGGGAGAGGGCTTATTTATAACATGTACCAATGTATATTGGTGACCAATTAAATTTGAAAATTAAACAAAACACATACATTAAAATATCAGTAGAAAATTCAGTGAAGACTTTTCCATAATTTGGAAGTAAGGAGGTAATTGCTAAGCTTGACATCCACGCCAATAGTTAGAAAGGAAAAGACTGACATAACGGATTGCATGAATATTTAAAATGTCTTTAGGGAAAAGAAACATGAATAAAATTAAAACAGGTTATATACCAGGATAATATTGAATCTCATGTGACAATTTTTTTTAAAGGGCATTGCTGATCTTAAAGCAAACACAGCTTTTACAGGAAAAAAAAGACAAAAATTCTTAACAAGAAATGAGCAAAGAGAATGAAAATGAATAGGCATTTTGCCAAGAAAAAATATAAATGCTTTCTGCCAAATAAACACTATTAAATCAAAACAATGCAGAATAAAAATATCATGAAAGATTTGGTTTGTGTTTTCAGATTTACAAATCTTAAGAATGTCATTAACGCTCAGAATTGGCAAGCTTTTTGAGGAAATGTATTGGTAAATCTTCAAATTATTAAAATGTTTTTGGAGAACAATCTGGTAGTAAGTATCAAAATTTTAAATGTATCTACTCTTTGACTCAGCAATTCTACTTTAAAAATAGATCTCAGGGCTTCCCTGGTGGCACAACGGTTCAGAGTCCGCCTGCTGATGCAGGGGACACGGGTTTGCGCCCTGGTCCAGGAAGATCCCACATGCCGCAGAGCGGCTGGGCCCGCAAGCCATGGCTGCTAAGCCTGCGCATCCGTAGCCTGTGCTCCGCAACGGGAGAGGCCACAAGAGTGAGAGGCCCGCGTACCGCCAAAAAAAAAAAAAAAAAAATAGATCCCAGAAAAATATATTGGTGTATGCAGATGAAGAAGAAATGCGTTCATCTAATTTCTTTAAATAACAAAATTATAAAGCTTGTTTTCTAGTAAATTTTTCATGAAGGGCTCATGGAAATGATATTCCCTGAGTTTTCAATGTTGAAAATAATTTTTGTGTGCCCTTTATACCTAAAAGTCAGTTTTGCTGGATATAACATTTTTAGTTCCTTTTATTCTTTCCCCTTGAACAGTCTAAAATTTTAATCCAATTTCTTGGATATCAATGCTACTACCAAGATATATAATAATAATAAAATTTTCTTTCTCTGTTCTTTGCTTAGATAGCCAAAAAATATTTTTTCTTTTTTTTGTTACTGTTCCAATATTTAAAAATGAAATCATTTTTGGTAATGACCTGTATGTCTTATATTATAGAATATTATTATTATATTATAGAATATGATATGCCAGTTTAAAAGAGTAAAAACAGCACAAATTTACGGCATTTGGTATTTCTATTTCTACCTTGGTGATATAAAATCAGATTTAAAGTTCTGTTTTAGATTCCCATTTTTAAAAATTCTCAGTACTTGCTACGGAGGTTAATTATAGAAGCAATTCCAATGTAAAGTTCTGCGCTGGGGGGAAATGACATCAAATATCTCTTTTTAAATTTCCTATAGACCAACTTGTGAACCTGTTTATATGTGCATGTGTGAAATGGGAAGGTCAGTGTTGTTTCTGAATC